>NW_026067892.1:687908-768244 GCF_014885135.2 Alexandromys fortis | reverse complement strand
CAGAAAGCCTGTCTTGTTGTCATTTCCCGAGTCTCTTGCCCCTCTATTCCTGCCCTCCAGGTTTATCAGGGACCCCCCCCCGTGCCCCCATGGGGTGAGCATTTTGTAAAGAGGATGTGTTTACTCGCGGACTCAAGGAGTCCCTCAAGACAGGAGTAAGGATAAAATCCACACAGCTATGCCTGCCAGAGCTTGGGAAGGCAGGCTGGCTGCCAGGCCTAGAGAGTCTCTGTCGTAGTAATCCCCTGCTGTGAGGAGCGGAAGCTGCCAGGCAGGTTTGCAAAAAAGGGAACTAACCTCAGGAAACTACAGCTTCAGGACAGTAAAAGCAGGTTAAATCTGCTTCTTTTCCATTTCACAATTTTGCTTCTTGGTCAAAAATCTTTAGTTTGTAGGCATATAAATTTATATACAAGGTGGATTAGTTTCAGTGCTGTGGTTCTGTAGCAAAGTTTTAAAATCAAAGATCATAATACATTCAGAGGTTCCTTAATTGTATAAATTTTTAAAATTGTTTAGGCTATCCTGAGTTTTTATTTCTTTCTTATAAAGTTGAGGATTGTTCTTTCGAGTTCTGTGAGAAGTTTTGCTATAATTTTAATGAGTATTTACATTAAATCTGTAGGTGAGTTCTGTGAGGAATGTTTGTTATTCCCTTGGAAACTACAGCTCCCAGACTCCTCCTGGAGTACGAACACCTGGGCGCGCTGGCGTGCCCAGGTGCGGGTCATTCCTCCCAGATAACCTTGCGCTTCCCGTTAAAAAGTGAGCTTCCACGAGGTCTCCCTCTCTCGCCCCGCTCTCACCTCTCTCTCGCCCCACCCTTGTGTGTCTTACACACCCCATCCCTTATCGTGTTTCCCTCTCCCCATTAAAGTGCACCCACGTGGGAGCCGCGTGTCTTGTCTCTTCCTTTTGCTCGTGTCTCGTCTATCCTGTGTTCGTCCACACACCCCACCCCGCCGTTTTTAAAGGAATAATAATGTTGCTATAATTTTAATGGACATTTGCACTGAATCTGTAGATTGCTTTCAGTGAGAATGTCGTTTTTGCTGTGTTTCCTCTACTTTCCCAAGAAACGGATAAGCCTGAGCCTCCCCTCCATGCCACCAAGTGTGTTCCCAGCTCCAGTATTTTCATCTTACTACCATCCTGTGCATCCCAAATCCCCAGTGCCCATCCAGATATGTGAGATGCAGGGCCTCTGATTGCGAATGGGCAAGTGGAATGAACGGCTCTTGGTTGCTGGGAGGGAGGAGACTCCATTGGAGGCAGGGCAGTTTTCCCACTAATACTGGACAAAAGGCCACTCAGCGTAGAACTGTAGGTCCGACTGGCACCAGCTGGCCCAGTGCTCAATAAGAAAAGGAACTTGGAGAAACTGGGGTTAACAATGACTGTAAGCCACTGACTCTGACAACAGACAGGCTTAGAAAAGGCAGAAAAACAGACAAAAAGCAGGAAGGGTTTCACACACACACACACACACACACACACACACACACACGAGCTGTGGCGTGTAGCATCATCTCAATGGCAGTGGTGGAAAGGGTCTGCGATGGTTACTGCTGAATGGTAGGAGTGTTACCCCACTGCAACTTCTACAGGAAGGAAGAATGCAGGAGTTCCTCCCCTCCCTGCAGGCAGCTCAAACAATGCCACCACCACAGATAAACACACTGTGACCCAGTGACCACAGAAGCCACTGCTTTTCAATTGTTTACTCATTGTCCTCAAATGTCCTCAGGGCTTTTTAGAACTTTTATCTTCTCTAGTTGTCTTTCTGGATAATGAGCTCAATATGTTGTCCACACTGTTGTTGTTTTCACCCCAGACTTCCCTTTCACGAGCCATTTCCCCCCTAAAAATCATTACAGAAACCATCACCCTGGGGAGTCTACAGAGAACCCCACACCCATAATTATGTTCTATTGACAGAACGCCCCACACCCAATTAACTGTTAATCTGTTAGCAGAACACGCCTCACATTCCAGCTATCCAGGGAACCAGGTGTGGCAACTCATGACCTCTTGGCCTATGTGAGGAACCTGAATCACATGATCTGGAACACGAGGCAAGAATCCAGTTTCCCTGCCCCTCAAAGTCCTCATCCCGGGCCTATATAAACAGCAACCATGACCCTAATAAACCGGAGGCTTTGACAAATCTGCTTGGCCTCCTTCTTCTGTCTTAGCTCATTCCCTTCCAGGTAGCGCCCCTCCGAGACCCTGGAATAACTGATTGCAGGGTGGGTTACAAACCCCTAGACTGAGTAACCCACCCAACGCAATCGACACTTCCCCTCACCCCTTCCTCAGCAAGGGAAGTTGAGGTGCAGCTTTTAGTTAAGGTCAACAGCTACTCCCTCAAGTCTACCCAGAGAAAGTCTACTGGGCTCTTCCTCCAAAGTGATTGGTCTAGGGTAGGTGGGGCCTTGGGTAACACTTGGGGTGTTAACTCCAACAGGGTAAACAGTTGTTGGTTAATGATAATAAATCTGGTGGGAGAGGAAGGACCCTAAACACACCCTGCTCAGGTTCCTGAACTCTGGCAAGGGAACCATAACGAAATGGGGCTACTAATGACAGGATGTACCAACAATGTCTAAAGGACAAAAACCCCCACAGGAAACCTCAAAATATTTGAAAATGGGCATACTGGCTGGTTTTGTGTCAACTTGACACAAGTTAGAGTCATCAAGAGAGGAAGGAGCCTCAGGTGAGGAAATGAGAGCCAGCTGTAAGGCATTTTCTCAATTAGTGATTCATGTGGGAAAGCCCAGTCCATGGTGGGTGGGGTCATCCCTGGGCTGGTGGTCCTGGGTTCTATAAGAAAGCAAGTTGAGCAAGCCAGTAAGCAGCCCCCCCTCCATGGCCTCTGCATAGGTTCCTGCCCTGTTTGAGTTCCTGTCCTGATTTCCTTTGGTGATGAGCAGCAACACTGAAGTCTAAGCCAAATAAACCCTTTCCTCCCCAACTTGCTTTAGGTCTTGGTGTTGTTTATAGAAATAGAAACCCCAACTGAGTCTGGGGAAACATACCCCATAAACAGAAAGGCCAGGCCCATGATGGGGCTTGACAGGAAGCTAAATGAAAAGTCCTGTTGGCCACTGTGCACTAACACAGAGGCTGCTGGGAGAACACGTGTAAGCACGCTCTCTGCAAGCATCAAAACACCGAGTGGAGGCTCCAGAAGGGGCCCTGGACTCCACTGGGCATGAGACAAGCAGATTCCAGGCGCATGGATTTTATACCTGGCCGACATCTGACCATTTGGCACACTGCTGACACGGGTGAGGGAAGGTCACGTTGTCCTAAACTCCAAAAGGCACCCCCCCCCCCTTCAGCTCTAAGGAAAAGGGGATAAGCTGCATCTGCCCCTTGTACCAGAATTGGCTTGGCCCTAGTCACAACGAACGGCTCTATTGTTACGACCATCGACTCCGGGACCACGCCAAGCAAGTTCTATTGTTTGTTGTCAAAACTTCAATTGTCTGTTTCTGATCCTTCTTGGTTCGCTTAATAATCCTGGTAGAGTGATTGTGAACCCACTGGGCACCTTAGGGATTATTCGGGAGAGGGACCTGCTTTGGGCAGATCCCAGGGCAAGAGACAGAGCCTGCTCCAGGGCGGCTCACCATGTACAGGGTTGAGGCTGGGGACCAATAGTAGGCCCAAGAGTCAGGGTCAGGAGGGCTTCTAGAAGTTTCCATGTGGTTGGTCACGTGTGTGTGAAGGCAGTGGCCAAGGAGAAAGAAGGGGCAGAAAGCATCACTGGCCTTCTGGAGTTTGCTATGTCTGGCTGGCCAGGACATGGGACAAGACTTGTTGGAGGTGACATCAGAAGCAACTGACTTTTGAAGCTCAATAGCGTTGCTCCATGTTCATAGTTTTAAAGTTAACTTTTGATAGAAGTAAACAATCAAAAAGTAAGTCACATGTGTCTAGACCAAAGCTTTCCAACAATGGGACTAGCATCATGGGACTAGACGAGCAATCAGAACACTGCCAGTCCCGCCAGGACCCCTGGGACCCTTTCCAAGGATCTCCCACCTGCCCCAGGGTGCTCACTCTCCTGAACTCCTCCCCACCAGTTGACGGTGTCTCCATTTTGGACTAGACATAATGGTTGCCAGCACCCTGTAGCCCTCAACAGCTGACTTCTTTTGCCTGGTGGTGAGACAGAACATTTGAACTGTCCCTTGCATTTCCATTCTAGAAACATTCCTCAAATTATTAATCCATTGTTTCGTTAATGGACACATTCAACATTATCTGTCTTTCCCCCCTTGTTATTACAAAAAGTCATTGTTGGATGCGTGCTTCAATCTGGGGAGCATTGAGCCCCAGCTTTCACTCGTCTCTGAACTGCTTCTGCCCCTTCTCGCCACAGATTCCCCATCCAGAGACCACACCCAAGCTCTCGGCCCTCAGAAAGGCTGCTGCCAGGCAGCACGGGACACTTACTTCCCTGCCGGCCCTGGCCTGTGGCCTTTAGCTCTTCATTCCCCTTCTCCAGATTTCTTGCAACCACAAGAGAAGACTCAGAAAATGCCCTGTGTGTCAGTTCCTCTGAGGAAAGGTGAGGCCTAAAGTTGGATGACTTTGGTCCACCTCCCTCCCCTCCCACAGGGGGCCCCACAGATGGGGCCCCACGGCTTCAGGACTTGTCCCCTGAGTCTTCTCCCCCACCCAGACCCCTCAGGTCATCCCTCTCTGTCAAGTCTTCCCTCTCTGAAGAACTCCCCTAGGCATGACCGACCCCCTCACTACAGCAGCAGCTTTTTGGGGTGATAGGAACTGCTCGGGCTCCTCCCCTGGGTTTGGAAAACTTTTCTTAAGCCCTTTCTGTGCCCACTCTGCTCTTTCTTCATCCCCTTTGTTGACTCTCCATAGCCCAGAGCTGGAGGAGAAAGACCATCTGCCCAAATTGTCATGGCCAAATTAATTAAAGTAAGCAATTAAACACAGCTTCGTTGAATTCATATATATGATGGACTGCCTCCGGCTAAGGCAGGATTCGAGAGGTCAGCATTGGAGGTGAGGAAGACAAGCCTATCGCTCAGAGGAAGGCGGTTTGCAAATTGATGGGTTTGGTGGGCACAGTAGGCGGGGCTACAGGAGCAGAATATAAACTATCAAGTTCCTCCCTCTGAAACAGACATGGTTGCAAGACGGGTTTAACAAATAGTCATAAGTGGTCATAACCTTTTGAAACAAACTGTGATGAGCAACTTTTTGAAACAAAGCCATTCCTGGAACAGGCAGTACAGAACCATTTGTAGTCCAGATTACAGGTGGGGCATAGTCCATCCTTGAGAAACAGAGGTTTAATCATAGACAGGAAGGAATGAGCCTAGTTTGTCTAGAAAGGCCTCAGGAGGAGGTAGGCTTGTTCTCCAAGTCCACCCCTGATATGACCCCTCTCCCTAAGTCCTAGGTTCATCTCCTTTTGGACCTCTTCTGGATGTAGCAATGTTGGGGCCACCATCGTCCCCAAGCCCATTGCACTCCCCCTTCAGTTTCAGGCTTCCTATATGGTCACGCCCTCCAGACAGCCTGGGCCACCTTTGGGAATCTCAGATGTCTTTTGAGTATGGCCATCTTTATATTTCATATTTAGAAAGCAAACCAAAAGTGTTTGCTCTTCTAAGCCTGATCACAAGAACTCGGCATACTCCCCTGAGGGACATGGGCACTGGAGTGGGGTGCCCCGTGTCCCCCAAGAAATGGGGTAAACTTCCCACACAGTCCAAGGTTTTTTTAATGGAAGGAACTCTGCACTGGCAAAGTCTAGAAACCACACCGGAGACTAGGGCTATCAGTTCAAGGGCCTGGCAAAGGATGGGAGTCCCATCCTGGGCAGTCTGAAACATGCCCTGCCGCCGAAGGCTGGTGAGACCACCTGAGAGCAGGGGAGTACCCTGTTCCGGGACCCAAAGAGGACAGCCAGGCCCCCACATGGGACACCCAAGGCCTACATGATAAGACCCAAGCAGGTCAGAGGAGGTAGGAAAACCCAGGCAGGGGACCTTGCTGGGGACAGACCCTGGAGAAGAATGTAAGAAGCAGCAGAGATGAGGCGACCAGCTTAGCTCCTCCTGGGAAGGAAGAGGCTGAGTCTGTGGGTGACGCTCCGAGGAAGAAGGGGAAGTCAGCTGGGAGTGAGCCAGCGCCTCCCTCATTCCCTTTATCCTGTCCTATCCTCAGTGATCTCTACTCCAGGCCTCAGAACAGCCACCTTGTTTGTATCAGGTGGGAGGGGCAGAGTGAGGTCAACTTGACTCCTTTCCACCTCCTCAGCGTCTCCCTTGTCCTTGCCCCAACCAGGCAGAAATGGGGTAAAAGAAAAAACGGGCAGGTCCCTCAGGACCAGGTTTTAAGGAGGAAGAAATCTGAGACAGAAAGATGTGTCAAAGTCATGAATGGACAGAGAAAAACGGGTCACCAAAAGGACACTCAAAAGCAGGGCTGATTGTAGAGGTCACTTAGTGGAGAAGAGCTGGTGAGCGGAGGAGCCATGATGGAGTCTTGTTTCACACCACGTATTCAAATGAGGACCTGTAGACCAGAGAGAGACTCAGCTGTGTTCTGTCCCCAGTCTTCCCATCATAGTGGGCAAGGTATGGAAGGGACAGTCCTGGGAGTGGCAGAGACTGACTGTGGGGGCCAGCCATGATAAGCTAAGTCTGGGCAGGTCACCCAGAGGAAGTTATTTACTTCCAACCATTATCACCTGCCAGAGTAGATCGGCCCTCGATAAATTTAATAAGAGGCCTGAGTCTCAGTCGTTTACCCTGAAGTGATACCTGATAGCAGGAAAGGACCACAAGCTCAGATGACCCGAGTTCCACCCAAGAGCAGACCATTCAAAGGAAATGCCTAACGTTCCAACCACTGTAGATAGGATCACCTGCCAGCACACCTCACCAGAATACCCCTAGACAAACGTCAGCCAATCAGGGGTCCTAAACCTCAGAGACCCCTCACTGCCACCTTTACTACTATAAAACCCTATTCTAATTGAGCTCGGGGCTCTCCGTTTATTCCAATAGTTGGACATGCGGAGAGACTGAGTTTGCAAACTTGATTAAAATAAAGGCTCTTTGCTTTTACATATGGGACTCGGTTTCCTTGTTGGCTTGTGCAGGGACCTCGCAGATTTGGGCATAAACACTGATACCCAGTGTGGCCTATGATAGAGACCGAGAGACCTGTGTAGGCCCTGAGCACATGAGGCCAGGAGAGGCCGAGAGGTCACCAAGGGGGAGCCATGTCTTCTGACCAAAAGCAGGATGTTGCTGTTAGGGGGGTGCTGGCTCTGCTGGCTCTGCTGGTTCTACTCTGAGCAAGGCCCCACTGTTGTTTTTTCTAATCCCAAGACACTTGGCAGCTGCAGGGTGGTGGGCCAGCGGGCATGTCTTTACAGAGGGCTGAGCCAGGCATCTGGCTGCCCCTGGAGGTCAGGACCTGTATGCTCCAGGGGCTACAATATTTCGCTAGCCCCGCTCCCCTCAATTAAGTAGGAAGGTCTCAGGCCCAGGGGACAGAGTGCTAATGAGAGAGTGCTGAGGGGATGATGGAGCGCCACCCAAGTGGCCCAACCCTGTGCCAAGTCTTGCACCTTGTCCCAGCTTCGGCGCTGCCACCCTCTACGAGGCTGGCCCGGGTCCCCGAAGCCCACTGCAGACAACACGGCACTTTCCTCATGTGACCAGTGAAAGAAGGGGGGGGGGGTCCAGAAGTAAACCAGAGTCGTTTCCAAGCAACCTACACCCGAGGGGCTCAGCAGAAAGCCAGTAAGTACACTGAAAAGCTGAGGTTCGGGAATGGCCTTGGCCAAGGCCAACGCGCTGCTGCACAGGAAGGGTGCAGGCAGGAACTGGTTGGCTCCAGGGCCTCAGAACACTGGTAGCATGCACCCAGGAATGCAGAAATAAGAAGGCGGGCTTTTCCTCCCCCTCTTCATGGAGCCACCAGGGAGTTTGTTAAAGGCAGATGTCCCATCCACTGACCCCGGAAGTAGATCCTGCCAGGACTTTTGCTTCCCACACTGCCCCTGGGTCTCTCCTCTCAGCACATTCCAGCCTTCCAACCCCACTACCCTGTTCAGAGCAAGGAGCAAGACAGATCTCTTTCCCAAGACTGCCCGGTCCTCCCAATCTTCAGCCGGCTGTGGGTGTGGGTGTGTTTTCTTTTCTGGAAGCTCTGAGGGGTCAGGGGCTGAAGAGAGGACAACACTTGACCACCTGCTGGTGAGCTGCTGAGGTCACTGATCAGTCCCTCCCTGAACTTCCCAAAGGCTTTTGAGTATAAAACGTGGCAGACGGTATTAGGGATACCTAATACCTGCTCACTTCCCCTCCCGCAGCAGCCATTCCAGTTTCAGAGCCTCCCCCTGTGCGAGCAGAATCTCCCCACGTTCAATGAGGCAGACCTTACAAAAGGCTGGAAATCAAAAGAGTCTAATTTGGTTGTTGCTGTCATGGCAGTGGGCAGGCCCCACAAGGCTGTCTTGTGCTGGGACAGAATAAAGAAAGGTGGCTGTTAAAAGTGAACTCAGTCTGGAAAGGAGAACGTTGAAGAGAGCCGGGTGCTCATGTGGAAGGAAAGGGCTGTGGGGTCACCTGGGATCTTGAGTTGTCACTAGGGTCCTTACTCCAGGCCCTTGGCGCCACCCTGCTCCCAGAGGCTTCCCCATGAGCTTTCAGGAAGTCATCAGAAGTACCTTGGTTGGTTGGCTAAAGCAGGGCCTCTCTTCTTTGGGGTCCCATTTCTCCTGTATGTGTCTGGCTTTTAGCCTGGCCTCCAGCCCTCTTCCCAGGAATGCCCTCCTCCCCATGCCCAGCCAGCGTCTTAACTCCCTGCCTCTTCTCCCTTCTTTCCACTTCCAGACAGCAAGCAAGGACTGACCCCCTAGGGCCTTTCGTGCCATTCTGGGACTGAGAGTCCCATGGTGTCTGAGGATGGCATACTTGCCCTTCTCCTCCCACTCCCTGCTAAGCAGCAGGCAACCCTGTGCCCTTCTGTGAGAACCATGGTGTTTGGGAGGGCAGGTTGGCTTGGAGAAGGAAGCAGACCTGTGCTTCTCATCTTGCTCAGAGCCTGCCTTGCCCCCATGCTGGTCTTTGTCCCCTGAGAGATTTCATCCTGTCTATCACAGACTCCCAGACCTCAGGCCAGGCCCTGAGGCCAGGAAGCACCCTCTTTGCGAATCCTTTATCTCCTCTACCATCTAGGTCTCTCTCATCTATCAGCAAGCTGGTGGACTTCCACAGGCACTGCCAGGCAAAGCCCAGGAAGCCTGGCACATCGCAGGTGCTCAATAAATATCTGTGGAATGAATGAGCAGACAGAGCTTTGGCTTTAGACTCGTCGCTTTAATCTCCTTCCTAACAGCGCCCCCCTCCCCAGGCACAGCCCAGAGGAAATTGACTTTTCCCCCACTTTGCAGCCCCCATCCCGACAGACAAATCTGGAGCCCAGTGTCTGCCAAAGAAGCAATGCTGGTAGCTGTCAATCGGGTTCCAACCATGCTCGACCTGCCTGCCCCCTTGCCTAGCCCTCTGTGGCCTAGGAGCAGACTGACCTCAACTTTTCCCAGTGTTGCCCTAGCTCTGAGGTGGCTCTGGAGGCCACCAGGATCGCTATCTGTAGCAGTCAGCTGACTGATGGAAGCATTACTTAAAACCCAAACTTCTTTCTTACTCCTTTCCCGTCCAGTTGGCAACGGCCACTGAGTCCCGAATAAATGTCCAGGCCATCCCCGTGAATGCTTGCTTTCGGCCTGACGTCTGTCCGCGCCCCTCCCCCACCTGACGTCTGTCCGCACCCCTCCCCCAGCACGCTCCACTCATCCTTTTTTACAGACAATTCTTCAGCCCTCAGCTTTCGGGTCCCGTGGCCCCCCAGCCAAGCAGCTCTCTATTCTGTATGGTTCCATGTTAGCGTAGCCTGCCCCCACTGCCTGTGTTCAAGCCTCCCCCTGCTTGGCCTGCTTTCATTAGATTCAAACCTCTCCTCCAGACTTCCTCCTTCAGCTAGCACCTCTTTCCAAAACAAACTTCTGGAAGGGCTTTGCCCTCCAGAGAAGGCCTGCCCACTGGCCCTGCCTTTCCACCCATGCAGTAGTTTGCCTGGCGAGTCCGAGCCCCAGCAGCTGAGTTCTTCTCTGCAGCTCCACCCTACAACTTTCCTTTTTATCACCAAGGCAGAAAGTGCTCACCCCAGTGTTTAAGGAGAGTCCAGAGTGTGAGCCCCTCTTCTGTTACCCTAAATTCCATCCTCTGCGAGGGAGCAGCACCAAGGCTGGGGTGTCGTTTTTCCTATGCACCAACGTTGGGGGTGAGGTGGTGCTGTGCTGTTTCAATTCACAAAGTTGGGTGAAGGTTGGTACACCTTCTCATTCCCTCGAGACTGCACTGCACTGTATAGATGCACTTCACACCCAGCCATTCCCAGCACCTAAGCTCTGTTTCCTAAGGGCTTCCTTGCCCCTGGAGATGCACAATTAGAGCAGCATTTCTGGTGAGGAAAGTCTCTGAAGTGGAATGGCTCTTCAAATCAAAACTTTTGATCCTGTCTAAATATCCCACCCAAACAAAACACCAGAAGCTGCCCTGGATCCTGTGCGCCCCACTGCTGCCTTTGCACACAGGGCCCCTGAGCACCTGAGACCGGGTCCTTTTCGCCTTCAGACCCACTTCCCCCGCCCCCCTGCACACAGATGTCTCATCTCTTTCTCAAGCCCCGCCCCCATCTCTGCAGCCCCTTTGGCCTAGCTCATTCCGCCCCACTCTGAAGGTTGTTTCCTAACCCTGCCTGCTCTGATTCCTGTTCCCTTTCTGGGTCTCTGACTGCTGCAGCTTAGTTTTTCTCAAGATGGGCAGAGAGAAAACAGCTACACAACTTAAAGCACCCAGTGCCGGCTGGCTCTGCGGGCTGAGGGCTCGGAAGACAAGAGCCTTTTCCTTCACGCATTCTACAAATATTTATTGAGCTCCTGTTAAGTGCCATTAAGGGTGCTGTGCCTAGCCAGGTCGAGTTAGCCTCAGAAGGGGGAGGCAAGCCGATGAGGAGGTCGCCCTCCTGACAGTCAGGCTTTGCTGATCTTCACAACACAGGGCCTTCAGACACAAGGTCATTTCAAGACAGAGTCATCGCGCTCCCTCCACTAGCTAAGGCTGCTGGCTCCTGCTTGACCTCCCTTGAACAATCTGCAAGGGCCATCCTCACGGCTAAGGGGAGGGGAGGTGTTGTATCAATACTGGCAACATCTTTTTTGTGGTCTTTCCTCAACGGTACATGACGCTCGAAGTTAGCAGTCCCTCTCCTACCGCTCACTACCTGTGGAGCTGTAGTTCTGGCCATAGCACTGTGGGCCCTGCCGATGCTCAGCTCGGCCCCTCACACAAAAATCTTGTAAATAGAAGGTGGTGCCTGGAGTTCTGGGCTGTGTGGTTGGAAGAGCACAACAGAATCTCCTGCACCAGATCAGCAGATTCAATGTGCTGTACTTGACTGCCTAAACCACAAGATGACCCACCTACAACTACTACTCTGGCCCAGTTTTAACAGAGGGTTCTGTCTTGCAGTCGGGGCTCACCCTCCACAGTTTGGACATCAGAATGCCACCAGTGCTCTTGAATGCAGATGGTGACAGCAATGTCGGACCAACCGGAAAAACTTGATTAGTTAACTCCAATCTGTAGCTATGCACGCTGAGATGACCTCTAACATAATGCAAAGGCTGTTGCCTCCCAGTTGGCGACTTTAAAGTCAGGAGAAGCATGGATCAGACTTCCCTGATCTCAAAGCACTCAGGTTTAAGGAACCACAGTGTGATTGCACCTGGAAGCTTCACAAAGCCACAATTATGAGGAAGTGAAAAACGTATGGAACTTTCTGGATTATAGGTCAAACACGGGATCATTGTCTATCAGATGACATGCTGACAGGCAACCAAAAAGTATATAAGGGCAAGATGCTGTCAGACTCGGGCATGTCTTTGCCGTCACTGACCCAGAACCTACAAGCTGTTCCAGATGCTCCATCCCCCAAGGCAAGCCTTCTTCAAATTAAAAACCAACAAATAGAATCCTAGTGTCCCCTGCATGTCCCCTGACCCCAGCTACCTGGCCTGGAGGGTCAGAGAATATTCCTCCCCCCAGGGAACATCATTGGAATCGAATAGAAGAGAGGTCTGAACAACGCCAGGGTGTGAGGAAGCAGGTGGGGCCACACTCCACAGCCCCACAGCATGCCAGGAGGGAGGGAGGGACATCCAAAATCGAGAATAAAGTTTGCAGCTCAGCTGAGGCCTGGATGGGGCCTTAGGGTGGCCAAGAAGGTGGAGTGGATATATGTTTTATTTAATTCATGCTCTTGACTTAGTCTGCATGCCTAGCCATGGGAAATAAAAGCAAAAACCCTTGTCCCAGGTCCTTGGGCTTGCCCTGCACTGACAGGAAGAAGTGGAATACAAGTATTTCCCTCCTGCTTTCTCCTGTCACCCAGTTAAGGCTCTGAATACCCTTTGCAGGTTACGGGGGCGGGTCTCCCTTGGACAGACCTCAAAAATCTTCCTACAAGTCATTGGTGAGAGAAAGTCTCTGGGTTCCGCAAAGGCGGGCACCCAGGAAGACTTGATGTGCCTTTAAAGCTTGACTCCTGCTTTGCCAAATCTGCCCTTGATTCCCGAGTCATGAGAACCAGGTCCCGCTTCTGGGCCTGGGCAAGCATGCTTGCCCACTGTAGACTTTGTTACCCACTGGTCATTTCTGCTCTTGGAGTCTAGGCATTTCTCAGGAGAGCCCCAAAATTACTGATCACGTTTTATCAGAGATCTTGCCAGCACTGCTCAGAAAACACTACCGAACATGACCCTGGCCTCCGGCCTCTTCGTCTATTTAACTTAAGTTTCTCCAGAGGGTGGTTTGTCTGCTGGCTGCCCCATCTAACTACCCAAAAGCTTCCATAGGCATTGCCAACATGCTGGGGCAAGTAGGGAATACCAGCTCTGGAGCCCCACATGCCAGTCATCCTTGGCTTCCAGCCTAGAGCTACCACTGAGCCCAGAGAAGTCACCCTGGCGACTCTCTTGTTCCTCTAGGAAGGTGACTGAGGAGATGCAATACTGTAGCCCCACCATAGTTGAGACAAGTCACCTGCTGGCTCTCCTCACAGCACCCAGAAGCCCCATTTAGACCCCTCCAGCCTGAAGCTCTCTGATTCCCATAGGAGGTTCCAAGGCCCACAACTCTTCCTGAGCATCCAACCCCTTGTTTTCAGTGCCAGGGGCCTGTGCTATGGAAATCTGAGAGTTTTCCCCAAGAGTGGAGCCTGACAGCTTCCACCCACAGTCCATGGAAGTCCTGCAGGCCTATAGCCAGCTTCCTGTGGCTGGCACTTGGGCCCCCTGGCACCCATCCACTCTCATTACCAACCACTAAGCCATGGACTCCCAACTCATTGGGCCAGAACCAGGTCCTGGCATTAAGTTCTTGACTAGGGTGTCACTGCTTAGGGGATGTGGGGCTCTGAATGAGTGAAGACCCCAACAGCTATCACCTCCTGACTTGGGTTTGTGAAGTGGGGTGGGGTTCCATGTGGTTCTGCTCCATTTCAAAACTCTCTGCAAAAAGAGAGGCAAAAAGATTGCTCATAATAACTCTGAGAGATCTACAGAGGGAGGCCCTTAGGAGCACGAAGCTTGAGGGATTAGTTAATTCATGGGAGGACGGCTGGAATCAGTGCTAGCGTCCTTGTATCCAGCCAGCCGATCCTTTGCCCCACCTCCAGCCACCTGGCCAGGAAACTATCTCAGCTTGCTTTTTTTCTGGCTGAAGTCCTTAGCTAACATGCCACTGAATCTGCTCCAACATCACGTTTTCTTAGTCTGAAGGTACAGCCTCAGCAGAAGCACCTGCTTAGAGTGGGTGGAGGGAGCGGACCTGCCCCAGGACCCGCTCTATTCCTCTTCTGGTGAGCTGATAGGGCACAGAACTGTCTCGTGACTTCATCTCCAGGCCCAGTTAGTCAGACTGAGATGCAAGGTATTGATCTAGAGAAGATAGAAGGCCGTTCTCCAGGGGAGCAGGCTTTGGAAGCAGCCACTCTTTCTGTCCAGGAAACACTGGACAGAATGTACATAAAACACTGGCTGGTGGGAGCCCTATTCCTTCTGAAGCTGAAAGCAAGGACGATCTGCAAAAGAAGCCACACGCCCAAGGGAAATGCTGAGCAGGTAAGATGCTTGGAAATTCCTCGAAATGAAGCTGGGAAGACATGTTTGAAAGGAAGAACAACGATCATCTCATAAGAGGTGGCCTAACATGGACCAGTTTCCAACATCACCTTTTCTAAGTGCCTGTGTCCTCTGCTAGGGCCAGGGGTGGAGGGCTCCTTGGCTTCCAGACTGCCTACTGGAGACAAGAGTTAGGGTATAGAGGTACAGGTTGTGACAAGGGACAGAACAAGGGAAGCAACACGGCTCTCTGTGCCTAGGTATGGATATGCATGTTCTAAGTGGCTGTCTCCTCTCAAGCCTTCAAATATTTACAGTGTAGTTACTGGCAGCAGGCAGAGTTAAAGGACCACTGGGCAGGGATCCTCTGCCCATCAACTCATTCAATCAGGTTTACTTATTGATTTCTCTGCCAGGGGAACCTTTCTCCCAAGCCTGTGTTGTAGGCATTTCCGGCTCACTGCAAGCTTGCTGCAGCTTGAATTTCAGCTTGCCTCTGTCCTGCCAATATGCCTTCTGCTGCTGTTATTCCAATGGATCTGGAAAAGTCTAATTGCAATTAAGACTTCCTGTCCAAACAGAAAAGCCCGTTTGTGGGCTCTGCTCCCCACCCTCAGTGAGATGTAGGTCACCTTTGCTTGGGTGAGACCATTGAAATAGTCCTGGGTCAAAAAGACTACCTGACATTCTAAATAAAGGTTCATTCAGGCCAATGGATGCTATTTCCGGTCCTCCCCCAGTGCTTTTCTGGAACTGGACTGGGGAGGGGATTCTGGAACCACTTGCCAGCACAGTTCCAAGTCTTTAGCACACGCAAGAGTGTTCTGAGTGCTGGGCAGTTTCAGACATGCTGGGTGAAGAGAGCTGTGAGGGACCCACACAGTCAAAGGCCTTACTTTGACACACACTCACAAGGCCAGAGCTGGCTAAAGAAAGGCAAGCTTGGCCTCCAAGGCTCTTCTTCCTGGCCCCCACTAGCCTCTGGTCCCCTGGGTCACCCGTTCCCCAGAGTTACACAAGACAGAGGAAGGGATAAGCTAAGGGTATGTCCAATTTAGATTCCCATGGCCACCATAGCCAGTTTTATAGCCAAGAAGTCGCTATGTGCCTCGGAGTGTGTCACAGCTCAAGAGGAGCAATTGGGCCAGAAAAGACCAAGGCTGTGAGGAGCTAGACTGCTCCGGAAGGTGGCTTGTCCCATTCCTCCTCCAACTCTCCAACCTCAGTCCTACCATAGCCATGGCCTACCCCACCCGTGCCTCACTCTGGTGGCTAAAGTCCTGTGGTGTCTTCTCGGAGTCCATCTTATCTGGGGGAAGGCAGCCAAGAGGTTTGTTCTTGCCCAGACCACTGGTGATAGCTTTGTCCCTCAGCCTCCTTAGGTGAATTCCTATCCTGTTTTTGTATCTAAATTTCTGAGGAAGGACTCATACCATATTCACAAGTTGGTGACTGGGTTTGTGCATGTGTGGGGTGAGGTCATCTTAACAGGGACGGGTGGCCTGGGTTCATAAAACCCCACAAACAAGAGTCCTACATCTCAAGTTCTGTTTTACCCAACATACAAGTGAGGAGTTACCCAGCTGCCCTGTCGCCCTCACCAGTATGGTTCTTTCTGGTCCCGGCCTCTAGCGATAGTTCTAGCGGGGACTGTAATGCTTCCCCAGACAGCAGTGTCTCCCGAGGTTTTGCAGCTCTTGCTGTCATTCACCAACTCCCAGTCCTGTACACAGATGTTGACAGTGAGCGCTGTCCAGAATTCTGATGGTCCTTGAACCTTTTTGTTTTGGAGGCCCTCTCCTATCATCATCTCAGCTGTTGAGAGGGCTCTATTCTCAGGGTGTGCAAAGCCAGGAGCTATTGTTCAGGAGCCCCTGTGCTGCTGTGTGCTTGGGCCTGGAGAAGCCTCCATCTTCAGAATGCCCCTCAGGGAAGACAAGTCCACCACAAAGGTAGGCGGGTCAGAAGCTTTCCTCATGAGTGCAACCTTCACATCGGCTGCTGGGACCAGTCCACACCAGACTCGAGACCTCATAACTGAGTGCTTGCTTGGGATGCCCTTCGGTTCCTGTGACATCACTTTGTTCAAGGCCCCTGCTGGCCTGTGGAGGCTCTAATTCTGTGGTTTTGCTGGAACTAAAGTCTCTGCCACAGCCAATGAAACAAGCTCAAATGAAGACTACCACAACCATCTTCTTGGGAAGATGGAGTCAGGGTAGGGGAACCCCATGAACAGTTCCAGAGCAACAAAGAGGCAGGATCATCATTCCCCCTCCCCCAAGAACTAGAATTCTCTGCACCACTGGGCCTCCTTTAAACCCGCCACCCCACCTCAAAACCAATCCCCTTTGGACTCGGTCTCTTGGGACTTAGCAGGCAGACTTCCATGATTCACGTTCTTTAGACATTAGTCTTTTGATTTAAACTGATCAGGAAAGAATAATAAGACTGTATACAGTACGTTGTTAGGGAGTAGGAAGGCACAGTCCTTCCTGGTTCTGCTCTGTAGCCCCTGGTATCGCATGCAATAATCACATATGTGCGTACGGTTTTGGCCTCTTTCAAGATCCAGTATGAAATCTGTGTTCCAACCATTTTGTCAACTCCAAACCATGTGGGGGGAAGGGTAGATAGAGGACCATCCCTGGGGAGTCTGCCCCTCAAGGTCAAGAATGGGTAAAGAAAGGCCTTGACAACCTTGCACAAATCCACATATATCACACGAGAGCAAAGTCTCAAAGAAGGCAGCTAAGGCTATCCTTGGCTTGACACATGGTGATCCCTCTCAGCACACCCAAGGAAGGAAAGGAGTGGACCTACCAAGTGGTTGCTCTGAGGCCCTCTCCCATTGGCTTTCTTCCCTGGAAGGGGAGATTGGCACGGTGTCTTATTGCCGCTGGGTTCTAGGCAGAGAGAATATTGGAATGGAAGAAACCCCTTCTCCAGATATTTCCCATCAAAACACTGGGACTGCTTTATACCCAAACTTTTGGAAGTCAGGGTCCCAAAGATTTCCCTCTAATCTGAGACAGACATTTTTGAGAATATTAGCTGCAGCCAGGTAAAACCCCAAATCTTCTCCCTACTTCACTGACAAACCGATCATATGATCAGGAAATATTCCCTAAATATAGTGGACCACCCCCACATTCTATTATCCTGAGACACCCCAGTTCTACTACCTGTGGCATGTGTGTTGTTGGCTGATCCACATCTCTTGAATTTTTTTTCCCTATCTCTCTCCATGCCCCTACCTGGGACCTGTGTCACGATTTTCTGTTGGCTGAGAGCTGACCTCAATCTATTCTGCATACCCCGTATGCTCCCTTAGGTACCTTGTCCCAACCCCTCATGCCAGCATTTCTTCAAGAGGTTCACGGGTGTGCCGGAATTCAGAGGCAACTCCAGTAAGTGTATGCCTAGACGTGCCAAGCCTTAGACTTGAAACTACAAACTCCCCCCCCCCCCGCCCCCATTCCCAGAGTATCTCATAGTATTAATGCCTTTGGGCAAGGAGAATGAGTGACTGCTTGCCTGGGATGGGACCCGGATCCAAACTACATCCCTGGGTGAAAGGCCTCCACCCCAACATACTCCATCTATTGTGATGGTACTGCAATGTCTGCCCTGCACTTAGTTTCCGTGTCTGCAACTCTTGTTTTTCTGGCGTCTATCCTGGATCTTATCTTGCGACCGCACCCACTAAGAAGAAAAAGAGGCTCCGGACAGCAACAGGCTTGAACAAAAGGCATTTCAATCTCTCTGTGGCATCAAGAGGGAGGCGAGGGAACCCCACAAACGCTGGGCCTACAGACAAGGGTCCTTGGATCCCCACTTTCTACTGTGCTCCTGAACGGATTCTCCTAGGGATCAGAGCCAATTTCCACTCTAATGGACGGAAACCCTAAAAGGCCTTGTGGAGGCACGCAGGCCGTCGTTGGGGTACAGCGCGGAGACAGATCCAACTGCAGAGAGAAGTGGTAGCTCCCCGGGCTTCAGTGACCTGGTTTAAGTGAGCCAACGGCTAAAGAAAACCCAGTTGTGGGTGTGGCCTACATTTGTCCCCGCCCCTCACAGCCACCAACTGCTGAGCACCGTGGGCTTGGGGGTGTGGTCAAACCTGCACCACGCCCCTCACTGCCTCCCAGTTGGAGTACGGCCAAGCCACCCACACCACCCCTCTCCAACCACCATTCAGAAAGCGGAGGTGGGGGGTTGGGAGGGGCAATTAGCCTCGACCTGGCTCTAGCCACACCCATAACTGCCTCCAACCGCCTTAATCAGGAGAGCCTCGGGGTGGGGCCGACCAAGCCTCCAGAGCCCCGCCCTTTCCGAGCCAGCTCCACCAACCTCTGGGTCACTCAGTTCTGAAGTCCCAAGCAGTATGTGTGCTCCCAACCCTCTGCTACTCTGGACTCCCGGGTTAGAGCCGAGAACCAATTTAGAGAGTTTCCCGAGACATACTTGATTTCAAATATCCTGTCGCGTTGTCAGACTGAGCAATTCTCCTGAGCTTTGGAGAACGTGCCCTGATGCACTTCGGGAGAGCCTGGATTAAACTGCATGGAAATTCTTAAGGGCTCCAGTAGAAGTCTCAGTTAAATCGGATACCTTGACACACCAGGTTGTCCCTGAGGCCCAAAAACCTCTCACCAATTTGGGGGAGTGGACTATAATGGTTACCTTCTAAAAGTGTTGAACTGGAATTGACAATTGCCTGGCCTACGGCATTGAGTGAGGAGAGAAAGAGGGATTGGGTGGTCCCAGTAGCTGTTGTCATTTCAACCAATTAGACTGAAAGCCCTGGCCAGGAGTTTTTTGAGTACTTTTTAGGCCCTGATCCCTCTGCCTTGAAGTCACAAGACTTTGCTCCTTCCACCAGCCAAGCCTCTTCTGGACACAAGAAACAGGCTGCCTGACTTTTGATGCTCCTGGTGCAGACAGTCCTGGGATTGACTGTTCCCTCCTAGGATCTGCTCCACTCCTGCCTGCTCTGCCTTTCTCTCCCACCAAGGGTGCCATGTAGTTTGGGAGGGAGAGATGATGGGAGAAAAGCCAACAGGTGTGCTTTCATGGAACTTACTGGAAGAGCTATCACCCATCTCTTCCACACTCCTGCCCCCACCCCCAAAGTGTAAACAGCAGGTCCAGAGGCTCTGAAATGATGGCGTTCACACTGGTGTTCAAGCCAAAGATGCAGAAAGGTTTTGGCCATGTTTGTGTCAGAATTGGGATCCCTGGCTGCCCTCACAAGCCAAGCTAGGCTCCTCGACCTGTCCTCAATAGGTCCAATAAGTCACAACGAGAAAGCAGAAAATGGAGATTTATTCAGGGTGGCCATGATTGGAAGAGGAACAAAGAGGTCCAGTGACCCTCAAGTCTATCTTTGGGGTCCTGACATGAGGTTTGGGTTTAAATAGAGGGCAAGAGGTGTGCATAGCTAAACAGTTCTTGTCAGGGTGCTGTCCAGATAAGCCTAGAATGCAGCAGGCTTTGCAGCTTCCTGGTCCTCCTAGCCTCCTGCACGGAAGAGACAAGGCAGTCTGTGTTTTGATCATCTTGTCTCTGGGCATTAAATGTAGAGGTGTAAACCAACAATTCTTCAATATGGAAGTCAGAAACTAAGAGAGGCCAAGACCCTCTGAGGTTGAGCCGGTGTCTTATTTGTGATATTTCTATTTTGGCTACCAGGAAGCAGGAAGCAGAAAGATCCCACACACAATGATTGGTTTTAGGGAAGCCTTCCAAAAAAAAAAAAAAAAAAAGAGAGATGAGGTCTTGGGGCTCTGCAATACATGGAAACAACCAGTGGGAAAGGCTAGAGAGGTGGGTTAAAGAAGGGAGGGGTTAGGTTTCCTTAGAAGTAGGTTCAGAATCATCTGGGGAACAAGAGGGGCCTGGGGGCTGCAGTAAAGTCACAGAGGGAATGGGGGATTTGAGCAAGAGTGCAGATCCCTTCAGTGAATTTGGGGGCAGCCTGATCTCCCCAACCAGACCGTACACACATGACTTGGGAAGGGCACCAAGGGAGCTGCACCTCTGTCTTTCCCCAGAAGTGTCCAGCTTCATGCCATGTACACACTCCACTGAACAGCACACAAGTTCACTCTTGCAGATTCCAGTTCACTCTTTTCAGGTCACCTTAGAAGAACTGTGCCAGAACCTACCTGCTGTTGACTCTGCCAGAACCTACCTGCTGTTGACTCAGGGAGCTATTAAATACATTACAGATTAACCTCGCTTCACAAGGGCTGTGCGTGCACACGTGGTGTGATGTTTGGGCATGGGGGAGTTTCTCCTTGCTTAGATTTTAAATAGGTTATTCTCAGGCAAAAGCAGGAACAGCTAAACCAAGGCTGGTTGCTAAAATCGGGGAAGCCCAAAGAGAGAAATCGGGGGCTTTGCTAAAAGCTTCAGCTAAAGGTGGAAGGAGACTTTGAGGGTGAGGAATCCAGCCATCTCCCAAGGGGCACTGACTGAAGACTCATTCCAGGGCCTGGTATCTCTGGAGACAGACCTTCACATCTCTCAGCCTCCACTCCACCCAAATGAGTTATCAATAGTAGGCATATTTGGGATCCTCTGCAGCCCTCAGTCACATTGGAAGCCCCTGAGCTGAAGTCACACTGACCATTCAGATTGAAGTCCTAGAGACGGCCTTGCCCCAGGGTGGCCACTAAGATGCTAATAAATTTAAGAAATTCCTGTCTGGGAAAAGAAAAAAAAAGATGGACCTGTACTCAAATCTTGATAAATTGTCAAATGCCTCCCTTGTTTCCCCAGCCCATATCTGCCCCTTCAGTCCTTGGCAACTTGTGGCACCAAAGCCATGGGAAGAACTGAAAAAGGTGCTCATCTCAGGGATTCCCTTGAGCTGAGTGTGCCAAGGTAGTCATGGCTCACCCCAGAGTACCAAGCAGAGGGCTACACTAGCCCAGGGACTCGCTCTGAGAACTCTCTCAGTTTTTAAAGTTTTCTTTTTTTTAACCTAAACAAAATCCAGAGAATAACATTTAAATCAATTTTGTTGGTAAGACAAAAAAAAAGTGTAGATTCTAGTCTGTCCTCTGTAGCTGGGCTTGTTCTCTGAGGTAATGTAAAACCAGTAATCCCCTTTCCCTACATGCCCTCTGACCTCCTTGCCTGAGTTGACTGTCTTGGCCACTCTGAGATAGTTGGGTGCCAGGTGGAGTGTGTCTAGCCCAACCTCCTTATTCTACAGTTGGGGAGACTGAAGCCCAAAGAGGAAAGGCCCCCAGCATTGTTGCCTTTGCTTTCACCCAAGGCCCAGCTGCTCACTCTCTACCTGGCGTCCAGCTCCTGCCTTCTGTCTGGCATGGCAAAGGGAGACCCTCAAGCTCCTCTCCAGCCATCAGGGGTCCCATCTTGCCCCTGCCATGCAGCACCCATTTGATGAGTAGGGTGGGCTCCTTTAGGCTGTTTCTCAGGGTAGACCTGAAAACATAGCTGTGGGCTGCCTCACTTGGAAGGCCACTTGCACTGACCAGAGCCCCTCTGCTAGTCGAATAATGGCAGGAGAGGTTGCTTTGCCTTCGCCCTAATCGGCACAGAGACTCCATCGAATGTTGTCTCCCAGCCCTGGAGCCTCGCTCAGATCTTCCCGACATCACTGCCCCTAGAAAAAGCCAAAACCTTGTTTAAAACGAGAAGGCTGTGTTTGACTGCTGACACCACATTTGGTGGTCACGGACGTCGGCAGCAGATGAGCTGAGGGTAGTACTTGTGTGCACAGCTATAGTGGCACTGGCAGGACTGTCCCCTTCCCTCTACAAATGAGGGAACAGACACCCAGTCCAAGGGAGGGATTTGCATTGGGCCCTTGACTAGTGGCCAAACCAGAACAAGAATAAAAAAAAAAAAAAAGCTGCAGAGCCCCAGGCTGGCCACAACATCCTCTCGTCACTGAGGTAGTACCATAGGTTGCTGACCATGACACCTAGCAGGCTTTCTTCTGCCATCCCCTCCCATTGGGGAGGCTACACTGAATGGCTGGCCCCCAGGAAGAGAGAGCCTGCTGCAGAAGTGGGGTCTGAGCACCCAAGGAGAGGGACCAGATATTCTAATTCCTTAGCATCTCTGCATTCCTGGTTCTGAGGTTTTCTCCAACAAGAAGTGGCTGTGGAAGCTGCCCTCCAGCTGCTGGGTCAGTCACCAAGGTCCAAGTGTTGACAGAGGAAGATAAAGGCCAGGAAACTGTTTCTGACATAGTTGGCCCAGAGCAGAGAGTAAATCGCCAGAAATGGCCTAGAAGAGGCCATAAAACGAAAATAAAAGAGGATTGTGATTCATGGTGTTCAGTAGATGTGGGAAGTGGTGTAGCCAGTGAGGCTTCATTTCCCCAGCTCAGAGGCCGCCTCACCACAGAGCAGCTCTCAGCTAGACTGGCAGCCTCAGAATTTTGGAAAATCCCCTGTCCCCATATCAAGGTGGGACAGTAAATGGAACTTGTCTTTCTACTCTCTTCACAGCTGTTCTCTGCAGAAGTGCCTAGCCACCTTACACCTCAGGACCTCAAGCCCTTGGAATCAAGTTCGAGTCCCCTGCCAAAGGCCTTAAAGTGGCAAATGGTCTTTCAGCCCTTTATCTCACTTTATCCTAGAGACTGTCTTGTCAGAACTGGCTCAAGGTCACACAGCTAGTCAGTGGCAAATCCAAGACCTACCTATTTCAAGATCAAAGTCTTTCTCAAACCCATCTCATTATTCTCACTAGGATTTAAACTTTGGAATTCAATCCGTTGGGACCCACATTTCCAATGTCCTCCCCCACTCAGGAGATACCAAGAGATGGAAGACTTCCAGGCCTAAGGTCACCCACTTTGGCCCGACCGAGACCCTGCTGAGGAGGGATGAAGCTCTAGAGGCAGGGCAGTAGTTCCCAATCTAAGTCTGGGTTTGTAGGCCGCTGTCCATAGTCCTGAAGTTCAGCTGTCTCCCAGGCCTCCATGGGAGCCAGAGGATCTGGCCATCACATCCCTTTCCTACTAGACAGGCTTGAATGGCTCCCAAATAGCCTGAGCTCCATTCCGTGCCCTGCTTCCCATTTACAAAGTTCAAAGGTGAAGGCACTGGAGGATAGAGAGGGTTCCTATCAGGCCCTTCCAGGCTGCAATTGTAATGTGTTTGAACACAGAGGGAGGTGCCTGGAAATGAGGGGCCCCAGGCATCCTCAGTCCTGTGGCCCTTTCTTTGTTGATCTGGGTGATTTCCCTGTGGACTACCCTACCCCTTTGCAGCTTGGCGCAGGGAGAGACGGGAGCTCTGAGTGCAGACCTCATTTCTGGATCACCCAGTGATCATTTGCCCTCAGCGGATCTGCCGCCCCTGAGACCCAGTTGCTGTTTCTTGCTCACCCCAAAGCTTACCCTTGGTAAGCACCAATTAAAAAAAGGGGAATGACACTACTTAGTAAATTTCCACATACGCTTGACTTGTTGTGCTATGACTACCACTGGCTGAGCAGGGTGGCCACTGGTAACCCTGTCCCAGCGACCTTGAGTCCTGAGGTCTATGGCTTCCTGATATCCACCTCTCTAGGTTAAGGGCCTATGTACAAAGCAAGCCTGAAGCTTGGAGAATACAGCCAGCTCCATACAGACTAGAGATTTGAGAGGTGGCAGCAGAGGTCCCCCAGGCACCACAGGCATCCTTAGCTCATCTTTCTCCCAGAGGAAGCTCTCAGTTCCCTGTTCCATTCTCCTCCCTGCTCATTGACCCCGAGTCCAAAAGATGCTCAGCCACACTGTAAGGACACATGCTCAACTATGTTTATGGCAGAAAGACTTTATCATAGCCAGAATCTGAAAACAACCCAAAATCCATCTCTTGTACACATATGATAAATGAGAGACCGCATCCTTTACAATAGCCAGAAATACCGTAAAATATCCTGGAGTAACTCTAATCACACAAATGGAAAAAGCTCTATGATAAGGACTTTAAATCTTTGAAGAAAGAAATTTAAGGCATTAGAAAATGGAAAGATCTCCTATTCTCTTGTGAAGATAGAACCAACATAGAAAATGACAATCTTACTGAAAGCAATCTACAGATTCAATGCAAATGTCCATTAAAATTATAACAAAATTCTTTACAGACCTTGAAAGAACAATCCTCAACTTTATAAGAAGATAAAAACTCAGGATGGCCTAAACGTCTTAAAATCCTGTACAATCAAGGAATTTTTGAACGCATCACAATCTCTGACTTTAAAACTTTACTACAGAACCACAGTACTGAAATCAATCCACCTTGGAAACAAATTCACATGCCTACAAACAGCAGACTTGACAAAGAAGCCAAAGTGTGAAATGGAAAAGAAGCATATTTAACCTGCTTACTTTTAATTGGCCTGAAGCTGCAGTTCTCAGAGGCTACCTTACTGTAAACCTTCCAGCTCTCAGTTGATGCGGCACCGCACGGCAGGGTAGGACCCAGGCTCTCTGTGTCTGTTAGACTGCCTTTCTGAGCTCTGGTGGGCGTGTTTTAACTATCTTTTTTATTTTAACTTGTAAATCATAAAATTAAGAGAATTCCTGAATCCTCTCCTCTGTTCTGTGTGAGGTTAAATGTGCTCTCTAAACTTACTCTGTCTCCTGCTTGCCTTTTCCCCCACAGGTGGGTTAGATTCAACTAGCCAGCACATGACACCTCAATCTCAGCAGTAACCAAAGCAATTCCTGGGCCAAAAGCTGTTTTTTCTTTACTTTTCCTACCTGTTTAGCAAGTGATAAAAGTCACAATGTTGTGACTATTACACTAGAGATTTTAAATATCTCTGCTGTTGTTTCTGCTCCACTCTCACTCCCTTTAGCTACCCACATATATAACTGATTAGTTTTTTTCATATTTTTACTCCCAATTTAAATTTTGTCCTGCTTCTTTATACTTTTTAAAATTTTGATCTCTATTTTTTGAGCACTCAATACTCACATATCCAGCTGTGGTGAAATTTTTTCTCCTGTGTTCCTCATGTTTTCCTCCGTACTTATGGTCCCTCTCCAGTATTTCTGGGGTCCAGTGGTCAGCCCCACATTGGGCACCATTATGTCGGGGTCTAGCGCTAGCCCAGACTTTCAATTATTTCTCTACCAGACCCCAACATAAACTATCTCTCTCTGGACCGGCGTGGAGGAGACGGGAATAAAGACACGACTCACATGGTTTTATTGGGAGGAAGATTCTCAGAGATCCCTCATGATATCCTGAGTTTACATCCTGGAAAATTCCTCCTGCTTTATTTTCCAAACAGCCTTTATACCAAAACTTAACTTAGGGGAAATACATTAGCATTCTGTCTCCTACCTAGGTAACCAGGTGAATAGCGTTTTGTCATGTCCACATATACCTGTCTGCTGTGTATGCTAGCTGTCACGTAGGCTTGAATCAGCATCTCTATCAGGCATCCTCCAAATTACAAAGAAGGGAGCATCAACATCCTGACCCTTTGTTAGGGCGGTGACAGCCTGTCTGCAGGACTATGTGACCACCTCAGGTGGGGCCTCTGGCTTCAGAGCCTGGCTGCCACACCATATAGAAATATGGGCCTACACTATATAGCTGTGTGGGTTAGAACTTGCCCCACCCTGCCGGACTAGGTTCTAGCAATTGCTTCTTTTTCCTGCCACTCATCCTGAAGTGCCCTCCTCTCCTTGAGCGGGCTGACTTAAGCTAGGTATCAGCTCTAAAGGAATCAAGTTTTGAAGTTATTTACACAAGAATTTAAGGAGTCAGGGAACTTCCCAGAGCAGGAGGAATCGCAGGGTGTTGGCCCCTCTGGAAAAGCCCTGCTTGTGCCCAGTACTCTTTGAGGATGGCCGCCAGCCTATCTTTCCCTCCTGCCTTCATGGAAGGAGCTGGGGATACTTGAGAGGCCCAGTCCTGTTGTGCACGCCTCTGCAGAGAGCCTCTGCCCCACGAAATCTCATTGTTAGTGAGCTGGTTAGCTGGGTTTCCCCATGCTCCTCAAGGGCCACGATGGAGTTTGCCATCTGTGGCCAGAGTACAGAGACAAGCTGTTTGGAGGCCCTGTCAGCCTAGTTGTTTGGTGTCCTACCAAGCTACCATGTCCTGGCCAAGTTCTGCAAATAAGACACCACCAAGTGCTTCCGTTTTAGCAGTGGGGGTCAGGTGCGTGATGGTCCCCAAGTGGACACATGGTTTATTCAAGCCAGAGTTATGGTCATTCAAGTTGATGGAAACATGGGGCCACTGGCCTCCTCTGGAAGCCATTCCTTCTCCCCGCTACTGTTTCTCTGCTGGTTTGAGTACTGTGGATCTGGGCTGTTGGGAGCTGAGCCAAGGCAGTGAATTCCTCTGGCCCTGACTGTGTGATATAGCATTGAGCCACTCCCAAATCCTGTCCTCAGAGCTTGTAAACTGGCAAGGTAGGACAATAGACTGGACACCTAGGAAGGGAGTGGCCTGGAGTCTCACACTCAGTGAGGGCAAGGACTGATGAACCCACTCTGCAAAGGCCTCTCACCCCCATAGAGTAAGACCAGTCAGTCAAAGATGACATATAGCCAGGGCTTTAAAGTTGCAGGTCGCAGGTCTTGGGTCCTGTCTCCCTGATGGAGGAAGGTCATTGAGCAATAAAGAAACTGCTTGGCTGGCCCCGATAGGTTAAAGCATAGGTGGGAGGAGTAAACAGAATAGAATTCTGGGAGGAAGAGGAAGTGAGGTCAGACTCTGTTCTGCTCCCGGAGAGACCCGACAGCTCTGCTCTCTGGAGCAGAGACGCCAGGCTCTGCTCTCCCAGGCAGCTCCGACCCAGGATGGACGTAGGCTAGAATCTTCCCTGTAAGCGCACCTTGGGGTGCTTACACACATCATTAGAAATGGGCTAGTCCAGGTGTGAGAATTAGCCTGTAAGGGCTAGAGTTCATGGGCCAAGCATTTCTTAAATGAATACAGTTTGTGTGTTGTTATTTCGGGCATAAGCTAGCCAAGCGGCCGGGGTGCTGGGGACGCAGCCCCGCCGCTCCTGTTTCAACATCTCTCCACATTGACGAGGCAAGTGACAACACAGTTGTCTGCTTCCCTTTCCAGTGGCTGCACTCCCAGCCCCCTGCTCCTGCTCAAGGTCTTCTGTTTATTCACACCCCTGTAAGTGTGCTGGCTTGTCCTTTGGTGTTGTGATCTCTCCCAGCTGACGCACATGCGTGGCTGGGAGTGCACTGACATTTCCATTGGCGTGTTGATCTCTGCTGACTGAGGAGCCTTTCCGTGAAGGATGCGCTCTGCTCTCTGAACCGAGTGGGTCAGGAGGAGAGGGAGCCAGGACAGCAGCCTCAGGTCTAGAATAGACAGGGAAGCCTTGGAATGACCATCTCTGGGGACCACACTGGGCAGAGCAGGCTTCTCTACTAGAGGGCTGTGATCTTCCTTATGGGGCCCTGGAGTACTCTCTGACTGGAGTACTCACTGATTGGTGTACCCTCCCCTTGACTGGGACCCAGGACCAAGGGAACCCGTATAGGTGACCTTTTATGCCTTGCTCTCTGTCTATGGTCGAGGCACAAAGTAACCCGAGAGTGTTACGGCAGAGGCTTTGCCATTGTGGCTCCCTTGAAACAGTTCTTTTTCTGGTTGCCCCATCTCTAGACACCTGCTGGCCAGTCCTCAGCAGCTGCAGGCTTTCCTCCCTGGGGGCTTCTTGTGAAGAGGAGGTAGGATTTAGTGCTGGGTCATCTCTCACAACGCTGTGAGAGGTTCTATTAATTTGTACTTGGCCCTGTCTGGTAGGCTGGCACATTCACAAAAATAACCTGGCAAGACATTTGCTAATTGCATGTCAAGAAACTCAAATGTGTTTCTTGATGGAGTACAAAGATGGAAGGGCCTTGGACCTAGTTTCAGCTCTCACTGGAAGGCAGTTTGTCAAGGACTCCAGGCCATTCCCAAAGCCCTGACATTTTAGGGTTTGAAAACACTGGGGACCCGTTTCATATTTCGAGTCACAACAAATCATCTACTCAGAAGGAGCCATGGAGGCCCCAGCACATCCCCAGCCGGCCTCATCCTTGCCCTAACACTGAAAAGGAATTGTTCAGGTCGGCAGGAAGAGCACACGGACTGTGTCTAGCTTGGGAGGGCAGAGAAGGGCTGGCAAAGCAGAGTCAGAAAGGAAAGCAATCGGGAATGAGAAGGCCGCATGAAAAGGACATTAGCATCCACTGGAGCCAGAGCCTAGTGGCTGATGCCTGCACACATCCTTGACTGAGAGCTGGCTCCATCCACACAAGTTTCTGACCTCTATTTGCCTCCTGAGACCTCCACTCCTGCCCCCCAAAGAAGCAGCTGAGCTCTGCTATGCACTCTGGGAGTCAAGAGGTACATCTCTGCACACTGCACCCCCCACCCTTTCTCCATGTGGGACATTCTCGGGGTGACCAGATTGAGCCTCCTTGAAAGGGGGCTCGCCCACACCTCAGGCTTTTCTCTGACGTGAACTCCTGCTGAGTGTAAGGTCTAGGGGAAAGCTGCGTGAGTCCACTGTGCTGTGGGTCTGGCTGTCAGGCCCACAGCGACATCCTACTGACTCCCTGGCCCCTCAGCCCTCGGCTGCCCCAGCGCTCAGGTCTGGAAGCCTGCTCCCCAGCCCTTCCTTCCTAAGCCCAGTTGCAGAACCCATCCAAGCCCATCATATATTAGCAAAGCCGTTCTTAGTCGGATGGTACACTCTAGAGACTCCAGAGAGGCCGGGGGCTGCGGGGAAGAGCTCCTGGGGTGCCGGGTGCCCAGAGCTGAGCTGTAAATAGGTAGCAGAGTGGGAAGGGGCATGGACTTTGAGTCCTGGTACCCAGTGAGGCACTCTGGGCTTGAGAGTAACTGCGCTCTAACCAGAAGGACAAACTGGTGGATGGGTACAGTTGGGGTAGGAGGTGACAGTGACCACTTTATGATGTCTTGAGTAGACAGTCTGTTGAGGGAATTGTTGGTTTTGTCTGGGAGGCCAAGCAAGTCTTCGTGAGAGGCTTTGGCATAGATGCAGGGGCCCATCACATGGCAGGAGAGGTGCATGGAGCAGGTGATGATCTGATACCTGCACTTCTCTCCCAGCCCCCCTTCCTTCCTGGGGTGCCCTGATATTTTCATGGCAACAGAAATCTTGCAACTCAGCCAAAATGAGCTGGGGTCTCAGTAACCTAGAGTGGCCCACCACTCCAGATGTGGGGGCGACAGGCCAGGAGAGAGGGACACGGGGGGGGGTAGATGTGTCTCCTCCTCCAGTGCATGCCGGTCCCTCCCCAGGCTGGAAAAGTAGCACTCTACCTCAGGAAGTGAGGGCCCTCCCTCTCCCGGGCCTCTACCCAGAAGGCAGTTTTTGGCCTTCTCTAGCAGTTCCCGGATTGTCACTAACTGCTCCTCTCACCAAGGTTTCATGGTCTTCCTAGCGACACTGGCACATCCATGAAAATAGCAGGGGGAGGGGACTCCTTGTGAGGAAAAGCCCTGTGACCCAAGGTAGCCTCAACTGTGGAATGATTGTGCTGGCCAGGGCCATTCTAGGCCACTGGGACATCGGAACTGAAGGTGACCTAAGTCCCGCCACTCTCCTCCTTGTCTGTCACCCTTCTTTCCCCAGGCAGAAGTAGGATGAGGGTGTATGATGGAAGCTCTGCTCTTGTGCTCCCCTCAGCTCCCTGGCTATTTATGTGCTGAGCACTGACTGGCAGATGAACCACGGCCACACTGCTCCACAAAGACAGTGTTCTCGGACATGACGGAGTATCACAGGTACCTAGCCACCTTTCCTCCCACATTGCGGGGGCTTGGGGAGTCCACTTCCCCCATTTCTCAAGCTGATCCTGCAGCCAGGAACTTTCTGTTCTCTAATGGCACCCTAGAGACAACTCTACTCCACTCTTTTCTCACACTGCACCAGGCCAAAGCCTCTCGCGAAGCCTTGCTTGGCCTCCCTAGCCAGAGCCCCAGGGGAGAAGAGCTACCCCAACCCCAAACCCCAGTTCAGATGAGCCACACTCCGCTCTTCCCGAGTGAACTTTAGCTCTTGAGTTGGCACGGTCTGCCTTCTGGGCGAGAATGAGAACGTGCCATCCCCTCCCACCTCAGTCTGGACCCTTGAGCACCCTAAAATGACAATGAAGGGTAGTTCTGGGAAGTCCCCAGGGGCAACTGAGTCAGCTGAACTCAGAGAAGGCCTCTTCAGGGACATTGACTGCCTGAGCAATCTTGTCACCTCAGGCCTGGGTGGGCCTTCCGCACTCGTTCCCTCAGCTCTGTCTTCTTTACCTATTCTCTCTTCTTACAAAATTGCTCTTTGCCACTTCAACCCCCACTGTTAGTGACCTTGTGCTCTGAACTATTTCCAGGTCAGCCTCTGAGGAGGAGACTCCATTTGGCCCTGTGCCATTTCTTAACTCCAGGATTCCTTGGCCTGGCTTGCGATAAGGGGGTTCCCTCAGGCCCGCTGGGACCAGGCAAGACAAGGTCCCTGTCCTCTAGCCCAGGCTGTCTTCAGCAGGGGTCATGAGCATGTTGAACAGTAGCTGTTGTCTTTTAGACAGCCATGTCTGACAGATACTGAAGCACTGGGAGCCCTGGGGACAGGGCATCATGAAGACAGGACAGAACCAAACGCTTCCTCTGGCCCCCCGTGGGCTCTTCCATAAGAAAAAGGAGATGGGGTGTCTACAAGAACACAAAGTTGCCAGGGACTCAACCAGCCCTGAGATTCAGCAGAGGTCCCAAGCAGAGGAGCCTGCTCCCAGAGAAGGGGTGTGGCATACTGAGCCTGAGGGCTGCTCTCAGCTGGTGAAGGGCAGGCTGGCCATGCTGCAGCTGTTTGTCTGTGTTTCTGAGACAGGACCTTCAAAGAAAGGGAAGCAGGCGGCCTGATTCTGCAATTCTTCTGCCCTTGCTCCGTGTCCCTCCCCCAATCCCAGGACCCTCTGCAGGCTGCATCCAATTTTAGCTCATGCTGGTGCATGGTGGTGAGGGCACTTGAGAACCTGGAGCCCCAAGGGAGCTGCCTGCCAGCCCAGACGCCCCTCCGCGTGCTGTCTGGGTAGCCAGAAAGGCTGGCTTGCCTTATAGCTCCAACTCCTTACTGTTTGCCGTGGGTTCACTTCCGTCACCATATGCTAACAGCTGAGTCTTCTACTCCCTAGTGGAGTTTCCTAAAAGAGAAAAACATCCCTCGATAGACAGAGGTATTCAAAGATGGCCACTCTGGGTAGTCTGGCTCCTCCTCCGTGGGTTGGGTAACTGTTGAACAGAAGAGCTTTGGGGGTGAGTCCAAACACTTTTTAAAATTTCCAAGCCCTGGGCTTGGTGGTCAGCCCAGTAAATTCCTTCCAATTTTGTTGTTGTTCTGTCCTTAAGGTCCGATCCTGTGTGTTCTTCGTTCACATGCCTCTTCCCCACCCTACTTGCAGGCCTGTACCCAGCACTTCCTGAACTCTCCCGTGCTGGCCTGCAGGATGGACCACAGCATGGAGGCAGGGGGTGGAGGACGAAGGAGAAGAGGTGACCCATCAGCCAGGTGGAGACTCAGATCTTCCTAAAAAGCATACCTGCCTGAGGCACCTATGGGGCGAGCCCATGTCTACTGTCTTCTGCAATGGATCTCAGGAGATGGGGGAGGCCTGCTCCCTACCCCCCCACCAGCCATCTGATGGCAGTCACACAGTCACAGAATGGCAGAAACAAACACCAAGATAGAGGCAGCGAGAGAACTTGCATTTGGGGACAGTTGCCTGTAATTGTTACCAAACTTTTGAAACAAAAACAACAACAAAGAAATAAAAGCACGCGATAATTAAGTACATAATTGTACAGAGCACTTGTTAATTAAGCTTTTACTCCTAAAACCTGACAGAATCTGCTTACAAGGTGATAGCTGAGGGGAGGTGACAGATGGTGGGCCATCTGTAATGCCAGTACTGTTCCGCAGAAGGAAGGAGATGCAGCATGGAGGTTTCTGGGGGACAGCGATTTATCTTCATTCTCTGCAGAAAGCGAGTTGATGGGGCACAGCAAAGACAAATATTGGGACAGACTGTCTACCCCGTCTTGACAGCTGCACTCTCTTCCACGCCCGTGTCCAGCAGGTCTCTGCTTGTGCGATGTGTCTCTTTCCACTTCTTTCATGCTCCAGTTCGTGTGCAAGGAGAAAAAGCAGAACAGAAACTGGAGAACCGAAGGGACAATGGTCATGTCTTCGTCCCCAGTCAGACCCATGCTGACCTCCCCCATTAGCACACGGGCCTCCTAGCCCATGTCCTCACTGTAAAATGGAGATATATTACCTTCCTTGGCCGCTGGCTGGCTGGATGGCTGGCTGGCTGATCTGATAAGATGGCAGAAAAAGCTTATTGAGCAGATAGGCGGCTTTGCATCTGTGTGGAGTGATTAAGAAGCACAGAACTCTGTGATTTCAAGAGTCTGCATGCACTGAGCTCCAGCCCTATTGCCGGCTGTGCAGCAGGCCAAGCCTAGAGTCATGGGCTCCAGGGCTCCTGGGGAGGAATGGTGGGGCAAGAAGTTCTCCTCACCTGCTATCTGCTTCCTCCTCCTGGGCAGAAGGAGAGGCCATTTTGCTCAACAATGCCGTGCGCGCACGCACGAACACACACACACACACACACACACACACACACACACACACACACACACAGACCTGCCCTGCTGACCCTGCCACCTAGGACAGGCTTCTTTTGGTCTCTTCTCCGTGGCCTCTCAGTTGAGTCGCATAGTACAAAGCATGGTGGTCTGTGCATAGGGAAGCTCTCCTTCTGCCCCGCACAGGCCCCCGGGCGCAGGCCCAGGTCTTGGGACTTCAGGGAAAGGACCAAAATGCTGTTCACAAACATGGCTCCACTATTGCTGTAAGCCCTGTCTTTCTTTGAGTCTTAGATGAGCGGAAAAACACTGTGTGCACCGTGACATCTGTCCCAGAGTCCACTGAGTAGAGAAGGGACAGACAGTGTCAACAGCCATATAGACACCCTCGGAGCTAGCCTTGCACCTGCCCATTCAACACCCAGGGAGCACCCCACTTCTGCTGGGGCTGTTACCCATCACTTCTCATACACATATCCTCAGGACACCCTCCCTGATCAGAGGAAGGGCCACCTAGAGGCCCAGCTCCTCTGCAAAGACTGTGGAGCCCCCATCCTTTCTCAAAATACTTCTCTGCAGAAAGCAGCAGTTGAGCCATGAGGAGGGTGCAGCGTGATCCCTCCCTCAGAAGACGGGCCAGTCTTGGCAGCCAGTCCTACTGAGTGTATGCAGACAGTATCTGAGCATCTTCTAGAGCCTTCTCCACTGAGCACCTGGGATTTCTTCCACAACAGTAAAGGAAGGAGCAGAAGGTTCCTGAGTCTTGTGTCCCATGCAGGGACATGTCACACAGGCACACATTCATGCCATAGCCTCAGTCAAGTTACCCCAAGGGTACCCATTCCCCATCACCTCCCTCAGAAATAGATTGTCAGCAAAGGACAGGGGACTGATAGCCCCCACAAAATGAATGGGATCCTGCAGCCTGGAGGAGGTGAGAGAGGTGAACGAGCTGTGTCCTGACTTTACAGAAGAGGAGAATCAGGCCTCTGGGCAGGTCAAAGGGAACAGGGAGTCTCTGGTCTTGGAGCCACACCCCACCCTAACTCAGAGTCAGAATCCTAACTCAGGATAGCTGGTTCTAGAATTCCATTCAGGTGGAAAAGGTGGCTCCAGCAGGGAGGTTGCAAGAGAGGAAAAGCCAACATGTGCTTCCCTAAACAGGCTGCTTCCCAGGAGGGAGCAGACCTGTCTCCAGGATCTCACACATGGCTGTTGTATCTCTTGAGAATCAGTTGAATTGCCAAGACTGATCTCTCCTTTTGGACATGCTTTTCTTGGGAGAAAAGGAGTGGTGGAATTAGGACTTGGGGGTTGGAGGCCAGAAAAGAGCCCGAGGGAAGCTCAGACCCCAGGTGGGTGGGTGCTTATGCCCTAACCCCAGAGAGGAACTGAGCAGAGACCCTCTTAGCACCTGGGCGTGTGGCTCTAGGTAGGATTTGCCAGCTCAGCTCTGTCTCAGGGTCATCCCTTGGTGGTGCTGGGGCTGAATCAGCACAGATCTTGGGCCAGAGAAGGCAGGGTCTGTAGACAGGCCCCTGATGACAGGCTTGGCCCCATTCTAGTGTCTCTAGTACCGGCGAGTGGGATGGAGGGGAAGAAAAGCCTGCTACAGGCTTTGGGTGAGGGCAGCAGCTACAGAGGCAAAAAAGTGCCAATAGGGAGTGGTGAACAGCTAGTGTTCCCAAAAAGTGTCCTCAAGCAAGGGAGCCTCAGCAGGCAAGACTGACCCAGTGTGTGTGTGTGTGGGGGGGGGCTCCCAGCTCTAGGCTGAGAATACCCTTCTCCCATCATCCAGTCTCAGCTTTCCTCTACAGAAGAGAGAATGGCCCAGTGAGGGCCTGAGATGCAGGATCAATTTACAGTACCCTTGCATCTTGGGGAAGTACAATCCAACATGGCCACCCTATGGCCTGCCTGAAACTTGGCAGCTCTGGGAGGCTCCAAGAGCCACCAGAATCCCAAGTTGAGTATCAGCGACCAGAGATGGCAGGTGCTCACTCCACGCCTACCCTGACAAGTGTGTGTGGGGGGGGGTGGCTCCCTCGCACATGGCTCTGATCTAGACACCTCTCTGCAGTCTGCTCGTGCTGGTGGGGGGAAGGCTGTCTGTCTCTTTAGAGAACTTGTAACTCTTGGCCCAGGCCAGTCCCCCATTCCCTATCCCCCAGCTCCATTTCAGGCACTGCCCTACAGTCCCTCTGAGCTAGGCCTGGGCCAGTGAGGAGAAGTTCTGGTGCTGGCAGCATCCCCTGTCCAGGGAACCAAAGACCTGTCCTTGAGACCAGGCAGTCCTCTCAACTGTCCCCACTCCCATCCCATCTTGGCCTCTTCCTCCAGTCAGCATAGAAGAAACCCATCCTTGCAGCCTGCCTGACTCCACCCCCAGTCCACTGACTACTCTCCCTCCGTGCTCCATTTCTTTGTGTGGCCTCCTCGATTTCCTCCTCTTCCTCTGGACCCTGCAATCCAGCCACCCTTCTCTTCCTGTTGGAGACGTCTGTGTCTACAGAAGCTTGGGTGGAGAGGTCGGGGGGCTTCAGAGCCCCTCTTTACTAGTGCGGGGGGCCAGGAGTAAAGGACATGGGGTTGGTTGGTGCAGCTGTCAAGAGGAAACTTCTCGAGGAGAGCTAGGGGGCTGCAGACATTGTAGAGTAGCATACATATTCGCTTGGACATGACCTGTAGGGTACAGAGCTCATCTCTGGAGACCAGGCTGAGGGACAATGGTAATAGATACAGCTCTTGGTACAGTGACCACATGACAGACCAACCATGGCAGCTTTTGTCTTCTTGTTAGAAGGAATGAAATTGGAAGAAAGAGCATCTAAAGTCCCCACCTTCCTCTTTTCGTGTAAGGGGACAACACTTGCATGCCTTTGCTAGATCTCTTTGAATAAAGCACACAGGGTTTGGTAGGCCTGCCATCTTTTGCTCTTTCATTGTTTTGTATCCAGTCCTCATTCTTGGAACATCTTCAGAGACCCTTCCCAGAGAGGGACCTGGGAAGTTACCTCACCATCTGCTTCCCTTCCTCAATGCTCACTCCTCCCCCAACAAGTCTCACTAAGAAGGAATAACCTAGTCAGACTTTCCATACATGATTCATTGGCTCCCAATCCTTACTGAGATCGTCAAATCCAGCATTTTGGACTAGGGGGTCAGGCTCTTTAATCATCCATCCATCCATCCATCCATCCATCCATCCATCCATCCATCCATCATCTACCCCATCGTGGGAACTTAGTTTCCCAGGACACAGTGGAGCACAGGGAGAAGCCTGCCCTGGGGTCTTCCGGAGAACCCCAACTGAAGCTTCACTTGTAAAAGCAAAGATGTTTCCCTAAAGCCTTAATGGGAGTGGTTTCTGAGAGCTTCCTGTGAGTGAGCTGAAGCTTGCTTTGGGCTCAGGGTCTCAGGTTGAGTCAGCAGAAGCCGAGATAAAAGTCAGCCCTGTGGCTGCAAGGCCCTGGCCCTGACCCTGTGTCTTAAACTGCAATCTTCTCAAGAGGCCAGTTCTTAAACCTAGAGTCCAGGAATGGACTTACACTGAGATGTACTCACACTGAGGAATAGAACTGCCACAGGGACCCACGGTGCCTCCTGCAGGTCCCATTATCTCCCTGTTTGGACAGAAATTAGATAGCAGGGTTTGAGCATCTGGACAGTTCTTTCCTGAAGGTCACCCCCACCTCCCGGCAGCCAGACACAGAGACTGTGGTCACGGGGGCCTTTTGGCTCTTCCCACGATCCTCAGCCATCAGGAAGATCTCACACTGGGTACCAACTCTTTCTGTATTGAGCAGAGATATCAAAGCACAGACACTCAATTTGCAGGTTTCTGGCCAGAGGAGTAAGGTCTAAGAGCTCTTGTGTTTGGGGATACCAGGGCATCCCTGAAGGGCAGTTGCCTCTGCTACTGGGGTTATTTCACCAGTTTTGTTTCTGCTCAAATCTATGGCTATCGTTCTCTGCAACTTGCACCTGCCAGGGCTTGGTGTCCCACTCCTGACACCTGCTTTTGGTCCCAGTCAGTATTTTGAAAGTGAGTGGTACACAGCAGACAGGTCGCCCAGAGTCACTCAGTTGCCAGGCTCGTGCTGAAGTAGCTGTAGCTGGGAACAGAGAGCATGGGTGTGGGTGGGAGAGGCTCGTTGTGTGTCGGGTGTGAAATGTCCAGAAGTGGCGTGTGGGTGACCACAAACGGCGGGAGCATGGGGACAGTCTTCTGGGGAAGAGACAGCATATCAAGCCTGACCTGTTGGGCAGTAAAGCTCGGTGTTATTTGGGGATCACAAACAGAGCCCTGATGCTAATGTGTTACATCCTTAGCCCCAGGCTCTGAGCTCACAGCCCAGAGAAATAAAACAACCCCAAAAAATGAACACTTGGCAACAATTAATTGCTAAGATGTGAAGAAAAATTGTTTTGAATATTAAAATTATAGATATAGTGGTATTAGAAAGATGATTCAGGGTTTATGAAAACATTATTTATATTGATTTATTCCCAGAGCCATCAAGACTCCTTGAAAATAATTACAGTTGACATTTCCATTGCTGAAACTAAATGCTGATCTCACATAACGAAAATGACACACGTAGGATGGGCTGTGCTCTAGAAAGCATCCAGACAAAGAGCCAGAGGGAACGGGTCCCAGGGTCCATGCCTGTTAATAATGACCCAGGGCCAAACGGCAGCCTTTAGGCAATTCACCAAGAGGCCTCTCTCTGCTAGAGGCCCTTAGACTTGAGCATCTGTGGGCTCCCAGGTCTGACAGGGCCACCAAGGACTGGCACCCACCCAGGGGCTGGAGCTGGAAAGGAGTTCAGGCCAGCAGTGAACAGGAAAGGAAGGGAGCCTTTAGACACAGACAGAAGGTCCGCTTGGCTGCTGCGTAGAGACCCAGGAACTGGATTACAGGAAATGGGAGCGAAGAGGCCTCCCTGGTGCTTTGGGAGAACTCTCTTCTTGAGACCACCTAGCCCCACCTGTTTGCTGCCAAATGTTCAAGAATAGCTGTTTCCTCCCAGTGGGCAGGTCACAGGTGGCCCGCTATCTTCAGCCTGGCTTGTCCTAAGTATATAGAACAAAGGGTTCTCATGGTCACCCTTGAAGGCATATTCGATAGGTACACTAAAATCACTAAAATAATCAGACCAGCTCAAAACAACAGATAGAATTTAATAATTGAAAACGGGGAAACTCACATGACCAGAGTAAAAGTTCCTATGTTCAAACGGGTCAGGCGAACACTGTGCAGAGAGCGAGGGCAGCTGGATTTCCAGGTTCATCTACCTGGCTCCAGGTGGCCACACCCTAGCCAGATGTGACTGGCTGAGCTTTCCCATCATCTCCCCCATCACACCCTGACATTATCCTGGGCCCAAGGGATGGCCCCAATGGGCTCCTCTCCACATAGCAAGATGAAGACCCGTGGTGGGTAGTGAAATCAATTTCATGGGCTGCGACCAGCACAATAGAAGTAGACGTCTATGAAGTAGATGACATCCAAACACATGGCATGTATATTAGGCTGTGCGGGTCGGACACCCTGGGACACCTCTGGCCTTTGTCTGGGTCCTTGCATTCTCATGCCTCTGAGTACAGGGACTGAGGGAATGTGTGGCCTGTAACTTCTTAGTTACATTTCTTGTTTTTGTAACAAAACCTGTTGCGACTGCCTCACCAGCAAGGAAGACGCAACACCAGGCTCTTCTGTTAGCAGTTTATTCAGGAACCTTGAGCAATCTTCGAATCCCGGGGAAAGCCAACCCACAGCTAAAGTAGCCCCTGGTCAGCCAGCCCCAGCAAGCTACGTGGGAAATGCGGATAGGTCTAGGTACACAAAAGCAAGCCATTTCTCAGTTTAGACCATATATGGAATGGTATGTAACTTAGACCACCTTATCAGTCTTAGCCATATATGGGAATAGTACGTAACTTAGAGCATATTCTCAAGAGGAGGTGATGGGAGGAAACCAGCGCCACCTTCATGGCACTGCACAATGCAGCTCTCTACAAAAACCCAACAAGAAACAGCATGAGAAGGGTGCATTTTAGCTTACAGTCCCAAAGGATATAGTCCTTCCTGGCGGGGAGGGCACAGCAGCATCGTGGGGCAGATGGTCACGCTGGGCTCAGTCAGGAAGCAGAGAGAGATGGACGCCAGTGTTCAGCTCTCTTCCTCCTTTTTATACAGCCTGGGACCGCAGGTGGAGCCAGCACACTCAGGGTGCGCCTTCCTCCCTCCCTCAGTTAAACCTTTCTGGAAACACTCTCAAAAGCACCCCCAGAGGTGTGTCTCCATGGTGGCCCAACTGCAGTAGCAGACAATGAAGATTCGCCATCACAACTATTACTCCCGTTGAGTTGTGGTTCCACGAGTGTTCCCAAATGCTGGGGCAAGGAGACCAGGCAGGAAAAGTGCAGACCAGGCCAGATGTCACCGAGACGACATCCTTAGACAACAGCCTTGGGCTTGTGCTGTGTAGCCAGTGTTTTCCTTTGCCTTGCACAATCCTGCAGGGGAAGTTAGCTAGTAGATCAATGCATGTACCCCATTTTATGCACCTGAAGTTGGACCAGGGTTTCTGTCCTGGGGAGTCTCTGTAGGCAGGAAGACCTGGCATTTGATTCACGACTGGTGCCTGAGCTATGTGCCCTTTGCAGCATAGAAGGGGCTTGCTTGAATAAAGGCGCCCTTCTTAGGGGATGAGACTTCGGGGTGACAGCTCGATGGTGGTCCAGAGGAGCTCACCAAAGGCAGAGACATGGCCCCTCAGAACTTCTGTCCCACCTCAAGCTTTCTTATCCCCTAGCACTTGGAACATGCTCTTCCCCATCATCAAGGGCCCTGTCAAATATACTTGGGATCAAGGCCTTTGGCAGCTGGCAGTGCTTCGCCTCCAGTCAGAGCAGGCAGCCATTGCCTTGAGAATCTGGGCCCTCCCAACTCAGAGGAGGAAAAGCCGGGGAGGAGCCCCAGAGCGCCTGTGAGCAGCACTAATTCTTCATCTTTCCCTTGCCTGTTTTCCTCTTTTCCCAAGATCCCCTGCTCCCTTTTGGAAGTTCCTGGGGGATTTAGGCAGATACCTACCCTACTGGAATAGAACATGGGACCTGGTTGGTGCACTCACCACAGCGTGCAGTGATTGACTCTGGAGTCAGCATGTGACCCATTATCTGTGGAGTTAGGGTGTGTCCTTGGGCAAGTACCTCTTCTCTTAATTAGGATTGTATTGAGCTATTTTAGGAGCATCTTACTGGAGCTAATGCTCTGAAGATGTCTCTCCTCTTCCTGGCAACCATTAACTGCCTATAAATTCTCAAGGAGCAGCAGGGCTGCAGGAGAAAGCCGGGAAAGCACACGGTCCCCAGAGCTGTCGAGACCAGCTTTGCAGCTACAGTGTGACCTGCAAGGCATCCGATGCATCAGGAAGCATGAAAAGAAAGCCTTTTGCACAGTCCTCCATGACTCTGGGGACCTTGCCACCATGGGGTCCCTGGTTCTGAAGCCTTATCCTTCTTGCCCCAGGACCAGGAGTCAAAGATTGGCCTATTTTGAGACATAAATCACCGTGTCTCCCATTTTTTCCCAAGGAAGGGAGTGGGGACAAGACAGTTGTCTGTTGTCTATGCAGGGTTAGCATCTGACAGTTGTCTATGCGGGGTTGGCATCTCTCCTGCTCTGACCCCGCCTAGTAGAGCTCTGTCTTGCTCTGCACCATGGGGCAGGAGAAAAGTGCACAGGGCTAGGCTGCAAGGCTTCACAGACAGTTTAGGGCAGAAATGTCTCTGATATCTGGAGATGTGCGATCTTCCTGAGGGAGCCTCGGGGATGCAGGAGTTAGGCCAGTGATGCTGCAGGTCAGAAGAACCGCAGGTCCAGTCTTGCTCACCGTGACCTCGAGCTCCCAAGCCTTTTCCCCACAGGAAAGAACTTGCTTGCTGGCTTGAATCTCTTAGAAAACATTCAAAGTTTGTAAGTTTTTTTCAGAGGTGCCCTGGGTGTGGCTTAAGGTCACTAATGAAGACGTACGTATCTATGCAAGACCTGAAACTGGAGCCAAGTCACATGTGGGAGGGAGCGTGTGGAGAGGGGCTGCTCTTCAGCACGGCAGTGTGGGTGGGAGCCAGCAACAACAACGTAGCTGTGATACAGAGGGTGGTTTCCTGCCATGGCAGACACAGAGTGCTCCTGGAACCAACAGCCAGGGAAGATCTACAGCAAGGCATCAGGAATCAAATAAGAGTGTTTTGACTCTCTTGACAGTTCTATAGCTGCCCCCCACGAACTGCATGGGGCCCAACTGTGGGGGCTGCCTGTTGGATGCCCTGACCTCACACAGATAGTTTCCATGGTGCGATGCCCTCTGGAAGTCCTGGGTTTCTAGGTTGGACTTGGGTTCCCAGGAAGTTTCTGCAGCCTGACCAAGGAAGGGAGGGCATATCTGCCAGGGCTGCACAGCAGGAGGACCCCCCTTGCCTCTCCCCCACCGTGAGGCAAGGACCATACTTCTCAACTGCTATTGCAGAAGTCCGTGGCACCTCTTTGGGCAAGAATGGGACTCACAGGGCCACAGGCAGTTGACACCGCACTGGAAGATTAAAAAACAAAAGAGACAAAACAGACTGGTTGAGCTTCCGGCATCTCCTGTCCCAGAAGTGGCAAGACTAGAAAGCTGCCCTGGAACAATGAACAACTGACCATTGCAGAACTTGGCTCCAAACCAAAGTGTCTTGTAATCTGATAAGCAGGAGACCAATCAACCTGGACTCAGCCGGTTGTGGGAAACGTAGCTGGCTGCCCAGCCGACCCAGAAGAGAAAGGGAAATGCAGTGGTGGAGAGGCAGGACGGCAGTCCCACAATGAGAAGCAGGGCCATGGGTCCCTCAGCCCCTATGCAGACCCCTCTGTGGACTGGCTGGCAGGGTGGCCCTGTGTAAGATGGTCATGTGACAAGCACTGTAAGAAACGGGAGAGTAGAAGGGCAGAGAGAAGGTGATCAATGGGACAAGCACAGTTCTTGACAGTGACAACCCTGAAGGGACACCCCCATGCGGATAGCGCCCTGAGTGGAGAAGCGTGAGGGCTACAGAACAAGAGTTTGCATTGGTCCAAGGAGAGAGCGGAGGGGCGAGTCGTGCTATGGGGATCAGTAAATCAACTGTCTGTGGTCAGGGACCACTGGAGGGAGGTCTTCCAATGGGGTATTTTTGTCTAGAGTGGCTTTGAGTTTATTTCATGCCCTAGCGGCTTTATTTCTGCCCCCGTCCAGCACCAGGGCGACTGAACCTAGACACCCAGCTCCCACTTCACACCAGCTCCCAGAAGTCTACATGGAGAAAGGGGTGTATGAAGACCCCTCAGTCCCTAGGAACCTTGGAGACTTTGGCTATACAAAAGGGACTCCTTGGAACAGAGCCACTATAGCCCTGCCTCATTCTCCCAGCCACAGGCAACCTGAAGAGTCAGGGGCCTCACCCCAAAGGGTTGCTCATCCTGTGGGTTCCCACCTTGGTGGAATTTGGGTCAAAGGCCTCTGCCTGACCACGGAGGCTTCGACAAAGCTTTTGGGTGGGGGTGAGGGGTTTAGAGGAGGAAGGGCTCACCAACTTCTTAGGTATGGGTTACCAAGAAAGAGAACAACAAACTTGGTTGATGTGGGAGTGATTTCTTATTAATAAAGAAATTGCCTAGGCCCATTTGATAAGCCAACCCTTAGGTAGGCGGAGAAAACAGAAGAGAATTCTGGGAGAAAGAAGCTGAGTAAGGAGTCGCCATGATTCTCCCGCTCCAGACAGACGCAGGTTAAGATCCTCCCTGGTAAGCCAGCTCGTGGGCTACATAGAATATTAGAAATGGGTTAGAACAATATGTAAGAGCTAGCCAATAAGAAGCTGGAACTAGCCGGGCCAGGCAGTGTTTGAAAGAATACAGTTTCCATGTAATTATTTCGGGCATAAGCTAGCCATGTGGGCGGCCGGGTGCCGGGAATGCAGCCCCGCCGCTCCTAATGCAACAGAGTGGCGCCCAACGTGGGGCCAGCTACTTCAAGAGGAAGATGGGCATCGAAGAGGATCCTTATGGAGTTTGATAGCCATTTGTGCAAGAAACTGCTCTTGCCTGGACTATTGCATAAACTGGACACAGAGAACCCACAGAGAGAGGACTGCTGAACTTGCCTAAAGGTGAGATGATCTTTTGGGGTTCCTGATTCATGAAAGAGTCTGCAAGACATTCTTCAGGACAAGCAGATAGTGACTGCCTTTGAAATTTCCTGCTTTGTGGAAATGTCTGCTGGAAACTATGGGCCTGTAGGCTGAAGATGGATGCCCCAACGGTACAGAGGAACTTTGGGTGACTGTCCAGGCAGCGAGATGTCTCTGTCATTTCTAGAGTTTTATATTTCTTGTTTGCTTAGGTAATATTATATCTTTCTGGACTCTTTGATGGAGTTAAGAATAGTTAGTTATAGTTATAGTTTTCCTTAGTTATGATATAGATTATTGTAATTTTTACTTGATAACTGTTTTGTTATATGTAATTTTACTATGTTAAAGTTAAAGCCTTTCTTTTTTGTTTAAACAGAAAAAGGGGAAATGATGTGGGAGTGATTTCTTATTAATAAAGAAACTGCCTAGGCCCATTTGATAGGCCAACCCTTAGGTAGGCGGAGAAAACGAGAATTCTGGGAGAAAGAAGCTGAGTAAGGAGTCGCCATGATTCTCCAGCTCCAGACAGACGCAGGTTAAGATCCTCCCTGGTAAGCCAGCTCATGGGCTACACAGAATATTAGAAATGGGTTAGAACAATATGTAAGAGCTAGCCAATAAGAGGCTACAGTAATGGGCCAGGCAGTGTTTAATAGAATTCAGTTTCCGTGTAATTATTTTGGGCATAAGCTAGCCATGCGGGCGGCCGGGTGCCGGGGACGCAGCCCCGCCGCCGCTCCTATTTCAACACTTGGTACCAGGATTGATATTCAAATCATAGATTAGAAGGGAGGGAAACAAAATCCCTGGTGGTTGGGGTGCAGGGTGGAGGGTGAAGCTTACAGGTCTCTCTTCCCAGCTCCCCTCCACCCCGCCCGTGGAGCCCAGCCCTCTCAGACACTCTTTCATCCCCAGGCTGCGGTGTGTCTTCAACCTTCCCCACCTCTTTCTGCCCGGTACTGCCAACAACATGCTGGCTGGCACCTCACGGGTGTCGCTAAATGTTTGCAGATTAAGCCGAGCCATCTGCATGCTTAATCTGCCTGGCTCCTGACACCAGGGCTTGGCATTTACTTGTTGGCAAGGGCCTGCCTTCTTTTTCTTTTTTTCCTTCTAAACTTACTGACATTAAGAGCAAAGTGTATTTAAATGAGTTTGAATAATCCCAGCCTTGGGTGGAAAAGAATTGGTTGCAGTCTCAAGAGCTTCATCAGTAGCACTGACCCTTCAGCTCAGTTTCACCTGGATCCACCCATGGAAGCTGTTGGCGAGAGAGAGGTCTTCTCTTTCTTCTACCTGAGAGTGTTGAGAGGGACTCTGTGAGTGTGTGTGAGTCCATGAGGGCCCCAGAGAAAGGGATATCAAGTATTTATTAGGGGACACTCACAAATAACAAGGCAGAGAGCTACCGCTGCCCTTCGCCCTGAGTGCGCTGGAAACTGCGGTCAGATCTCTCTGACTGCCACACAAGAGAGCACGCGTCTTCTCTCTGCTTATTAGACCATGTAGCTCCTCAGACCACACTCTAAGGGCTGGCACCCCAAATGTTAATTGGCTGAATGAATTCTCACAACAGGACTCCTTGTCTGACTCAGAGTATCGAAATAAGCCCTCAGCTTTCCATATCTGCAGATTTGCGCCTTTACAGCGCGTCAGGAAGTCTCCAGGCACTAGCTCCTCATGTCCTCAATCTTACACCATACCTATTTCATGACTCAGCTGCCCCTGCTTCAACCCCTGGTGATATGGCAGCATTGAGTTAATCTGTGCATGATGGAAGCCCAAATTGAGATGTATGGGGCAACAAGCCTTAATCAATGAAGGCACAACCGGGGGGCCACAGCTGGATTCCAATCCAATACTACTAGGAGTGTGTTCAAAATTCTCACGTAGAGCCCACGGTGAGATAACCACTGGGCAGCATATTGGAAGCCTCTGTAGAGATGAGGGTCTAAGTCATTCAGGGGAGTCAGGTGCCTGTCTTCCTTGCAGCATCCTGCTACATGCTGAAGAGGACATTGCCCTGGCTGTTGGGCAGCATAGCGCAAGACTCCAAGAGCCGCCTTCACAAGGTCTCTCTGCCAGGGTGCTGTTAAAACGCTGTTTGATGCCCAAGGGCAGATCTCCCACTGACTAATGGTGAGGTCCCTGTCTAGTGATATAAGTAGTATGCGGTGAGTGTGCGGCTGAGGGGAAAGTCACAAGTAAGGACATAATCCATGGAGCGGCCACACCCCCTCTCAGCACTGATAGTGATATAATCAGATGACTTAAAATGGCTGAGCCAGAGGTAAGTGCCTGGCCCTATCAGAGAGTGGCTATGGGCTATGGCCTGAGCTGCGCGATCTCCGATTTCTAAAGTGAGTGACGGGATGTCTACCTGGCCTCTGTTCCAGAAATACTGCGGAGAAGTAATGACATAATTCCAATAGCAGGCACTGTGTGTTGGGTGCAGGGGAGTGACTGAGGCTGTCTCCCCCACAGCTCAGCCCTAGGCAAGCGCTGAGCCACGCTGAGTCTCACTTCCTTCACCCATAGTGAGGAGAACTGACACACAGCAAGACTTACTCCATTAAGGCAAGGGAAGCCCTTGTGCGGGTCTGCCTCCAGAGCCTTTCAGTGGTGCTTTGTGGGGCAGCACAGCACGGTCTTGACCTTAAGCTTCACACCTGTCACTGGCATTTCTCATTGGCTCAAAGGGAAGTCACATGCCTGACGTCACAGCTTGGAAGTGGCAGAAGTGGGATTTGAACCAGGGAGGTTCTTGCACTTGAATGCAGGATGCCTTCTGCCTAGACTCCTGAAGGTAAGGGGGTTGAGGAGCCCCATAGACTGGACAGGCAGTGAGAAAAGGGGTTGGATTTCTAGCAAGTGAGAGACAAGGCTCTGGACCCCCGTGCCCCAGGGGTAACCTGGGGCGGCTTCCTGAAGCTGACAGAACTGGACTGAACTCTATTGGAAGTTTACCCGAAGAACTATTACTTTAAGACATAATAAACACACCCAACTGAAGCTGTGTCAGCTCGATGTCTAAAAACTGTAGCTCCTGGCGACTAATCATCACCCCATCAAGATACAGAACACTTCCATTGCCCCCCAAAATTTCCCTCCTGAACGGTTTCCAGCCAGTACCCCCCACACAACCCCTCTCTAGATAGCCACCATAGACAGTTTTAAAAGACTGGGTTGGGGGTGAGTAGGAACTTAGAAGGAAAAGGACATGTAGGCACCGAGAAGGGGGTGCACTTCCCATCAGTGTGAATGAACAGAGGGCCAACTAATGTCAGAGATAAGAAGACATCAGAGATTGCAGAAGACGAGAGCTTGTGCCCTCGGGGAAGTGGGGACTTCGTGCCAAAGGATTAGGAACCCAGACTGAAAATAAGCCCATTGTGAGGGTGACTGGGGCTGCCATAGAGGCTTGTGGGTGAAGAGCAGAGAAAGCCAGGCTATGAGACTGCAGGGAGCAGAGCTGATTATGGCCATCTCGAGCACCCCCACTGGGACCCTTTGGACTACCGCCCACACATGTGAGCCCCACTGTTTTTCTTGTTTTTCAAGCAAAACCAGAAGCCTAAATTCATGAGAATAATCTCTTGATTTTAAAAGTTGAGAAACGTATTTCAGTCTCTCCAGAATACCATGCAAGCCAGTGCAAGGTGGTCCTGACACAGCCTTGGGCTGAGAGGCACCAACGGAGGTCCTCAGCATCCCTTCTCTACAGTGAGGGGCAGAGGGGCCAGTTAGCACCACAGTCCTTCAGGAGGTGTGGACCAGCCCCATAGGAGCCAGCAGGTGCGAGGGGTTGGGGTGTGGCCTGACCCCACTCCATCTGGAAGGTAGAGATGGCAGGGCTTATGGGCTTAACTGACAGGCAGCCTGTGGCTGTGAGACAAGAGAAACCCCAAGGACTCAAGCAGGGCTGTGGAATGAGATGGAGGAATTTTGGATTGCTTGTGTGAGGAGAGGTGGAGAGGGACAGGAGTGGAGACAGGGCAACAGTATAGGCTGGATGAAAGTAGGCTCCAGCAGAGAGCTCCTCGGAGTACCCTGCCATTTAATCCTTGCAATAATGGGGGGGGGCTGCTCCTCCCCCTGGAAGCACCCCCTGTCCAGCTTCCTGCACTAGGCTCCCCATTCACAGCACTAAAACCCCTGGTGGCCAGGACCCAGGAGGTGGAGGCAGAGAGGAAAGCTACTAGAAGGCTTGGCTTTTGCCACCTTGGGTTCTCAAAGCCTCAGCTCGGTGAGGACGGGTGAAGAGGTTCTCTAAGGTTGTTGACTGGCTGCCAGGGCTCACAAGACCCCCTGAGCTCCAAAGTAGTGAAGGACATAAGGACACTGGGCTGCAAGGACAGGAGGTACCTAGAGAGTCCTAGAGGTGGTAGGGGAGCCAGATGATTCTAGCTGTAAAGGGGAAAGAGAAAACCTGCACAGAATGGACCACTAGTACTCGGGAGCCAACTGTGGGCTCCTCTTCCCAGGTTCAGACGGAAGCTGGCACAGATTGAACATGGAGGGGACTGTTTTACACACCACGACTGACAGACACAAACCACAGGGCTGGCTTCTCCCTGGAGAGCCTCTTATTAAACCCCTCCCCTAAAGCATATGTGCTATTTATTGGCTGACACCCTGGGATATCGAGGGAAGGGCTGGCTGGGACCCCTCAGGGACAAAGACAACAGAAGATCACACCTCCGAGCTGTCACCTGTGTCCTGAGATAGTCCTTTCATCTTTAGGGACCTCACTCAGGTAACACTGGATCCTTGGGCTCAGAAAAGCAATTCAGGATGAGCCGGTAATGGAGTTTATTAAGAAGAGAAAGGCTCTCAGCAAAGAATCCTGCTTGTGAGTCCAGGTGTAAGCTTCTCGCGTCGCACGCTTAAGTGTCTTAGCATCAGAGAGATATGACATTTTAGTAGCTCTGCAGTTACATCTCAAAAAAATTGTAAGAAACCTTCCACCCTCAGTAATGAGATTATTAGAAAGGTTCAAGGGGGCACTGAGATGGGTGGCTGGAGGCTGGGAAGTCCATTAGAGGAGCTAGTGGCACCATGGTCAGACAATGGCATAGGGAAGGCTCTGAGGAGAGAGCTCAGGCCAGAGAGAGACAGCACAGCCAGAGGAATGGAATCCAGGGGGCAGAGTTGGAGGTTGGGGCCCTTATGGTTCTGAGGAAGACTCTCCGATTTTCCAGCAGGCGGCAGGGAAAGTGTGTGGTCACCGTACCCCTTTGATGCTTCTAAGCCGGACACCTGCAAGTCTGTTAGCTAGAGAGCCACAGACAGTGCCCTGCCAGCATCTGCCCGCCTGTAGGGCCGGGAAGAGAGGAACAGTAACCTGGTCCAAACATGTTCTGAGAGTAGCTGCCCAGGTGCGTTAGGTGGGATTCCAATCAGAGGGCCGCTAAGGTTACATAAGGGAGTTGAGACACATCCTCGACTTAGTAGAAAGAGTTTCTGGTGAGAGCCTGTGTAAGCTGTAGGCTTCCAGCGTGGAGGCGTAAAGGGCTGTGTGAACAGCAGGCTTTGAGCAGAGTTAGTAGCTGATTTGACTTGGGATGTCTATTGGTTGGGGAGAAGGCCCAGAGGAAGCACCCATTCTGCAGCTGTGAGGAGCTGAGTTCAAGTCCCCATACAAACAAAAGCTCTCGGAAAGTTCTCTGGGGATTCATTGGCCAGTCTCACGGAATTGGTGACCCCAGATTCACCATGAGACCCACTGTGAAAGGGACCGAGCATTGTAGCACACGTCTTTAATCCCAGCACTTGAGCAGATGAGGCAGGAGGATCTCTGTGAGTTCAAGGTCAGCCTAGTCTTCATAGCAAGTTCCATAACAGCCAGATCTACATAGAGAGACCTTGTCTCAACAAAACAAAAGAAGAAAATCTAAGAGCCTGGGGAGAACCCACACACACCTGAACACACAGTGCTCGCGGGAACAAACACACAGATTTGCAAAGCACACGTTTGCTAGGCATGATGGTGAACACCTTTAATACCAGCACCCATCAGATGGGAATCTGGAAGAGAGGGCGTCATCACTGGGGTATCAAAACCACATACCATCTTTTTTTTTTAAAGATTGTTTATTTATTATATACACAGTGTTCAGCCTCCATGTATGCCTGCAGGCCAGAAGAGGGCACCAGATCTCATTACAGATGGTTGTGAGCCACCATGTGATTGCTGGGATTTAAACTCAGGACCTCTGGAAGAGCAGTCAGTGCTCTTAACCTCTGAGCCATCTCTCCAGCCCACCACATACCATCTTCATCTAAGCTGAGCACTTGTTTGACCAACCGTGATGCCAGAAGAGATTCCATTTTAGTGATTTACTTTGCTAATCAAAACTTAAACAGAATGGAACAGAGGTTTACTTTGGATGCAGAAATTTCGGTGGAGTGAGGACACATTGTCCTGTTTGTCAGGTGTAGAGATGGCATGTAATGATGGCACGGGATCCCCCGCTGCTGTCACTGTGCCAAGGGCCACCGGGTCTAGCGTGATCATCTTAATGCTGAATTTGGGAGCACGACCCCACAGACTGTAGAAGGAACATCTGTTAGCTGCTGAGACTGTGGCAAACAGCAGAGAAGAATCTTGAGGAAGAACCCAGTGCTGGACAAACAGAAGACGGCGCGAGGCTGCCATTGATGTGGAGACACCAGCAGCATCAAAACCAGAGCACTGAGTGAGGTAGCGGCTGCTAGGAGGAGAAAAGGAACTTCTCTTTCAAGACCATTTTTGCCAGGTGGTGCACAACTTTAATCCCAAATTCACAGAGGCAGGTGGCCTCCCTGAATTTGAGAGCAGCCTGGGCTATAGAGAGAGTTCCAGGCCAGCCAGGGCTACATAGTGAGACCCTGCCTCAAAATAAAGAAAAATAAAAAGTCCTTTCTCTTTAAAGAGGACACATGAGTCTTTTATGGCTTGAGTTTTGCATGTCCTTAAGATGCAAAGTCTTGAGGCTGGGGAGATGGAGGGGGAAAGCTCTGTTCTAGAAATACACTGTTTTAGTCGGGGTGAAACTAGCCTTTGCATAACCTGAAGGAAATCATTTACATGAATCTGGCGCGTCAGATAGGGGTCTCCCAGGCTGGTGACAGCAGCTCTGAGCAGCAGAATGCCTTGGGACCACACAGGGCAGTTATGCCCCACCTGTATACCACCACCCCATAACCAACAGGAACCCTTCCTCTTTCCCTCCCTCCTCCTCCCTTTCATTCTCTTCCTCTCCCTTTCCCTTCCTTTCCCTCCTCTCCCTCCCTTCCAGCCCTTCCTCCCCTCCCCTTCCCTCCCCTTCCCCTCCCCTCCCCTCCCTTCCCTTCCCTTCTTTTTCTTTCCCTTGCCCCCTCTCCACTTCCCTTCTGGAAGCTCTTCCTTTTTCCTTTTCTTTCCTCCCTTCCTCCCTCCTTCTCTTTCCTTCCTCTAAAGGAGACTACAAACAAAAGAAAGTGTAATCTGAATGACCGGTCTCAGCTTCAGGCTCTGCACACACATGCGTGGGTCTCCACTGAGCAGCCCAGCCCTCTCATAAGGCGAGACACAGCCGACTGTGGGTCACCCGCGGAGGAACCACCCAGAGTAGGAGGCTGCCTCAAAGGCCCAGTGCTCTACTCGGGCAGGGCCTGTCTGGGACCCAGAAGCCAGCCAGTAACATAACGTGTGTGGGGACCTCTGACTCCATGCCAAGGGCATGAGTCAGGACAGATTAGAGGAGGGTCCTGAGGGGTGTGTGTCATGGTTTCCTTGTGCTAGGGACAGCTGAGAAAGGCTGCAAAAGCTATCAACCCGAGGGCATGTTTGGTTAGGGTTAGGGGATCTGGTTCTGATCAACAAGGGTCACACAATCCCTCTGGCTTTGCACGCCCCTCCCAAAGCCATTAGATCTTCGTGGGGGTGAGTTTTTACCACAGCCTCAGATGTCCTCTTGATATTGGGTCCAACCTGCTCAACTGTTCCCACCTTAGGTTCTGGGCTTCTCACGGCCGTGCGGGCCTTGAGCTTGTATGGAGCGTTCCCTCTGCTGTGCTCGGGTCTGAAGCACAGCAAAGCTGATGGTGAAAGCCCAGTCCCCAGTTCCACACAGTTCAGAGGTGGCACCTTCAGGATGATGAGCTCGTGAGGGCTCTGCCCTGTCTGTGGAGCCATCTTTCCACGGGCAATGATTTCATGTGCCGTTGGGAGGAAGTAGAAACCTTGTCTGGGCCCCACTTGGAAGAGTTGGGTCATTGGGGATGCGTCCTTAAAAGGTAAAGGGTATATTTTGTTCCTAATCCCTTCCTCTTTCAGTGTGGATAAGGGGGCAAAGGAGTCTCACTATGTAGCCCAAACTGTCCTTAAACTTACAGCCATCCTCCTGCATCTGCCTCTTGAAAGCTGGGGTTATAGGCATATACTACGTGATAGCCGTGGTGGCTGCTCCTCACTCCCAACCTCCTCCCCTTCCCTCCAGTTTCCACTGCGGCTGCCTGGTGCTGCTTCTTGCCCCCTCCCCAGCCCCCAGGCTATGCTCCCACCATAATGATCTGCTTGCCACAGGCCTGTAGTAATGGGACCAGTATGACCATGGACTAAAACCCCACAGCCAAAATTAACCTCTCCTTCTCCTCCTCCACTGTCGTTTTTCTGGAGTATTTTGCCACAACAGCAGGAAGCTAACACACCATCTGTTTCCTAGGTTCTGGGCCCCTGAGGGCTCCCTGCCACTAACCTGGTCAACTCTGGGTCAGGTCACTGGAAGAGGCCCACAGTTCCACCCAACCAGGCCAAGTGCCCTGGAACAGGCATCTCTCGGGTCCTTAGCCCAGGCTTCCCAGCTCCTCCCTGAAATCTCAGATCAATGAGCCCCCAGAAGCAACTGGACCAGGGAAAGGAAGTGAGTGTGTGAGCTTTGGTGTGGCCTGGGGGCTTCTTCCCACCACCACTTTCTTTCCCAGGCAACCTTGACTTATTGGAAGTTTGTCCTGTGGGAAGGATGCTTGCTGGAGACAGGTGGACACCTAGGCCGACCTTTGGGCCTTACTTAACACATCCCTGAGGCTCTTCTACCCACTCAGTATAAACTGGACGGTCAGCTTGATGGCCTCCAGGGCTCTCCCTGCCTGCTTCCTTGAGAGGCTCATCCCTCAGGCTGAGTTGTCCTTCCAGTCCCCTGACTGGATTCCATTCGGTCTTGAGCCCGCTGGACTGCACAGGGCAGCACTTTGGCCCCCCTGAGCCTGTTCTTGGCTTCACACAATACAGTCACAGTCCTGGTCCTGCTGCCCTTGGAGCCTGAATGCAGGTGAGATGTTAGCTAGGGCACGGATGTGATGGGGAGGCCCTCCACACAGGCCCTGGAGCCTTGGCCGATTCCACAGTCTCTTCGCTTGAGACACGGTCTCATGTAGCCCAGGTTGGCCTGGAACACACTAAGTAGCTGAGGATGACCCTGAATTTCTGAACTTCCTGCTTTTACTTCCAGTACCACGGTGGGTTTCTATGCTGGAGTGGAAACACTAGGTTTTATTCATTCTAGTCAAGGATCCTACCAACTGAGGCACATCCTCGGACATATTTGACAGCCGAGACAGCCACCTGGCTTTGCTGCATGCCTGGCCCTGTGTTTTGTGTGCTATCAAAGTCAGATGCCAGCCAGCATCACCCACCCACCCCCAGTACACCCAGTCTTCCCACCTGGAGACTTCTGCATTCTTTCTTGGCATATAGAACAGTTGAGATCCTTCGGAGCCCACAGCTGGCAGGGGCTAGCCTGGCCCCCATTTAGTGCCCCATACAAGGGGACTAAAATAGACAGAGCCCCAGGTGCCACCTCTAGACACAGAACATGGCCAATCGCCCCAGGCCCTGAAGCGTCAACACCCGTCTCCCCGCTCCTCCTGCCTGCCCCTCATCTGTACCTCCTGTGCTCCCCAGACCTTAGAGAATATTTAACCACCTGTTAAATGATTTATCCCATCGAGGCTCCAGCGCTCAGGGCATCTCACGGGCCTCCTCGAGAATTAACTAGAGCCATAAATCAAAGCGACACGACACGTGAGAGATTTCAGCTGCCTCAGTCAGCAGGCATAGCACGCAGGCGCGCCCAATGGGGCAAGGCATACACTGGCCTGGCCCAGAGCTACCCAGACTAGCTCAGAATCGCGAAGGGGAGGTGAGCCAAGGACACTGGACGTCAGCGCTGTCGGGGACCCGGCACGCCTGTGAGCTTTGGGCTTCTGACTGAGACAGGCGGCGTCCTAGCTCTTCTACAGCTGAAAAAGCGCTAGGCCACCTGTGGCTTCATCTGACTGGCGGTCAGCTGAGGCACAGGGGCGCATCAGTGGGAAAATGTAGTCCTGGGCCCAGAATGCCAGGAAACAGGATGGGGATGGCCTTGATTAGTGGTGGGCCTAGGGCTGGTCATGTGTGGTTGAGCCCAGGAACCAGACCACGGCTTGAGTTGGGCGCTGTTGCAAGTGGACACAGATGAGGTTATGCTCAGCTTCTGGGTGGCAGGGGAAGGGTTCCATGAGAAGGAGAAAATGAGGCAGACAGGATTCATGGCAAGCCAGGAACTAGACCCCCCCCCCACCTGGTCAGTCAGGCCTAAGGAGACAGCCCCGCGGCTCTGGCTCCTGGCACTCTGCATAGGTCTTCCTTAGGCACAGTAATGGCTTCCCTCAGAGCCTCCCGACACCCTTCCCAGGCTCCTGGCCATGTTCTACTGGCCGTTGGATACAGAGGACCCATCATAGGAAAAACATACAGAGAACATCATGAACCAGATAGATGCCAGGAACCTGGCTACCTGCACTTGGCTCATCCCCCGCCAGGTGGTCTGTCACTGCTTTGTGGCTGTCACTGAAGGGGACACCGGCCACAAAGCAACAGCCTGGGCAGCCACCTGATGCCGAAGGAGAAATGTACTTTTCTAAGGGTGGGAATTCCGTAAGTCTCCCCGAGAAAGTTAATGTGAATCTTTTAATCTCCCACAACCCATTAAAATGTTTGTTCCTGGGGCTGGAGAGATAGCTCTTCCAGAGGACCCAGGTTCAATTCCCAGCACCCATATGGCAGTTCACAACTATAACTCCAGTCCCAGGGGACCTGACACCTTCACACCAACGCACATATAAAATAAAATTTTTTTCTTCAACCAAGGCCTTGTTGCATTCATGGAACCTCACAGCACAGAGTGGCAGACTCTCCCCTTCATTTCCTTCCTATGCTTTCCAAAACAGGTAATGGAGATTAGACTGGGAGGCGGAGCCCACCTGTGAGGGACGAGCAGCTCCCTTGCATTAAGAGTAGAAGAGGCATCTTTGTCATGTGCTCCTTACTTGCCCAGTTTGGGTCATGGTACAGCCCCTTTGCAAAAAGAAACCACCTCGATGGGTTACTGTTAGTCCCAAAAATGTGAGGAGGAAGATCACCCACCCAAATCATCAGGACCAAATTAATTAAAACAAGCAATTAATTAAAGCAAGCTTTTTACAAAGCTCATGTACGTGGGTTGCCTTCCCCTAAAGCAGGGTGTGAGAGGCCAGCATTGGATATGAGAAAGACAAAACTTATAGTCCGGGAGTACGGGCTTCCAAATGGGATTCAGTGTGCAAAGTAGGCACAGGGACAGCACACAAGAAAACAAGTTAGTCCCTCCCGAAACAGACATGGTTGCTAGATGGGCATAGCAGCAGGTAGTCGTAGGTGGTCATAACCCTTTGAAACAAAGGGTAGGGGTGCAAGATGTTTATAAACAACTTTTCAGAACAAAGAATGGCTGCCATTCCTGGAACACACAGTGCAGAACCATTTGTAGTTAAGGGTCACAGACAGGGCATAGCCCAGTCCTTGAGAAACAGGTTTAATCACAGACGGGAATGAACCTAGTTTGTCCTTACTGTAAAATGGCCTCTAAACTTGGCAGTGGTGGTGCAAGCCTTTAATCCCAGCAGTGTTTGGGAAGCAGGCAGGTCTCTGTGAGTTCGAGGCTAGCCTGGTCTACTGGGGGAATGGCAGGACAGCCAGGGCTACACAGAGGAACTCTGTCTCAAAACAAACACAAAGATGGCCTTTAAACCTAAGAAGGAGGCAGGCCGGGTCTTCATAACTTGTCTTGGTTCTGGCCTTTGTTTGTGTAGCACTGAGATGATTCTTCTCCGTGGCTGGAGCCCTGGGACAGCGGCAGCAGGCATTATTCAGAGGGGTTTGTGAGGGAGAGTGATGGCTCTTGATGACAGGACAGGAGACTAAGGCCAATGGCCCGGGCCTGCAGGGACCTCCCCACTGCCATGGCTCCAAGTCTGACCTTCAACATGGTGGCCCCAGCAGCCCAAGAACACAGAGTCCACCCCAGACTGGAGCTTCGCCTCTAGCCCTGATGACACAGCGATCTTAAGGTTCCTGGTCTCTAGATCCATGTCCCCAGGCCTCACCTGTCCCAGCTCTCACCCCTGCCCTTTGGCAAAGCTCTATGTGGGTCAGGCCCTGAGTTGTCCTGACCTCCCTAGGGCAGGCTCAGGCAGGCTGGGAGATGTGTCCAGGGTGGCAGAGGTGAGTTTGAACTCGGGATCCCAAGACTCTAGCATTTCCTCCTGGGAAGAAGCTGCACTAGTTGGGAGAGGCCATGGACATGGATGGACTGGAGGCCTCTGGGACACACCTCTGCCCTCTGTGGTCTTCTGGGAGACCAAGTGCTAAAAGAGGCGGATAGTGATGTTGGTCTCCATTTACAGATTACAGACCGAGGCCAGGGCCCCTCTTTTCCGCACTGGTTTCCTCACATTCTCAAGGAGCTGGGCTGCAGAGTACAGGGCAGGCAGGAGTCAGGGCCACCAGGGACCCTAGGACAGGCAGAGGGGACCCCACCAGGAACAGACAAATGGCCAGATGGCAAAGGAAGGGCATCCGCTGCAGCCTCTGCTGGGAAAATTAATTAAACCTTCAATTAGTACAGTCCTGCTCCTGTCAGATGCTAAGGACACTCAGGGCCCGGCTGCCCTGCCCAAGCCAGGAGTTAATAACTTACCCTGAGATGAACTTGGCAGAGAAGCAACCAGAGCCACCTGCTGCTCTCCACCTGCGCCTGGGCTCCCAGCCTCCCTACCCACTAGAAGCGGGAGGGCATGGAACCCTCTTGCCCCTGGGGCTCCTGTATCTTTTACCACTCCCAGAAAGAAAAGAACCAGAAGCCCAGCACGCCAAGGCTACAGGCCTGAGGAGTTAGAGACTGGTGGATCGCGGTGCTAGGAACGGAACTTACGACCTCACGCTCCCTCCCTGAGCTTGGAGTCAGCTGCAGGTACCCTGTGAAAAGGAAACAAATTTGCAAGGGAGGGACCATCACCACAGCTGTCCCAGGCCAAGGCTGTCAACCACAGTAAAGCGAGCCTCTGAGAGGATGGACAAGCATCTCGGCTCAGAGGTCCAGCTCAGACCGACCATCACTGCTCTATGGGAGAGAGGACAAGCGACTGCCCCCAAAGCACACAAGTCTTCAGTCAGGACTATGAGCAGAGCCAGAGCGAGAATCCTTCAGAGAATGTTGCTCCCAGGCTAGGCCGTGGTTTATATCACCAGCCTAGCCTGCTCAAGGCTGTCTCCGTGCTGAGTAAGGCAAACTGAGGCCTGGAGTTGCTTAGGAGGGTGGATGGAGGCCTCCTGGCATCGTGCCCAGGGGCTGGTGGCCCCCGAGGGCCATTTCCTTGCTCCAGTCTGCAGCCAGGTCTTTTCTAATGAAAGAGCCACCTGTGCCTCCATCTCCCTCTCCCTTCAGGACCCCCAGTCATCCCTCCAGCACCAAGAAGGCCAGGCCCTGGGCAAAGGCCAAACTGTGAAAGCAGGGGAGAAGCCCAGGCGGCCTGTTGAGGGCAGACAGGTCTTACCCTGGACCCAGCAAGTCTGCACTTATGGCTTCCGCTTACCCTACTACCTCTTTAATGATGCTGGGTTCATAAAAGTAGAAAGTGCAGAGGTCATGAATGTGTTGTTTAATTAATTTTTGCAAATTACACATCTGTTCACACCAGGTCCAGAATAGAATTTACTTACTTCTGTTAATAAATTTTTTAAATGATTTTTATTTTTATGTATACAAGGTTCTTCCTGCATGTATCCTACCTATAGTACAGAAGAGGGCACCAGATCTTATTATAGATGGTTGTGAGCCACCATGTAGTTGCTGGGAATTGAACTCAGGACCTCTGGAAGAGTAGCCAGTGTTCTTTACCTCTGAGCCATCTCTCCAGCCGCCTCTGTTAATAAATTTTTTGTGCTGGCTTTTGAAATAGGGTCTCACTCCATATCCCTGGCTGGCCTGCAATTCTCTATGTAGCCCACATTGACCTGGTCCTCTCTTCATCCTCCTGCCTCAGTCAATGAGTACTGGGATGCTCCAGCAGGCATGCGCCACCATGCCTGGCTCTAGACAGAGAAGGCCTTTACAAACCCTCCTGGCCCCTCCCACGCCAGCCCCACCTGGGGAGGGGGCACCATCTGACGTCCACACTGAGTGCTGTGGGAAGCACAGGGGTAGAATTACAAGGACTCCTGGCACTCACCTTTACAGGTTCATTCACAGGCACTTGGGTCAGGGCCAAGAATCATCCTGGAATTCTCATGCTCTGTCTGGCTGATAGGCAAGGAAGGGGCTGGTCATGTGGGGGGAGCAAGAGGATGGCCAGGGAAGTCCCAGTGTGAATCTTTGTGGACATTTTGTACTGTGTGTGTGTGTGTGCTGTATGTGTATATGTGTGTGCATGTGTGTGCATGTGTATGTGTTCGTGTCTTATTTAACAAATGTGTGAGGGCACGTGTGTGGGTGCATGTGCATTTGGTATGTGACAATGTGGAGCAGGCCAAGGTGGACCCCATGTATCTTCTTCAGGTGCCCGCCGTCTTGTATATTTCTATCTACTCATTATCATCACTGTGTGTGCACAATGTGTGGAGGTCGGAGGACAACTTCCAGCCATTGATTATTTCTGTCTTAGTTGGGATTACTATTACTGCGATGGAATCCTGTAATCAAAAGCAATGTGGAGAGGAAAGCGTTTATCTGGCTTTCACATCCTGAATCACCGTCCACTGAGGGAGGCCAACGCAGGAACTCAAGCAGGGCAGGAACCTGGGGGCAGGAGCTGATGCACAAGCCAGGGAGGGTGCTGCTTATAGACTTGCTCACCAGGGCTTGCTCAGCCTGCTTCCTTCCACCAGCTCAGGGATGGCACCACCCACAGTGGGCTGGGCTGTCTCCCATCAATCACTAACTCAATAAAGGCCCTACAGGTTTGTCTGCAGCCTGATCTTCTGCAGGCATTTTTTTCTCAAGTGCTCCCTCCTCTCAGATGACCCCAGTTGAGTCCAATTGACATAAAAGCAGCCAAAACACTCCCCTCCCACCTTGTAAGGGGCGGGGTCTCTCGGCTCCGCCTCTGCATCACACTCTCTTCCAGGTGAGTCTCCCATCTCCACCCTGTACCTCTGAGGGAGAGTTGGGACTGTAGAGGAAGCCACCCTATCCAGCTTTGGTTTTGGTTTTGGTCTTTATATATCTCTGATTTCTTTTGTGTGGAGTTCAGAGGACGTCTTGGGGGTCAGTTCTTCCTCTGTGGCCCCAGAGATTGAACTCAGGCCATCAGGCTTGGTAGCAGGAGCCTTTGCCAGCTGAGTCACGTCACTGGCCCACATCCCCCTCTGAGATCTTTTTTAAATGTATGTAAATGGTTTGTCTGTGTGTGTTGTACACTGCATGCACACAGTGCCTGTGGAGGCCGGAAGAGGGCTTTGTATCCCCAGAACTGGAGTCACAACTGGTTGTGAGCTGCCCCGTGGGTGGTGGGAATGCAGGTCACTGGGTGGCATCTTGCCTAGTGTACACAAGGCCCTGGGCTCCATCTCGGCACTTCATAAAGTGGGCATGGTGGCAGAAAGATCTGCAGTTATCAGCTTCAAGGCCAGCCCGAGCTACAAGAGACACTGTCAAAAGGGGGGGGGGTGGTATTTGATTCCTTGCCCTAGTGTGGGGACCCTGGCTAAACACAAAGTAGAAGACTCCCTGGTAAACGGCTTTAGGAGCCTCCGATGGAGCAGAGTCAGGCAAACCAGCACACGCCGTTTCTAGGACATTAGTCCATGGGGCCCTTATGTTTACGGAGATGCTGTGAGGGCTCACACTGGCCCTTCCATCCCAGCAGAGGGTGCCCTGAGTAAACTGCTGAAAGTGATGCTCAAGCCTGGGGGCATGGGGCACCTCATCAGACATGGCACACAAATTTCTTTCCTAAGGACTGGGCTGATGGAGGCAGCGCCTCTGGGTGGGTGCAGCTGTGGTTGAGTCAACAGCCATGGAGGAGAACTCAGTTCCTGGGATTCTGGCCCCCCAGGGCTCCATCACCACAGAAAGCCTGTCCCCTGGACAGCTGTTCCACTGAGGAAGATGGGGGCCCAGAAGAGACAAAAGACAAAGGCATCTGAGAAGAAAAGGTGAGGGGAAGGAAGTGTAACAAAGCCGAGGGCAGGGGCCCCGCAGGACTGGCAACCCCTGGAATGGTGCAGGGACTGGGGCCGAATGTGTGCACAGGACTCTAACATGCCAGGAAGGGCAGTGCGGACCCAGAGCCAAGTGGGCATAGAGGAGATGGAATGGCAAAGCTTCAGTGACAGGTCTGGACCAGGGCTGACCACCCCACCACGGTTCTCCACAGGCTGGCTCCGTTCAGGACAGTGTGGGATGCACAAGCGCACAGGCAGGTGGAGGAGCCAGGGAAAGAGATACTGTTCCCAACAAGGAGGTTCCAAGAGGCTGGGGAAAGAGAGAGGACGAATATTCCATCTGGCCAAAAGGTGGGGGGCAAGACCTTGGAGCATAATGAGGGGAGAGAGTCCCAGGGGATTATGGGGCTCCACAGCTCCAACCACAATAACTCTGTCTTAAAGCAGCCAGCCCTGGAGGTAGGCAAGGGCTGGCTGGGCTAGCTGGGCACTCCCTGCCCCCACATTGCCTGCCAGGTCCCTATTGCCAGCTTAGCAGCCTTCTGATGCACACAGTCCTCCCCTTACATAGCGGTGGTGCCTGGAAGGTGGGGGTGACATCCACGCAGACAGAGGAGCCCTCCTGGAGACTCACAGCAGACGGATCTTGGAGTGGACATCCCCCACAGATAGCACCATCTGTCTAGTAATGGAGAGGTTCTGAGTGGGTGATAGCTGATAGCACACACTGCAAGAGCTCAAGGCCCGCCTCAGTTACACCGGGTTCCAGGCTAGGCTAAACAGAGAAACTGGAAGAGGTGGCCGAAATGACCAAGAGGACTTTAGTCTTTAGAATTTCACCACCTTCATCGGGAGCAGTGGGGGGTGTCCTGCCTGGCTGTGGGGGTGATGGCATCTCAGCCTCCCAGGCCCAGAATCAGAGAAGCTTCCCCCACCCTGCCTTCCTGGGAGGAGGGAAGTGTGGTGCCTTGGTCCATTCTGCAAAGAGGTAAACTGAGGTTGCTGGGACTAGCTCATTGGTAGAGTGCTGGTTAGTAGGTACAGGGTCTAGCCTGTGCTTGGGTTAAACACAAAAGACTCACAGGCCCTTGGTACCCAGCCCTCCACCCTAACTCTCTAGCCTTGCTGCAGCCATTTCCCAAGGCCTTCCTTGATGGGACCAGGAAAGAGAGCACTTCCTGGGGCACTCCAAGAGACAACAGCTTCTTTCAACTGGGTCAAAGCCAGCGGCATGGCGGTTGGGGGGAGAGTGATGCTTGTAGCGTGGCCATCTTTCACGGGCCCTGGCAGCTGCTGTAGATCAGAACTGCTCTCTCCTCCATCACCATTAGCAGACCGAGGACTGAAGGGGTCACAGGAGCAGGCTGGATGGCAGGAAGCGCTCAGGCTCCTTGGATAGTAGGACCCCCTGGAGGCAGGCTGGGCTGGTTCTCTCACCACCGTGACCCCCCCCCCCCGAATCCAAGTGTGGCCGACCAGGGGAAGGGGCCCAAGCTCCAGCTCTCTGCCAGGGAAGGCTTCTAGAAAGGAAAACACCCAGCATTGGCACCCAGGCTTGAACCCAGAGACCCATCGCCATGTGCCCACGGGTGAATGTATGGATGAGGTAACCAGGGAGGGCTTTCCTGGTTGTGAGCCTGTGTAGAGCTGTGAAGGGGAGAAGAGAGGCTGTGGGTCTCTGTTCAAGGCCTCCTTTGCTCCTCTCTCTGTACGGTTGCTCCGTGTGTCTCCTGTGGCCCTTGTGCTTTACGGTTTGGCTCACTATTGTGATGGAGCAAATGTCTGATTTGTATTTTTGGAGTGAACAGAGGAGTGAGTAAATGACGGGCTTCTCCTGACTCTGAGTCGGGAGTCAGGCTCAGGTCTCACGGCAGAGCTGGAGGCGGTGGGTAAGCCCAGAGGAGCTGCAATGGTGCTGGTGGCAGGAGCCCCTGCTGGCTTCGGAAGGGCAGAGGGGCCTGGGTAGAGTGTCACCTAGATCCTCTGGATGCCAGATCAGCTGGATGGAGCTGGCAGGAGGCAGGCCTGGTCTCTGGGACAGCAGTTAGAATGGAGTTACGGTACCCGGCCCCACCCGCCCCACAGGCCTGCTTCCCAGCCTAGGCTCTTCCTACAGCCAGGGTCCCTTTCTCCTGGGCCCCTCCATTCCCTTAGTCCCATTGTCCACAGTGATTTGTGACCCTGACAAGGTGAATTGTGGGTAAAGCGGCTGTCCAAATTGGGAACAAATTGGAACAGCGGCTCTGGCGGGCTACCATCCATCACAGGATAACGGCCACATCAGCACTGAGGCAGGCAGCCCTTGCTCGCCTGCCCCAGAGGTGGAGCCAACAGCCTCCTTTCGCCTACACTGGAGCGGCCTGGGGTGGCTGCTGGGAGGCAGGAGAGGCCCAGCTGCGGCCTTGGCATCTATTGGTCTGTCTTCCATTCTGAGCCCACTGTCCATCCAGCCACCTACTGAAACCCTCATGGCATCAGCAGGAATCAGTCAAGGAACTGGTCACCAGAACACCTCAAATTCTTCATAATTATTATCATAGCCTCGCTTGGTAGCTCAGGCTAGCCTCAAACTCTGGATCCTGAGTGTTATTCTTTAGGTCCCTGCCCTAGCCACGCCCACTCCCATAACCTCTGAGCCGCCCTTCTCCATCTTGGGACCCTCCTCTTTCTGCTTCCTTGGCGTGCGCACGCGTTTTCTCTGTCTCTCTCTTCTTTTATCTCTCCTCTCTCCTTTTATCTCTTTTCTCTGTCTTTCTTTCTCCCTCTTCCTTAATAAATACTTATGGCTATTTCTTGTGTTTACGTGTCTGTTACCTGCCGCCACCGTGGGCCAAGGAAGCGTGCCCTCCTGTAGCCGCTTTCTCATGGCGGGCTCCGCCAACCCGCCCGGGAATCGTTTTTTAAGAATAACACTGAGTACTGGAATTATATATGTAAGCTTCTATGCCTGTGCCTTTTTTTTTTTCATCTTTAGAATGGATTTTAAGTTCATAGTCAACAGCTAATCACCTAGACTTTGTGCCTACTTCCGTAATCCCAGCCCTGAGGAGGCAGAGACAGGAGGATTGCTTAACATTCAAGGCCAGCCTGAGCTACAGAGACAGATAAAATAAACAAATGAACCAATAGGCTGGGGAAATGACTCAGGGTGAAGGGCCTGAGGTACAAGCATTAGAACCTGAGATGGATCCCCAACACTTATAAGAGTGCTTGTCAGCCGGTGCTGAAGGAAGGCAGAGGAGCCAGGCTTGGTGAGCGCACCTTTAATCCCAGCTCTCAGGAGGCAGAGGCAGAGGCAGGCAGGCCTCTGAGTTCCAACGAGCCTGGTCTACAGAGTGAGTTCCAGGACAGCCAGGACTACAGAGAAACCCTGTCTGGAAAACCAAAGGAGACAGAAGGACCCTTAGTGCCTATTGACCAGCAGTCTGGCCAATCCATGCTGTCTGTGCACACACAGTGAAAAGCCTGGGGCTGTGCATCCACCGTACTAAATACTGGATGGTGGGTGTTGGAGAGCAGAGGTCTCTGGTGACATGGAAGAATCTGGTACCAAATAAATACTGCAGGTGACACTCAGTGGCTTTGCACACTGCTGAAGCCAGAGAGCCACAGAAGCACAGAGTGGCCTTGGTCTCTTAGGGCCTCACTCAGTCCTCCCTGAAGGCAGCAGTCCTGGGACTGTGGAGCACCAAAGCAGAGGTGGGCGGAGTTAGAGTGTGCGCCAAGGTTTGGACATGTGCTGCCACCCAGTAACCCCCAAATGTGGAGCACCAGAGAGAGAGGCAGGCTAGGAAGACACGGGCAGAAGCTGGGTAGACAACTCAGTAAAGTGTGATGCCAGCAGAAGGGCCCGATTTTGACCCCTAAACCCATGTGAAAAGCTAGTCGCACAGCTGGCCAGACGGCTCCAGTGGTTAAGGGTAGCAGATCACAGAGGTGATCCAGGCTCAATTCCAAGCAGGCATCAGGTGGCCCACAGCCACATCTACCTCCAGTTCCATGGATCTTGATGTCCTCTTCTATCCTTCAAAGGCACTGAATGCACACAGTGCATAAAAACAAGCGTAAAGCCGGGCGGTGGTGGCACACGCCTTTAATCCCAGCACTCGGGAGGCAGAGGCAGGCGGATCTCTGTGAGTTCGAGACCAGCCTGGTCTACAGAGCTAGTGCCAGGACAGGCTCCAAAGCCACAGAGAAACCCTGTCTCAAAAAACCAAAAAAAAAAAAAAAAAAAAAAAAAAAAAAAAAAAAAAAAAAAAAAAAAAAAAAAAAAAAAAAAAAAAAAAAAAAAAAAAAAAAAAAAAACCAAGCATAAAAACACGCACGCACGCACACATGCACATACACATGCACGCACACACTCATGCAGGCACATATGCACGTACAGAAGGGGAAGAGTGAGCCCAAGCCCAAAGTGACCTGCCTCCTGTAGCTGGGGATTGCAGCTCTTCTCTGCTACCGCCTTGGCTTGCGCAATGTCCTGATTCAAATTCAAATTCCAGAGATGGGAATCCCAGGAACTTGCTGACCTGCTAGCCTTGCTCAGCGAGAAACCCTGTCTCAAAAAATAACAGAGCAACTAAGTAGGACACCTAATGTCAATTTCTAGCATACATATACACAGAGACAGAGAGAGAGACAGAGACAAGGGAAAGCCGAGGGCACGGAGAGGAGAGGAAAGCCCTGCACACGGGGTCTTATCGGTCCTTGTGCCATCTGAGAATCAGCAGTTCCAGCACGGACATTGCTGGGAAGGTTGCCGACACCACGTCAATATTCCTTCCGTGGACACGAATGTTAACCTAGCAATGAGCCATGCTCAAAGCCTTCATGCACATGTGGGAATCTCAAACAAGACCATATCACAATAAAATTTTTATCCTGTTTTATTCTTGTTTTTATTCTGGCTTTGGGTTTGTTTGAAACAGGGTCCCTGGTAGCTGAGGATGACCTTGAACTCCTAATCCCTGCCCCCTCTACTTGTCAGGTCGAGATTTCAGAGTAAACAGCCACACCCCTGTGTCTATCAGGTGCTGGACCCTGATTGTCAACTTGATGGAATTTAGGGTCTCTAGTCAGGTGTTTGAGGGTACTTTAGTTTACCCGAGGTGGGAGAAGCAACCTGAATGTGAGCTATTCTATCCCAGGGGCTTGGGTCCTGGAATGAAAAGGCCAATTGTGCCCCAGCATGCACCTCTGTCTGCTTCCTGTGGGCGCACTGTGATCACCAGCCTCATGCTCTCTGTCCACGCCATCCCACCCTAAAGAACTGCACACTACAGCCTCAAGTGAAGGCAAACCTTTATCTCTCCAGTCCCCTTTACCAAAGCGGTGAGAAAAGTGGAGAAAATGGGGCGTGGCCCAGTGTTTAAGAGCGTTTGGGGCTCTTGCAGAGGATGGGCCTGGGGTCCCAGCACTAACATAGTGGCCCATAGCTATCCTTATTCCAGTCCCAGGGATCCAACACCCTATGTGGGTACCCACATGTAAGTGACAGACACTCAGAATACACATACAGAAAAATTAAAGGAAGTCAGCTGTGCACTGACTTTAATCCCAGCACTCAGGAGGCAGAGGCAAGGCCAGCCTGGTCTACAGAGCAAGTTCCAGGACAGCCAGAACTACAAGAGGGGGAGGAGCAGGAGGAGGAGGAGGAGGAGGAGGAGGAGGAGGAGGAGGAGGAGGAGGAGGAGAAAAGTAGATTTTTTTTCCTGTGGTGATATTTCATTTGCCTGAAGAACAGAAGACAAAATAACCACACCAGTCAGCCATACAGGCTGGACAGCGGTGACACCTTTAATCCCAGAATTTGGGAGACAGAGTCAGATGGAGCTACCCTGGGCTATACAAGATTAATGCAGAAACAGAGTCAAATGGTAGTGGCTCCCAGCGCTAGGGAGTCACATGCCTTTAATCCCAGCACTAAAGGGGAATATAAAACGGGAGGAGACAGAGGTGCAGGGCTCAGTCTGTAGTCGCCTGGCCTTGGTAAAGTAAGAGCTCTCTCGTAGTTGGCTGTTTTGCTTTTTCTGATCTTCAGCTTGAACCCCAATATCTGTGTCTGGGTTTTTGTTATTCGTGCTACCATTTTCTTAAAATAAAAGTAATAAGAAAGAAGAGGGAAAAAAAGAAACAGAAAAATCGGATCTCTGACCCCACAATCCAGTTTCCTGTCTCAAGAAAATAAACTGTATTTATAAAGACAGTGAGGAAATGGAGGAACAGCATGCGTGTGACAACAGAGTGTGCGCCATAAATCACATCACATCCATGCTAGCGACTCTGTCATCCTCGCAAGCCGTGTTCCCATGCTCATTATAAAATAGCAAGTGAAAAGCCAACCATTAGATAAATATGTGTGCGTACTATATGCATATATTTATGGGCTCACACAAACAGGATGTTTCCAAGCACTGTGCACACGGGGCGGTGTTCTGCCTCCATCCCCTGGGTTGGTCGCCCCTCCCTCTCCAGTGGTAGTTGCTCAGTCTTATTCCCCCGTTTGCCTATAAGTATCTACTACCTATGTTTATATCCATAAGCAATGCCTAATAGACTACGGGTACATTTTTACATCTTAATAAACAGGAGGTGGCTTGGTGGGACCCACTCTCTCTCAGCCAGCACCGGGTGTGAGCATTTAATCTATCTTGATAACTTGCATTGTAAGTCCATTAATTTTAACTGCTGTCAGGAATTCCATTTCCAAGTGGCCCCATTTTATTTCCTCTCCCTCTGACTTGTAAAGGCTGAGTTTATTGACAGTGGTGTTAGCTCTGACAAGCCAGATCCTTCAGTTTTCCTCGTCTACACAGGCAAGGCCATCTCTGGGCATCTGCATCCCAGCACACAGCTGCCAGGGTCCCCTTCTTCCAGGATACCACTTTCTGCTCCTTCAGGGAACCAAGGTAGTGTGGGCCCCCAGAGGGGCTGAATCTCATGCATTCCAAGCTGCTGGGAGGACCTGGTGTCTCCAAATAAGGCTCAACGTGCTTGTCCCTGTCTGTGACCATGCAGTGCCCTGCACTGTCAGAAGAAGCCGCCACCAGATAGGTCCTTCACCTCCCCGTCTGATCAGACTCTCTGGCTAAAATGAAGGCACGGGCCTGTAACTCCCAGCTGTGGCTCTGTGCTCTTTACAACAGAAGGCAGCCCAAGACATTAAATGGGCTGTAAGCAGAGTAGGAGGAGAGCCCCTCTGGACTGTGATGCTGAGGGCATCGTAGGGTGTGCAAATACCGCCAGGAGATTTGGGGGAGCTACAGGAACTTGGAGGGGAGGCAGGGTGGGCTGATCACTGTGGGGCACAAGCTCAAGGCTATTGGACACCCCAGCTCTGACCCATCAGATGCAGAGCTGGGAGAGGCTCCGCTCTGATTTTGGAATGGCAGCATTCACTGGCCTGTGGGAGCCAGAGGCTCCCTTGGGAGGCTCCTATCCCCTGAGGCCTAGCACCTCCCTATGAGGGGCCATCATCCCTGAAGATGTGACTTACAGAAAAGCCTTGGCCAAATCAATTAACGATAAAGAAAACCCTTGAGCAAATACGGCCACTTTTAATATTTTTTTTAAATGTTCTGATTTGAGTAGCAAAAGAAATTAAATTAAGGACTGAGACTCCGGGTCAGAACCTGGCTGCTCTCGTTGGTTTTTAATCTCCCACTAAGCGATAGATCTTCTGATAGCTTTAGTCAGCTTGTTCAATGTAATGACCCCGACATACAGCCTGCTGACCCCTCATTTCTTTCCCGTAGCCAAGGAGAGGACATCACAGGCAGCCAAGTCAACCCGCTCTCTCTCTGTGAGGATGGGCAGATGGAGACAGGCCACAGTAATAGAAAATGAGGCATAGACACAGATACCCATGTAAGCGCTGGCCATTGTTTAACCTCTCAAATTAGAGACAGTCACCCGAGACTTGGGAAGGCGAGGCTTTTCTAGGCCACAAAGGCCAGTGTGGAACCTGGCCATGAGGAGCTCCAGTGTGGTCCCAAGATCTTCACCTCCTCTCTGGGCATCGTCAGGGCCACAGAGCTAAGTCTTGGGTGGAACCACGGAGGCTCATTCTTCATCTTCGAGATTTCTCTGACGGAAGGGGCAGTCCCCACGCCTGGGTTGTCCCCCCCACCTGCCTGTGTGATGACAGCAGATCTTGATTTCAAGAGGCTCCCAGGGTAGCAGCCACAAATGGCTGTGCTACAAAAGGAGTTAATTTCATGTTTTGTGGGGACAAGACTGGGTGACCGGGAAAACAGTGCTTTCTCTAGCCTCTGTTTCCCTACCAGACAGCCAAGGGATAAGACAGCTTCTCCCAGAGTCTGGCTTCATTCCCGCGCCTCTGGGGAGTGGGGCAGCCACTACTCTGCTTGTTTGTTCTTGGAGTGTTGAGTTAGTGGGACAGGACCTGAGGCCTGAAGCCTTGTGTTTGCACGGAGCTGACAGGCTAGGCAGGGCTCGCAGATTGGTTACTCAGCTGTTGCTGTCTGTGCATAAGTCCCTGACTCCATCCCTGCCACCTCCAGCTTCTGCGACACCACTGCTGATTGTGCTCTGGCTTGTCCTGGGGAGATGCGAGCCCTCATCTGTGGATCCCAAGCAAACCCTGCTTCCTTTCTTCTGCAGAGAACAAATCTGAGCGCCACCAAGGCCTGGCTTGGAAGGATCTGACTCCCCAGGCCGCCACCCTACTCCAGCCATTAAACCTGCGGGACCCAGCTCTGCCTAGCTATTGATGCTCCTTCCTAGTCCAACTGCCAACATCTCCGCCTTTGAAGTAGCTGAAATAACAGCTCCTTCTTAACCCTACTACCTTAGATCTGATTAGGAGTGTGCTTTGGACCCAAGGCTGCTCTCAGCACACCCGCCTCAGGTTCACTCGTGAGACTCCTGCAAACAGACAAAGAGAAGAAACTGTGTTCTGGTACTAAACTGAGATTTATTTTTGGAGACTCAGAGCCAAGATTTACCTTTAGTGGCCAGCAGACATAGGCCGCATCCGCAACCTGCCTTCTAAGCCCAAATCAAAGTGATTGGAAGCTGGGCTAGCTCCCAGCAGGGAAGCCAGCAGCTCAGCCTTCACAGGGAGAAACACTTGAGGCTTCAGAGTCAGGGGGTGCATTTTAAAATGTGGTTGGGGGCTTGGGAAGCGGCTGGGTTGGAAGAGTGCTTGCCTAGAAGCACAAGGCCCTGGGTTCCATCCCCAACACTGCACAAGCTGGGCAAGATGTGCACGTCTGCCATCCAGCACTCAGCCAGGCAGCAGGAGGACCAGAGTCCAGGATCAGCCTTTGCCCAGGGTACATAAAGAGCCGGGCATGGCAGCGCGTGCCTTCAATACCAACAGAGGCAGACAGATCTCAGAGTTGGAAGCCAGTCAGGGCTACATAGTGAGACCCTGTCTCAAAATAAATAAATGAGCTGTCCATGGGGTGACCAAATGCAAGAAGCCTCAGAATTCAGGACAAACTCTGTACTGGGTGGAGGTAGGGCTCTGGGATCCAAATAGAGAAGCCTGGGACCAGACCTCTCCACCAAAGAGAACTCAAATCACGTTCCCTGGTGAGACTTCTCTATCCCAGCCACACTCTAACCCTCACCCTTGCTCCCCTTCATGCCCTCACAGCTTCTAAGGGTACTTGGGAAGCATAGACATTCAAGCTTGAAGAATTTGCATAGAAGAAACGGAAAGGCACAAGAAGCCATGACAGGAACGTCCGGAGGAGACAGCATGCTCTAGGGACCCGGGAGCTGCAGGGCAGTGAGGCCCATGCCCCACCCAGCCTGCCACAGCACTCTCTCTTTGTTCTGTGACCCCAGCCCAAGGCTACCTCAGGAGACTGTGGGAATTCTAGTGCACAGGACATCAAGCCAAACGTAGCTGCTGGGTTAGATCCCAATGGGCCCTGCCTAGCCCCCATGCCTGCCTCCATTCCGTTCACCATAAGTTCAGCACCCGCTTCTGGCCAGATGCTGAGTGCAGGCAGGGCTTGAAATTCACAATAAAACAAGCACAAGAAGCCCCTCCTCTCGGGGTCCTACCTTCCAGCCTGGAAAGTACAGATCTATATATTTACCTGTATATTTGTGTGTGTGTGTGTGTGTGTGCGCGCGCGCGTGCGCATGTGTATGCACACGCATGTCTGTGTGTGCACACACGTGCACATGTAAAGGCCAGAGGACAATCATGGGTATCTGCCATTCATTCCTCAAAAGTCACATTTTATAATGTTTATTTTTGTTTATTTGTCTGTGTGCGTATTCATATGTGTGGAGATGCAGATGCCAGAGGAAGCCAGGAGGACAAAGGATCTCCTAGAGCTGGCATTTATGAGCCGCCTGATGTGGGTGCTGGGAACTGAACTTGAATGTTCTGTGAGGACAGCAAGCCTTTTAACCACGAAACAGCCTTAACCCTAAGCACCTTTCAGTCCTCCATCCACTTTGGAAAAGCACTGTTTTTATTTCATGCACATGAGTGTTCTGCCTGCGAATGTGTACGTGCACCACATGAGCTCAGGAACCTGCAAAGGCCAGAAGAGGGTGTCAGATCCCCTGAAACTAGAGTTAGAGATGGTTGGGTTGTGAGTCACCTTGTGGGTACTGGGAAGCAAACCTAGGTCCTCTAGAAGATCAACAAGTGCTCTAAATAGCTGAACGATCTCTCCACACACACCCCTTTAAGATCGGGTCCCCGCTGCTAAGATGTCTGACTGGCAAACGGAGAGATCTGCCTGTCTGTGCCTCCCCGGGTTTCATGTCAGAACTGGGATTCTCACACACAGCCTGGACCTCTGTCTGCGGGTTCTTCCTGCTTGTTGCAGCAAGCCTTTTACTCGCTGGGCTATCTCCCCAGCCGGAATCTCTATTAACAGAGCGAATACTTAGTATGAGAATACTTGTCACATTCCAGCTTGGCTAAGATCAAGGACAAAATGACAGTAAAGCGAAATGCAACAGAGAAAACTACAGTAGACCAGGGAGTGGGGAGGAGAGCAGCCAGAAGTCCTTCCAGGGAGATTTGACCGGACTTGAGGGAGCAAAAAGCTTGCTGAGGGCTCAGCTAGCAGTAGGTGGTGCAAAGGCCCTGGGCAGGAGTGAACTTGGTTGATCGGGGGCTTACCAGAAGAGAGGCTGAAAGAGGGTGAGGGAAAGAGGGTCAGGAGGCGTCCTACCACGGGAAGGACCTGGTGAAGGTCACACAGCTGACCTTGGCCTCTAGCCTGAGCTAAGGGGATGCTCGCAAGGACTGAGCAGAGACAGGATCTGATCTGAGTCTTCACTGGAGCAAGTAAGTGGTCAGGCGCGGGAGGGGATGCCTGCTAGGAGCTGCTGGAATCTTCCAGGGAGCACTGGCAGTCGGGTGGGGAAGGTGGGGATGGGAGTGTGAGTATATTTAGAAGGTGGAGCTCACAAGCTTTGCTGACAGTCTGGCTTTGCGAAGCTCTGTTGCTACATAACAAACCACCCCCGGTTCTCTGTGGCTTAAAATGACCACAGTCATCAGTTCCACTCAGGAATCTGCAAACCCAGGCAGGCTCCACTCAATCCCACATCACTCCAGGGGTCCCCCTGGAGGTGGTTGCCCCTCCAGGACTGGTTGCCTGCATGCTGGCAGGCATGCACTGATGGTGCTTAGCCTGCCTGGGACCTGCCATCCTGGCCCCTCTTCACTGGGTCTCTGGAGGTGTTCCAGGCTTTGCATGCCACAGTAGCTGGCTTCCAACAAGTATCCCAGGAGGCCAGGGGCAGCAGCAAGTCTTCCTCTGTCTGGGAATGTGGCTTCCATTGCCTCCTATTGATCAAGAGTATCGCCAAAGTGAGCTGGGCGGGGGGGGAGGGGGGGGACAGGGACGACACGCCACCATCACTCGCCAGGAAGGTTTGTGGCCTTGGGTGTGAGGGAAGAGGCTGATGGCCAACCATAGGACTCTCACCCAGTGATGTCACCTGCAGGCATCAACTCCACAGACAGCTGTGCCACCTCATTTCCCAGCTCCCTCATTGGGGCCCACCCACTCTCCCCGTGTCCATTCTGTTCCTGAGTGCTTCCCTCAGTGCGGCCAAGGCTTCTGTTCTCCCTCAGAGAGGCCCTGAACACCTGTGCTTACGGACACCACAGAGAGAGGCCCAGGCCTTCCGCAGACCCTGTGTCTCTCCTGGCACTTCAGGCCTGGCGCCAAGCCAGAGCTACTCCGGATGGCCTCCTTTTGGAAAGGGGTCGCTAGCCCAGCCCACTAATGCCTGGGTGTGTTTCCGGATTTCTTTGAGCCTATATTTATCAAGGCATAATCAAACACCAGCAAGCCCAGAGGCATGAGCCCGGCCCTGCCACTGCGGCCCACTGCTGTGCCAGGCAGCTTGGGGCGGGGACTCTGACATGCCTGACAGAAAAGAGGGCAGGGGTGGGGCTGCAGCTGGCAGCTGTGAGCAGCAGCTCGCACCCCTTTGGACTACTTGCCTTGCACACATACCCAGAGATGGCAAGAGTTACCTGACCCCCACCCACCCTAACCCCTCTTAGAGATCCAGGTTGGGGTCAGGATTCACCTTCCTGCAGTTCCTCATTTGGTGGGGGTGGGTGCGGAGCAAGGATCCAGCTCTGGGTAAACCTGGGGCCTCCTGGATAAATACTAATGGGGACAGTAACAGAAACCTGACATCCATGTCACATGAGTGCCCGTGTCACTGTTAGGAGCTGGCCTCTAGGGCCAGAGCGCTTTGGTGCATGAGTCTGTGGTCTGGAGAAGTTCCTTTACTTCCATGGGTCTCTGTTTGCCCATCTATAAAATATGGAGAGGGCTGGAAAGACGGGGGGTTGGGGTAGCACTTGCTCTACAAGGGCAGGGAAGCTCTGAATAGAGAGAAGGTTTAAGCAATGGCTCAACTGGAGAGCCCTGGCCCAGAGTCCACTAGTGGGGGGCCGGAGATGTGGCTGAGCAATAGAGGGCCTACCTAGCACACAAGACCCTGTGTTCTATCCCCAGCCCCACGAACAGGGGGTAAAGGGATAGAGCCAAAGAAGGAATCAATCAAGAAACTGGAAGATGGAAAATTTAGCAGGAATCCCAGCTGGGAGGTGGGGGCCGTGGCTGGAGACCGGGAGGGGACAGGGTCCAGGTTGGCGGGCCCCAGGCTCTGCAGTGTCTCCTCTCCTTTTGTCCTCAGCTCCTGGTCAATAGGGAGAAGTGATATTCCAGTTACAGTTCTTTTGGGACACATCCTGCCATTTCATTTATGGAAAATAAATAGAAAAATGACTGGGGGAGGCACTATGAACGTGGGGGGTTTTGCTAGTTTTGCTTCTGCTTTTGTTTCTTAAATAATTGCAGCAAAAATGTCACTACTGGGAGTGTAAAGACTATCAGAACGGGTGAGTGATGGTCTGGGTCTTCATCAGCCTCCTCTCCCAGCAAGCCTGCTCTTCCCCCAGCATTTCCCTCCAGGGCCCTCTGACCATCCCTGCAAAAGATCCTAATGAGCCCCAGGTAGAGCGGAGGCGCCCACAGTGGCTATCTGCCTGCAAGATCCTGACCCACAAGCTCTCAGCATCTAGCCCAGTTTTGCTGTGCATCCCCAAGTAAGGAAACCAGGGAACAAGATTATTCTCATTCTGTTCATTGACCCACTAAGCCTGTTCACTGGCCCATGCCTCCCTGACCACTCAGAGGCTTGTCGAGACCAGAGCTGCACAGAACTGGAGACCTCTAGAGAGAAGGCCTGTCTGGACATTTTGGGGGTACTGTCTGAATAAAAACCTCTCCTTTTTCGATTATTGCCACAATTATCTCTTGGCCAGATAAGCCCAGCAGTGGGAGGAGATAGGGGACTTGGAGGAAACATGTCTATGCGCTACAAAGGGTCAATGTTGGCACCTGGGCCTTTAACCTGTGTCTCCGTGTAGCTTTAGACAGGGTGCAGTGAGTTGGGACTCAGCATAGGGACGCAGTTCATGGGGACAGCGAGCGCTTGCCTAGCTTCAAAGCCCTAGGTTCCGCACAGGAACCATCTCTGAGCCTTCAGTGTCTGCTGAGTTCAGGCTAGACATGGGGTGTGGGGTGAAGGGGGTGGGTCTTGCCTCTTCCCAGGCCTGGCGCTCTGGCCCGCTCTCCCGTGCAGCTTAGGTAGCCTCATCTTTCAAGACTCAACACGGAGGTGCCTTTTCTAGGAAGCACCTGTCTGAGCCAGAGGTTCTGTTGTTGTGATACAGACCATGACCAGAAGCCACTGTGAAGAAAGGGTTTCAGTCCGTCAGTGAGTGAAATCAGGTGGAAATGCAGAGGCAGAAACTGAAGCAGAAGCCATGGAGGAAGGCTGCCTGTTAGCCTGCTCCTCCTGACTTGCCCAGCTTGTTTTCTTACACACCTCAAGACCACCTGCCCGGGGTGGCACTACCCGTCCCACACCAATTATTAATCAGGAAAATGCCCACAGGCAATGCTGATCTGAAGGAGGCATTTTCTCATTGAGGGTCTCCTCCTAGATATGCCTAGGTCTGTGTCACGTTTACAAAAGCCAACCTGCACATTCCTCAAATCCCTCACCCCTGCCCTGCTCACACGCCCCTCCATGGCACCTCATCCCTGGGCTTGGACTGGTCTCTTTGTCTAAAAGTGAGAAGGGTGCTTCTCATGAAGGACCCTGGGAATGGCCCCCTCCTGCTTCTCAGCAGGGGCCTGCAGGGCCCAGCCTCTGAGAGCTGTTCAGTCCCCAGCATGGCTCTCGTCACCATAGACTTTGGTTCTATTTTTGTGTGTGCGCGCACGAGTGCATGTGTTGCCCATTTCCCCAGCAGAATGTAAACTCCAGCAGGGTGGCTGTTTATGCCAGTTTTCTTGGCTGCTGTACTCCAGCGTCTGGAAAAGCGCCCAGCCCAGAGAAGGTGCCTAATAGACATTTGTTACAATTCTCTCCTGAGGGTGCATTTCTGAGGTAGAATTTTTCCCTGCCTTAATTCACAAGCAGGAAGCACCTGATGGGAAGTGGTTTGCTCTGCATGGGAGATGCAGGACAAGGCGGGGCTGCAGCTCGGTGGTACTATTTGCCTGGCATGCATGTGGCTTGGTTCATTCTCCCAGAACCTCAAAAAACCAAAACGACCAAAGCGATAACGTCTGGGGTCTCACCCCTTCTGCCTGTACATTGACGCTGTCTACCAGAAGGGCCTCTGTAGAGCATGAACTAACTCGAGGCACACTTATGGAGGAGTATTGTTTTATTTTAGCTGAGGTTTTTTATTTGAAAAAAATCAGAGAATGCCCCCCACCCCTTTTTGAGACAAAGTGTCACTATGTAACACTGGCTAGCTTGGAACTTGCTCAGTAGACCAGGCTAGCCTTGAACTCACAGAGCTCTGTCTGCTTCTGACTTTTGAATGCTAGGATTAAAAGTGTGCACCATCCAGCCTGCCTGAGACGCTGGCCTCAAGCTCCTTAGGCAGCCAAGGATAATGAATTTCTGATCCTCCTCCCTCCACCTCTCCAGTCCCACCACGTTTACTCTGTTGTGTCTAGGGAACCCAGGGCTTCCAGCATGCTTAAGCAAGTATTCTACCAACAGCCCCAGCCTTGCACAGCAAGTCCATGTCCTAGCTGAGAAAGCCCAGCTCTCTACCTCAGGCAGAGACAGAATGGCAACAAAGAGACCAAGAATGACCTGATGTAGACATAACGTAGGGTCTATGAGAGCACTCCCAGTCCTGGCCGAGCTGGGGGCTTTTGTGAAAGCCCTGGTCAAGCCCTAGAGTTAGGACAGAGAGAGTTGGGTCTGTCTGGGGAATTCAAGTACCCTCACCCACAGGCTTGTTTGCACCCTTCTGGGCCCCGAGGACCTGGAATCAGCCTGTGGGGTACGTCTAGGAGCTTGTTGTCTTGAAAAGTGTAGAAGCTGCTGGGGGGGGACTAGGGCCCTCTTAGAAAGAGTCTGGTACCAAAGTGACGCTCCCAGCATCTCCCAGGCTGGGGAGCCAGTGGGCGGGACTTCCACTCCCTTCACCCACTTAGGTATTGTTATGGACTTTAAACAGCGGGGGATATTTTCGTAGTAATTTTTAACATTTGAAAAGAAAGCCAGCATTTCAGGCACATGTGACTGGCAATTATCTATTCAACCTAACAAGCATGTATTATGTGCCTACTGTGTGCAGGACAAAATTTTAAATGAATCAGATAGTTTCCATTGTCCAGACACTTAAGAGCCACAGTTGGGAAGCACGACAGATAAAACAGCCTTAATAGATGGGTGGCGGGGCTGGCTCTGAAGTGTTTACAGGTACAATGGAAACACAGGTGGCAATTAATTCCACCTGAGGAGTCAGGAAAGGCAGCCAGAGGGAAGATGGTATTTCCGCTCAGCCTTGAAGGACCCCAGCCAAGGGAGCAGTGGGAACAGAGCCTGCAGGAAAGCTGCAGATGCATTTTGAGGAGTTGGACCAAAAGCCTGGGGTCCTGTGGCCTTGAGGATGGCAGGAAGGGATGGAAGGCCCTGGAGGCAAGCCAAGAAAGGCAGGTGGTGAAATCTCTAAGCGACTGTGGCTTTGCATAGAGCCCTCAAGATCCTGAAGTGGAAATAAGAGCCCCATGAGCCCATCAGAAAGCTGGCTGGGACCCAGGCCAGTAGCACAAGGCTGTCATCACAGCATCCAGAAGGCAGATGGAGGAGGACCTTGACCTAAGACAGTCAGGACTATAGAGCAAGACCCTGTTTGAAAACCTAACAGACCATGTGGTGGTCCATCCTGTGACCCCAGCACTTGGGAGCTGAGGCAGGAGGATCAGGGGTTCAAAGCCATCTACTGTACAGTGAGTTTGAGGCCAATTTGGACTACATGAGACCCTATCACATGAAAATGAGGGCTGCTCGGTGGCTGTGTAGGTGAATGGGACCAGGAGGAGGAAAGTCCAGCTGTCCCTAGAGGTCATGGGGTCCTGGGTTGGGGGCAGTGAGAGGAAGAGGAGCCTGGAGGAGGGCCAGGAAGAAGGAGGGACCTAAATCATCCCGTTTGGTCTGCAGGGCCATATCTCTGATCCTGCCCTCTTTCCCTGACTGCAACTGATTGATCCACATCCAGACCAGAGATCCAGAGAGGCGGGGCTGCTTGGAGGCTGGGCTGGGTTGTGTCAGAGGCCTGCTCTGGAGGACCACTACAGCCTCCCCGACCTCTCAGTCTAGTTCAGGCTGGATGCTCTGTCTAGTAAGGACCGATGAGCTGGGGTAATTTGTTAGAAATAAGTTAGGGGCTGCAAAGAAAGGCCGCTCCTCCGATGAAATGTCTGGCCAAGGCAAACTTTACTTCGGATCAAGAGGGTGCAGTCACGAACACAGAGAGACAGGATGTGAATTATTGCCCAGTCAGCCAGTCTGAGAAGAACTGGCCACGAAGTGGAGGAGGGAAGGAAAGGAGTCACTGCTCGGGGCCATCAGATTCCAGGAATACGCAGGGCCCTATGTGTAAACAAAGTTTGCAGCAGTGGGGTTTACACATTGCCATAAAATCTTACAAGGCCGGGGAGATAAAAAAGATCTAAATTCCTGTCCCAAACACAGATTTTACAGTATTTGATAGAAAAGATTCATCATTGATAGTTCTCATATAACCCAAAAGGCTTCCAGAAGCCCTAGTAGGAACAGGCAGGTCCTAAAGGCCTTGGAGCCCTCAGGGAAGGAGTCCCCTGCAGCAGCCCCGCACTCAGGGAAGGGGCACAGAGAATGAGGTCTGGAAAGCCTTGCACCAGGCTGCAAAATTAGTATATAAAAAATATTAATTTGCAAAGAGAAAAGCCTAACGAACACCAACCCACACTCCACTCCCTGCAGCTGCTGCCTCCAAGGTCAACAGAACACAGGGCGTGTGCTCCGCAGTCAGTCCCTACAAATACTTGCAAATGTGAAAGAAAGCCTGCACATAAGGCACAGGACCGTAAAAGTCCACTCAGTAGCGTGAAGAGCTGTTGGGCTGAGAACTTTCCTCCTGCCTTCAGCCCACTTCTTCCCTTGGAAAGATACCCACCCTGCACCCCCTCCCAAACACAGGGTTTCTCTGTGGCCCCGGCTGTCCTGGAACTCACACTGTAGACCAGGCTGGCCTCAGACTCAAAGACCCACCTGCCCCTGCTTTGCTAGCGCTGAGGTTAAAGGTGATGGTGCCCAGCTAAAGATTTATGTGTTTTATGTATACGGATACTTTGTGCATGCTTATGTGTGTACATCTGCACACCAAAAGAGGGCATGGGATCCCATGGGACTACAGTTAGACAGCTGTGAACCACCACATTGATCCTGGAAACTGAACTCGGGAGCTCTGGAAGAGCAGCCAGTGCCATCCCTCCAAATAACCCCAACCACACGTGCCCACCGAACCCTGAAGGGTCCAAGAATAAAAATATAAAAATGTAGATTCCAAAAATAGAAATGTAGAAGTAAAGAAATATAACGTTGTAAGCCTAGGAGAATGAGAGCAGACTGTCAGCAGCTGTCTTGGCAGTTTAAGGGTTAACTATTAACAGTGGGTCATTTCACTTCGCAACCCAAAGCATCTCTCTTCAAACCAAGAGCTAGCCTACAGATATGAACTGAGTCAACTTTAGGAAATGGATTTATGACCTCTGGGTTACGCATCATCCCTGCATTGTGAAACTGGCAGCATCCAGGGGGAGAGCACAGGGCTTCAGTAAACACCACCTGGAAGTACCAAGGAAGACAGTAGATTAAGTAAAAACACTATAGTTTAACTGAAAATCTCTGTTAATGGAGATTGTAAAGTAAGGCAATCATATGTGAGTTTTACCTTGAGATTGTAAAAATTCTTTTGTTCAGACCTAATGCTTGGTGCCCCTACTATAAAAAGATGGGTTCAGCCAGGCAGTGGTGGCGCATGCCTTTAATCCCAGCATTTGGGAGGCAGAGGAAGGTGGATCTCTGTGAGTTTGAGACCAGCCTAGTCTACAAGAGCTGGTTCCAGGACAGGCTCTAAAACTACAGCGAAGCCCTGTCTCAAAACAACAACAACAACAAAGGTGGGTTTAGAAACAGGTCTTTGCCACAGCCCTACAAATCCATTTCTGGTTGTGGTCTCAGGTAGCTGATAAGCTGATAAGCTTTTTGTGCCCTATGGAGATTTTTTATTTTATTATTTTATTTTTTTCCTGGATTCTGGTTTCTGGTTTATTAGATTTTGGTGGTCTGTCCCCATTTTTGTGCTACCCTCCTGGGCCCAACAAATCCCACTATCTAGCCATATCGTTCTGGCCTAGGGTCCTGAGAAGGAAGAGTTTGGGTTCCCAGCAAACAAAGAAATTAGCCCAGGGAGTCCAGCAACTCACCTTTATCACACAGCCAGTTAGTGACTTCGTGGGAGCCCCAATTCAAGTCTGTTTCCCCAAGGGCAATGGCCAGGGCTGGGCAGCTCCTCGTAGTGAGACACCCCAGCCTTCTTGGGATCACAGTAGTAACCGGGAGCTTCCTGGGCTCTGGACTCTATGGGCTCCAAGAAGGGGAAAGCTCTGTAGATCTGGTGAAGACACTTTCTGCAGGGGTGAGTGTGGGAGGCCTAGAGTCGGCCATGGGTAGTGAGGGGCTTTCAGCCTCAGAACACAGCTACCAGTTTCTTCCCAGATGCTACCTCCCTTCCCTGAGCTTCCCTTGACTCGCCTCCAGAACCTCAGCTTGTGGCCCAAGCTGCCAGGGCAGCCTGGACACTGGTCAGGCTGGATACTGTCCACCTCTCTGAGTGGTGGAGACCATGGGAGGGTGACCACAGTGCCCAGATCTGCAGACCAACCCACTGTGATGGCAGGTGGGTGTAAGTGCCTCACAGAAGGGGGCTGGTGCCTCAGATTAAAAGTGCCCCATTGTGGTGACAGCTCCAGGCTTCAGGAGCCACAGCCAGCTCCTTGGCTTGCCACTCTCCTGTCCGCACCCTGGATCCTCTATCTCCGGTACACCCCATCCTCCCTCCTAACACCCTTTCCCTCCTCTCCATAGCCTCTGCTTCTCCCCCCACCCTACCCCCATATGGATGCTGTTCTCTCTTGAATCGCCCTTCCTCCTAGTCTGTCTCTCTAACACATTTGGGGGAGTTCTCCAGAGAGGGGAAGAAACACCCCTATCTCTCCTCTTGACTTCCAGAACTGTTTTGGACCTCAGAGACTCCAGGAGAAGACAAAGAAGATCATTTGAGGTGCCTATGCCCCCCCCCACAGGAAGGGTAGATGGGGACCAAACAGTGCTGAGCTGAAGCCTGACACCAGAAGTTGCTCACCCTGCAGGAAAGGCACCCAGGAGACCACCCCCTTCGCCCCACTGCCCCAGCAGCCTGAAGAGCGCTCATCACCTGCTAATGGGACCCGGCAGGTGGAACCAGATGACAGATGAAATGAAGATTCAGAGCACAGAGCAGGGGACAGTAACCAGACCTGGCAGCTGCTCAGACATCGGGACCAACCCCTCACGGCCTGACTGCTCTCCACTTCCCTCCTCCTGCAGCCCCAGATGGATCCAGAATTGTCATAAATGCCCCAACGACACACCAGGCTAGTCCCACTGCTCCATCTTGACAGACCAGGCTTAAGGTTTGCAAAACATTTTTAATAGAGAATTTCAAAAACAGAAATGAGGCTGGAGAGATAACTTTTTGTTTAAAAGCTGGCCCGTTCTTGTAGAGGACCTGAGTTCAGATCCCGGCACCCAAGATGGCCTCTTACAACTGACTGTAACGTCAGCTCCGGGGAGAGATGACACAAGCTCATACTCACAAGTGTACACAGAATTAAAACTGGGGGGGGGGGGG
>NW_026067892.1:634114-685236 GCF_014885135.2 Alexandromys fortis | reverse complement strand
TTGTGTTCCTTTTTTTTAAAAAAAAAATAATTTTTTGAGACAAGGTTTCTCTATGTAACAGTTCTGACTGCCCTGGAACTTGCTTCATAGACCAGGCTGGCCTCAAACTCACAGAGATCTAGATCCGCCTGCCTCCGCCTCCTGAGTGCTGGGATTAAAGGCGTGTGTCACCACCGCCTTTATGTTTCTTTACACAGGGAAAGCCTGAAGGAAAGCTGGCTTAACCCCCAGAGCCTGATCTCAGCCAGAAACTGGGAATGAAGGAAACTAAGACATTGTGCCAGATTGAAGGGAGGGGCTGGAGGGAAAGCAATTGGCCTGAAAATGCACCCTTGGGTAGGGAGGGGGGCAGCTGTGGCAGAGCCCAGGCCACCTGGGCTGTATGCTGGCAGAGCTGCTGCTGGGATTTGGGGAAGTGTTGAGAAATCCTTGGGGAGCCCCAGAACCACTTTGGCAGAGAACCCTGAAAACACTGGCCTTCTCCCAAATGGTGAGTGATGAGGGAAGTGGTCCCTGGGCTGGGGACACTAGAGGCACTTGAACTACCACAGAGGAGGAACCTGAGATTGGATGGAGGCCCAAACCCCCTAACTGTCCCTACTCTTTGGATACAGCTCATCATGGAACCAGGTATTCCTGGCTGGTTGGGTGACCAGTGAACCAATCCCCTTGCTTGATACCTTCCAGTGTGCTCACCTGTGTGTTCTTGCACACGTGCGCGCGCGCGCACACACACACACACACACACACACACACACTCCTCCAGTCGGCTCTGATTGACTGTTTACTTCCCCACCTGTCCAAGCAGTCACTGGGATCTCCTTTTCCATATTAAGCAGTTGCTGTCATCGCTGCTTCAAGGCTGCTCACATCGCTTTTCTCTACATGCGTCCTATAGGCAGGTTCCTGACAAGTCCATTTCCCTACAGAAAAGGAGGAGGGTGCTGGAGGTGAGGCGGTGGTAAGGTCTGTCTTAAAACAGGAGCCCAGGAATTCTGAGTTCCAAGCCTCCCCCCACCCCCCAGCCAGGGTTGAACAGAGGCTACCACCTATACTGGTGCTGGAGAAGCCTTGAGTTCCTCAGCGCATGCCACATAAACACAGACCTGCGCATGAATGAGCTTTTAAATGCAGGCATTTGTGCAGGGAGGCTCCCCAGGAGTGCTGGGAGCCTGGGGCCCAGGGATGCAGCTCAGTTGGCAGCATGCTGACCTAGCTGGGTTGGAACCCTGGCCCCAGACAAACTGGAGATGGTAGCACATACCTGTAATCCTAGCACAGAGGTGGGGAGGCAGGGGGATTAGAAGCCTAACATCAAAAGCCATCCTTAGCATTTGAGGGCAGAGTTGCAAGAGACTATCCTTCTGTGGGCACTGACCCTGTCCCTCTGCTTCCCAGCCCCTCTTCTGTGCCCATAGGCTGCCGAAGCAGTTTGGCCCTGTCAGTCCTGCTCACGGAGGCTGCTGGCTGAGGACTGGGAGAAGTTTGCCGTCGGTTGGCAGCTCTTTATTCTGATAGTACTGGCTTCCACAGCTCTCCCTCCACAGTCTGGCCCAGTCTGAAAGGTCCCTGGGGCAGCACCTTCCCTACAGTCCAGCCTCTCATCCCTACCCTCTGTTCCACCACCTCCTCCACCCCACCCTACCCCACTCTAGGCCCCCTGTAAATTCTGATCATCTCCTGTCCCCTGCTTCAGCCTTTCTGGGGCCTCAATGGGCCACCTGGAAGAATTCAGGTTCCAGCTGGGTTTGAGAGACACAGGACTTGGGAGAGAGAGAAGGAGGAGGACCAGGAGTTCAAGAACAGCCTTAGCTACACAGTGAGTTCAAGGCCAGCCTGTACTACTGAGGTCCTGTCTCAAAAACAAACAATAGTCTGGGTGTGGTGGTACACACCTTTAGTCCCAGCACTTGGAAGCATAGATGTGTGGATCTCTGTGAGCTCAAAGCCAGCTTGGGTCTACATAGCAAGTTTCAGGCCAGCCAGAACAACATAGTGGAGGTGCTGTCTCAAAACATATAAAATACCCCCATCTAAGAAACAAAGCCTCAGGTTCCCCGCCAGGCCTGTCTTGCCAACAGCATCTCACTGTGCCCTCTGCTGCCCTGGCTTTCTCCAGCTCCGCCAACACCACCATCACCACAGCCGCAGACTGGACCTCCAGCCCTGCACAGCTCAGCCCCACCACGCCTGTGTCTAACACTGTGTCTTGAAATCTTGGTTTCCACCCTTAACTCTCAGTGGGCCCTGGTCTCCCAGCTGATGACCTTGTCTCCCACCATCCACCTCCTCTTACAGCACCAGAATGACCTCAAGGCATAGCTCAGGTCATGTCCCCTACACAGCACCTATGGTAACAGTCCACTCGGGGTCTCCCTGCCCAGGACCCGTCAGGATTTGCTCATGCTTAAAAGATAATGGCTGTAAGTGTGCTGCCAGACGGCCAGGTCCTGGGGTCTGATGGCAGGAGATTTTAGATTTGGACAACAGATCAGAAGCTGCTCTTGACAGGAATGGCCTGCACAGAACACACCAGGGAGCCCATCACTGCCCTGAGGGAGCCTGAGTGTCTCTGTCACTCAGCAATTGACACTCAAACTTCAGAGAGCCTAGTCCTGTTGTCAAATGGGGATGGAGCCTCCTGATAGGAATGGGCCCCAGGGCCAAGGCTGCTGGGGTCTGTGCACAGTTCAGGGAGAAGTCCCTGGTGCCACTGCCCCCTCCTGGTTGGGGATTTGCAGGGGGACATCTCTCAGAGGCTTTGTTTGTCCTCTGGGAACAGAAATACTGTCCTTCCCTGTCCTGGTTCCCAACAGTCCCCCATTCTGTCCCGATTCCCTACTTCCCCTCCATTCTCCTACTCCCCTCCCCACTTTCCCCCACTCCCCCACACCCCCATTCCCTCTCATTCCCCCTCCACTCCCTCACTCCCCCACTCCCCTCCCCACTTTCCCCCATGCCCTCTCCACTCCCCCTCACTCCCACACCTCTTTCACTGCGCTGAGGCTCAGCTTGAGCTGCAGAGACAGGTGCTTGTCTTGGGCTCTTTTCTTTTATGAAGAAAAACAATGAAAAAACCAAACCCAGGGAGTCAGGGATGGAGGGCGGGGAAAGCTGAGCCTGAGTTCTGAAATGTTACACCAGCGAATTGAACTCTCCTCACCCAGATGAAAGCAGGAAGGCCACAAAGCTAGCCACCCCTGGCCTACTCTGGCCTTCTGACTCCCAGTTCCCTCCCTGGAGCTCCTCTTTGCCTTAGCACAGGTTCCTGGGCCCCAGATCACAAGTGTACCCCATTCCTGTAGGAGGATGCTTCCTAAAGTCCCAGTGGTCGCCTAGACTCTCAAGAAGTGGCACTTAGGGGCTGACTCTCTTGTCCCCTCCCCCAGACAGAGTTTAGCCCCCTGGAGTTTGGATTGCATTCCCACCCTCCTCACTGACCTTGGATCAGCTGGACAGTGTTCTAAGCATTGTAGGTATTGCAGGATGGGAAGTGGATAAGGGGTAGCTGGGGTCTTTCTAGAAAGGTACAGACCCTGAGGTAGACCTGAGGAGGCAGGACGCAGGGCACAGCTGTAATCCTAGCACTGGTGAGGTGGAGGCCAGAGGGCAGGGACTCAAGGTCAGCCTGATTCACTGTGGCCCTGCGTTCAGCTCCCAGCACACCTGTGGCAGTTCACACCTGCCTATTAAGTTCAGTCTCAGAGATGCAGTTCCCTCTTCTAGCTTCCAGGGCGTCAGGCATGCACATATCGCTCAGATTTACATGCAGGTTAAACATCCAAACATATAAAAGTAAAATTAGTGGGGAGCAGGTTTTTCTTAATCCCATGGGTTGTGTGAGTTTGGAAAGCAGACCCCCCCCCTCTCCCGGCACCCCTGTCCCACCTATGGCTACCTACCTAGGTTTCTGACCTTTTCATATATTTAAAAATTATTTTTAATTGTGTAGGGATGTGTGTGTGTGTCCTTGCCTGAGGAGACCAGGAACATTAGATCCCTTGGGACTGGAGTTACAAACTTTTGTGAGCTGCAATGTGTGTGGTGGGAATTGAACCAGGGTCCTCTAGAAGAGCATCCGGTGCTCTTAACTGCCAAGCCATCTCTCCAGCTCCTTACTCTACCTGACTAAACTGCTGTGCCCTGCCCAGACTACCTCACCTCTCTCTGTGCACAGCATCCATCAGTGAGGTTCCAAGGCAGTTCCATGGAGACCTGGCCCCTCTCCGCTGCAGACTCTTGTAGAAAACACAGCGCAGGGGAGCAGGCTGCCTCCAGGAGCTTTGACAAATTGGCCCAGTGTGGATCTGACATGCTAGCAGCTGAGGGGAGGAGGGCTAGGATCATCTTCTTAGGGTTGCTAAGGAACAGGTCCACCCACAGCAGGAACGCTCAAGCAGAGCCAGCCCACACTCTTCTTCCTCCATCTTCCCGTTTTCTCCTTTTCTTGAGTACCCTTGAATGAGGGGCAATTATAGCAGAGACTCGGTGGGGGACGTTTTCCTGCCCCGAGGGAAAAGGGGAAAGTGTCCAAGACTATTTGCTTAAATTATTCAGCCCCCAGCACCAAGGTGCCTAAGAGTACTAGAGTTTGCTGGAACTCAGCCGTCAGCACCACGGACAGTGCACCAGGCAGGGCTAGCGCCCCAGAGGCAGGAAGCTGGGGAGGAGGGCATCCCTCTCCNNNCTCTCTCTCTCTCTCTCTCTCTCTCTCTCTCTCTCTCTCTCTCTCTCTCTCTCTCTCTCTCTCTCTCTCTCTCTCTCTCTTCCCTCCCTTTCACTGCAGCTTGAGGGGACAGTGGATGAGGAATGTCACCACCCAGCCCAGTTGTCTGGTAATCAGCCGTTCTCGATGCCCTGCGTGGGAAGGCGATTAAAGCAAGAATTAAAAAGCCGTCTCATCATTTAGAATCCAATAACACGGCTGGCCCGAAATGTGTCCTCAGTCCCTGAGGGGATGGGGGTGGGGGCGTGAGGAGGTGCCGAGGGCAGAAGCGGTGACAGGGAGGGAAGCGTGAAACAGAAGGGGAAACCGGGGTGACTGGGGAAGGGGACTGAGGTGCCCATGCCTTCCAGCCATATGAATGGTATTTGTTGCCCAGCCTATGACCCTGTGACCCTACCTTAGCAAGGCTCTCCTCTCACATTGGCCAGAGCAAGGGGGCTGGGCAGTGTCCCCTCATCATTGTGTGTGTGTGTGTGCAGACACCTGGGGGCCGAGGGCAGAGCTGACCGTGGGGGTAGGTGGTCAGGTGGCCTGAATTACTCAGAGCTGGCTTTATAGAGAGCAGTTTATCCGCCCCCTCAACTAAACATGGCCACACTGCCAGCCTCATCAGCCTTCCCACAACCCAGCAAGACTGTCTCCCAACATGAGAAAAAAAAAGAAAAAGAGAAAAAAGAAAACTCTCATGATCCCTGCACAAAGCCAGTCTGGCCATTTCTGTCTTTGGTTGGAATTCTAGAGAACTCACCAACACTCCTTAAGGTCTAAGCTTGAATCTGCTTTTCACTCCCAAGAGAGCCAGAAAATTCCTAATCTGCTCAGATGACGTTAACCCTTCCACATCATCGCAGCCTCCTGCAGTAAGCTCCCTGTCACCAGCTGACTGCCTTGATGCGGCTCAGCGGTGAGCGAGGAGTCTCTTCCCTTTCATTTCCACCCGCCTTAGTAAGATCCTAAAGCAGAGGATTCGGGTTTGATGGGAGCTGTTCTTGCGCCCTGTTCCTCCAGTCCCTCGGGGGGGCTTACATGTGTCTATTTAATACAAATCTCCCTTTTCCTCTCCTTTTCACAACGACAGCTGTGAGTATGTGAAGGGAGCCTTTCTTTGGGTGGAATTCAGTCCTGACAGCCCAACTCTCATGAGCTGCGGCCCTGTGTGAACAGTGCTTAAATGACAATCTCTGTGATGAGACGCCTGGGGGGGAGGGTCCTCAAAGTCCTTCAGCGTTTCTGGCTGCATTCCCCCCATAATTTATTTGCTCTTTCAAGAAAAACCTTACTTTAGGAAGTACAGAAGGAGGGGAAAAAGGAATGGACACAGCCTGGGGAAGAAGAGTCAGCTGCAAGGAGCTTGCTATCTGCAGGATGCTACACGGCCCTCCCCAGGTCAGGACCTCAGGATGTACACGGCCCTCCCCAGGTCAGGACCTCAGGATGTACACAGCCCTCCCCAGGTCAGGTCTGCAGGATGTGCACAGCCCTCCCCAGGTCAGGACCACAGGATGCCGCACAGCCCTCCCCAGGTCAGGACCACAGGATGCTGGTCAGGTCTGGAGAAGAGGACTGTGGTTATCTAGAAACCCCCAAAGCCATCCTGTCTGCCCATGCTCCAGGGTGGACATGGGATCACACCTCTGGTTGCATTGACTGACGTTTAGAACCTGTTTGGTACAGGCTTCAGCTAAATGTGGTGTTCAGCTGCTACAGCTGCTGGTTATGATGTTTTTCAGGCCAACATCTGAAAAAGATCTGGGCCCTAAGCTCTACAGGGGTCTGGGGCTGCGATGCCACCCACCCACATACACACCTCAGCGTCTGCTCTGACCAGTGAACTCATATGTGCACTGACTTAACCTCCTCCACCAGTCCCCCCCCCCCGAGACCCCATGCAGCCACTCAGCCCTGATCCACAAACAAGCGGGATTTTTTTCCCCCAGCACAAGGTCTCCTCCTTGTGACAGCCCTTCACATCAGTCAATCACAGGGGCTGCACCGGACCAGCTGTTTCCATCCATAGCTACTGGTAGGACCGCAAATCCAAATGCCATTAGTCCAGCAGATGTGGGGAAGGGAAGGACGAAGGCTCACTGATGTGATGAAAAGAGCAGTTTGGACAGCCTGGCGCTTTTACCCACTCTGCTCTGGATCAGGCTGACATTTCAGGCAACTCTGGCTCCCAGCATAGAAAACCTCTACTAAGACTTCTCTTCTCCTTAAACATGAAAGCGCAAACTTCCCCACACCGCGGACTTCCTTAATCATTTATGAAAACGTGTCGGCTGTCGCTGTCTCCTTGTTCTAGTGCCTGGTGCCCTGGATTAGGGAGGCGGGAGCTGCCTGGCCAGGGGATGGAGAGAAAGGAGAGGCCTTTCCTTGTCACTAAGGCACCACTTCCAGGCCATCGTTGTCTCTTCCAACACATCCACCATCTCTAGAAAACATAAATACAGAGGCTGGAGAGATGGCTCAGAGGTTAAGAGCACTGGCTGCTCTTCCAGAGGTCCTGAGTTCAATTCCCAGCAACCACATGGTTGGCTCACAGCCATCTATAATGAGATCTGGTGCCCTCTTCTGGCCAGCAAGCATAAGAACACTGTATACATAATAAACAAATAAATAAATCTTTAAAAAAAAAAGAAAAGAAAACATAAATACATACATTTAAAATTCAGCCTCAAAAGAGATCCGGTACCCTAACTTCGACTCACATTAGCGCAGAAAGAACACGCTCCACCCCACAGCCATTCAGCTGTGAGGCCTGCTCTCGGTACCCAGGCCCTGTCCCTGGAAACAAAGCTGAGTCACCTCCTAAAGTTTTATAGCGGTAGCTTTTGAGATAAATATCCATAAATAGAAACGGAACCCAGAACCAAGCTAGGGATTGGGACATTTCTAGAAGTATCTTAACCACTCAGAGAAATATTGACCAGGAAGTCAGCAGGGGTGCTGAGTCCCAGGTGGCTGGCACCCATAGTCAATAGTCAGAAATGCATTTGATCAGATTGCTCGGGGCCCGGGCTTCCTGTGCGTGTTCTGTGGACTCCGCAGGAAATTGGAGACGCAGAGATGTTAATGCCAGTAGCAGATATAACACGTAAACAAGACACTCAGCAAATTGGAAATTAGTGCAGGATGGATCCTTGTTTGGCTGTTCCCCTCCCCGTCGCCTGATGTCAGCATCATGGGGTTCTGGGTGGTGACAGATTGTGCAGCAAAATGATTTGTGGGTCCTGAAAGCAACAACAGCAAAAGAGAAGAGCCAGAGTCACAGAAGGAAGAGAACAAAAGCACCTCCCGGGTCACCCTGGGGCTGAAGACATTCTCTGTGCTCTGCTTGACCTAGGTTTGAACACTTTTGCTCCCGGGTCCAGGTCTCCACTTCCAGTTCTGCAAGGGACGCTGAGGACTTTGAGTGTGAGGTTCAGCAACACCTCTGGGTTCTTCGCCTCTCCTTGGCCTTTGCCTAAGACGAGCCTTGCACATTTAATTCTTACCAGTTTTCTGAGCATACCACATTTCGTTTTTATGCCTTCAGCTCAGGCACCCCCAGAAATCCTGGGTTATTTCTGCTCATCTGAGCACCGCCTCCCTCCAGCATGGTCCTCTTCCTCTATGAGGGAAGCGTCTAGGAAATGTGGCGGTGTTTGAACTGCTCTCCTCCCATCAGCTCTCGGGCATCTCTTGCCCTTTCCATCTTCTCCCACATCCTGTATTCCGGGGGCCTTGGTAAGGTAAGTTCAGCCTGCCATGAGGACCATTTCCAGATCACAGCTCTGACCCTTAGACACCTCCTTGTGCCCATTCTGTGTCCTCCCTGGTGCTACGATTTCCAACTTAGTGTAGTCTGCAAATTTAATTAGCATGTCTTTGCCACCTCATTCCAGGCCCTTAATGAAGATGTTCTGTAAGTATGTGGCAAACAATATGTTCAAGGTCACTAGGTTAAGAGCTGTAAGTGGCGAATACTTCTGCCCATTATGGGGAGAAGGAGGCCATCAAGTGCCCACATGTGGTTTGAGCCATTTCCTCCGAGCTCTGTGGCTTCCTTTCCCAGGCCCGAGCTGGGTTTTCAGTCGCTCACCCCAGCCCCGTGCATCCGTGACAGTTCCCATTCGGAAGATGATGAGCATAGATTTTGCTTTTCCTATTTTTGTCCAGTTTCTAGCAGGAAAAGCAACCACTAATTGAGTGTTTGTGGGGAGAGATGAGGCGCACGGCAAAGACAAAGTAGTCATCACTGGGCTTGTTAACCGACCTTCTCTCCTTTTCTAACGTGGAAACCATGACTAGGAAATACCAAATGAGCTAGCCTGTCAACCCACCATCCAGAGGCAGGAGGATTGCTGAAAGCTTGAGACCAGCCTGGTCCACATAGATGACCAAGAAAGGGCAGGCGTGTAGCACCTGCACTATGGGACGGGATGGTAAGCGAGCTGGGAACTATGCTGGAGATTTAAAAACATGCACACAGTGACAGAGACACAGGGACACGGGTCATCCTTGATACAAGAATGCCAACTTTATTGTGCTCCAAGGAAGCTTATATAGGAATCATTAACGGATAGCCAAACCTCAGCTCTTGAGATTTCCAGCTGTAAAGCCCACCAGAATCCACTCCCCTGCCGTCAGGAACTCATGAGGGTCTCGTGCTCAGAGCAGCTGCAGGCACAGGAAAACAAGTTGTTTTGCTCAGTTCACTCCAGGAGGCAAAGGGTCTGAGTCAGGCAAGGAAAGTCCAGGGGCCAGTGCTGTGGGACAATGGTTTATACCCTGTCACTTGTATTTTAAATAAATGCTGATTGGCCAGTAGCTAGGCAGGAAGTAGAGGTGAGACAATTCTGGGAAGAGTGAAGTTTCTGTCTGGAGTCATCACCCAGATACAGAGAAGCCAGACTCAGATCAAGCAAGATGTGACTGCCTCGCTGAAAAAGGTACCAAGCCACTTGGCTAACACAGACAAGAATTATGGGCTAATATAAGTTATAAAAGTTAATAAGAAGATTTAGCTACTAGGTATCAGTTTATAATCAATGTAGACCTCTGTGTGTCTCTTTGGGACTGAATGACTGTGGGAACCGGGCGGGACAGAAACCTCAGTCAACAGGCCAGGGGTCTGCAGCCGCCAACAGGCAGGAGGGAAGTTCACTTAGTCCAGCCACTTCTGGGGCTCCACACACTGCTTGCAGGCCTCTCCCTCCCTCACCACAAACCACAGCTACCCTGCTATAGTGCTGCAGACACCGCAGATCCGGTGAGACCCAGGGGCACTGGAGGTGCCAGCTACTTCCAGTTTCTTAGCCTTCCACATTCTCCATCCCAGTTCTCTCTCAGACAGAGGTGCCTCCAGACCATACTCCTAGTGAGGGGCCTCGGTTGTAGCCATAAGTCTCTGGGGCCCCATAGAAAGGCCTGAATCCACCCTCAGCTCACCTAGTTCATGCCCTCAGCTTGGTTGGCCAGCTGGAACTGTGAGGCATGCTGGGACGGCTTACTGGGACAGCGTGCCAGGACAGGTCTCCTGGACGGCTGGAAGAGAGAGCAGCACTCAGCTAGCGTGTGCCCCACTGGAGACAACCATGTTTACTCTCCAATGCGGGAGGGGGAAGAGCACCGGCTAAAATGTGCACTCTTAAGGCAGTTGCCCCAGATCCAAGTCCTGGCATTGCCAGCTCCATGGCTGGGTGGGTTGGACCTGGCTGCTTCATCTCGGTCTTCACACATATAAAATGGGCTGATATTCTGCACACTCACACACAATTGGCTCGGTGTGGTGTCAAAGAGCAATCTGTGAGGCCTGGTGAGCTGTCCTCCCTTGCAGCAGAGGCTGCCAAGGACCAACAGGCAGACAACCTCTGTAAAGGCTCTGAACCTTTTATGCTCCTTGGGTGTGGCTGTTAGTGGCAACTGTCAACTTGACAGGATCTAGAATCATCTGGGATGTGCTTATATGGGTTAATTGTGGAAACCTCGCCTTGGTTGTGGATGGGATCCTGTGTTGTGGAATATTACTTAACTGGGTAAAGGTGTGTTACTTTTGTTTAAAGACATAAGGATGTGTGTTAATTATGTAAAGATGTATTGCATCTCTTTCACCTTGCCTGCCCAAGGCACCTGATTGGTCTAATAAAAAGCTGAATGGCCAATAGCTAGGCAGGATAGGGATAGACGGGGCTTCCAGGAAGACAGAATAAATAGCAGAAATCTAGGCTTGAGAGAGGAATGAGGAGAGGAGAGAAAGAGGGGGGTGCTCGAGGCCAGCCAGTCAGCAGATTCAAGAAGCAGTGAAAGTATGGCATATAGAAAGCAGGTAAAAAGCTGAGAGGCGAAAGGCAGATGAAGAGAAACAGGGTAATTTAAGTGAAAAGAGCTGGCCAGAAACAAGCCTAGGCTGGGGTTGAGCAGTCAACACTAATACATCTCCGCATCATAATTTGGGAGCTGGTTGGTGGCCCAAAAGAAAGCCTGGTTGCAGTGCTGAACTGATTACAGTGTAGAGGCACTGCCGACTGGCCACATTCACCCCACTTCACCCCCTTCGCTCCCTGACTGTGGTCATGGGACCAGGTGTTTCAAGCTCCCGCTGCCTTGACTCGCTGCCATTGTGAACTTTGAACTGTGAGCTGAATAATTCCTTTCTCCCCAGAGTTGCCTTCATCAGAATGTTTCATCAAAAGAAACAGGAAAAGAGAGCCTGGTTTTGGTGGCACCTGCCTTTAATCCTAGCACCCAAGAAGCAGAGGCAGGTGGATCTCGGTGAGTTCAAGGCCAGCCTGGTCTACAGAGTGAGTTTTAGGACAGCCATGGCTATGTAGCGAGACCCTGCCTCATACACACCCTCATCCATAATAGAAGAAGGAAGGAAGGAGCAGAAACTCAAACAGCAGCCCATGGCCTGCAGGGACAGTTCAGCAGACAAGTGCATCTGTTGCTCTTGCAGAGGACCCGCCCAAGTTTAGAATCTGGAACCCACATGATGGCTCACAAGCATCTGTAACTCCACTTACAGATCATAGTTCATCACTGAAGGAGGTCAGGACAGGATCTGAAGCAGGGCAGAAACCTGGAGGCAGAGCCGATGCAGAGGCCATGGAGGGGCTGCTGACTGGCTTGCTCCTCGTGGCTTGCTCAGCCTGTTTTCTTATAGAACCCAGGACCACCAGCCCAGAGGTGGTCCTGTCCACAATGGACTGGGCCCTCTCCATTGATCTCTAAGTGAGAAAATGCCTGACAGCTGGAGCTCACAGAGGCGTTTCTCCAACTAAGGCTCCTTCCTCTCTGGCCTGTGTCAACTTGACACAAAACCAGCCAGTGCAGCATCTGAGGCTTTCTCTCTTGAGGGCCTTCTGGGGAGACTGAAGAGACGTTCTTTCTGAGGCAGCGTCTGACAGGCAGAAGACGAAGCTGCTGGAGCATTGGCCTGAGGACACTCAGCAGCGCCCTGCAAGGACAGAAAGAAAGGGCTGTCATGGAAACGGGCTGGGTGTTTTCTGTTTTGTTTCTGTCTGGTGTGTGTATCTGTGTGTGTGAACATGCTTCTGTAGGTATGTAACAGGTGCACATGCATGTATGTGGGCATGTGGGTAGAGGCCAGAGTTTGACCCTATGTGTTGTTCCTCAGGAGTTGTTCTTGTTTGAAACATGGTCTCTCACTGGCCTGGAGCATGCAGGTTAGACTCAAGTAGCTAGCTACTGAGCCCCGGGGATCCCTGGCCTCTGCCTCCCTGACACTGGAATCACGAGTGGTTTCTATGTAGGTTCTGGGTATCGTCAAGCAGGGCAAATGACTGCTTCAGAACTTTCCTTTTCTTTCCTTCTTTGTTTTTGCTTTGTTTTGTCAGGACAAGGTCTCACTGTGTAGCCCTGACTGTCCTGGAGCTCACTCTGTAGATCAGGCTGGCCTCAATCTCATAGAGATCCTCCTGAGTGCTAGGATTAAAGTTGTGTGCCACAACATCCAGCCTTCTTGTTATTATTTTTTTAGTAGTGATCTTAGGTAGTCAAATCTAACCTGTTTAGATACATAGCTGAAGCTGGCTTCAAGCTCCTGATCCTCCTGCCTCTAGCGCTGGAGTGCTGAAATTACAGCCCCAGCTAGTGACCCTTTCCTACGGCCAGAAGGTGAGGAGGGCTTCACTCACAGAGAGGCATCTGGAAACCTCCAAAAGCCCAGTATCATGGCCCTACCCATGGTTTCCACAAGGCTGAGGAATCAAGGTTCCCTATCTGGAGCTGCCATTGCTGTGGCCAAAGGAAGCAGGCTCTGCAGAAAAGAAAATGTATCTAAGGGCGCAGCACCCTAGGGGATGGCAGGTAGACCACACTCAGGTGTAAGTGACCATGGAGGTGGGTAGGGCAGGACTGTGGGCACCCCGGCAGTCCCAAGCTCTCTGGGTAAGTGACCTCTCCAGCCCTTGTGCCAGCCACAATATCTAACCAGCCTTCAGACCTGGTTACCGGAGCTGCCTCTCTGGGCGCTAGAGCGGGCCACACATGGTGTGGGAGCAGCCAAGAGAAGCAGGGGGAAGTAGAGCGAGGCTGTTCTGGTGGGGGTCGGTCAGGAACCCAGCAGAACTCAGCAGGGACATGACCCTGCTTACCACAGTGGCTTTGCTCTGGACTTAAGGATAATCTTGTCCCAAGGGAGAGCCCACAGAAAGCCTCAACAAGCTGGGCGCTCTGACTGGAGGGGAGAGACCTGCCCTTGAGCGCTAAGCCGGAGCCCCCAGTGCTGGAAGAGGACAGGCAGCCCTGATCACAACACTAATCCCCCCAAGCTTCCCGCCCCTCCCCCCGCTCCTCCCCCCTCCTTACCCCTTCCCCGCTCCCCGCCCCCCACTAGAGCGCACACAAATACAGGTGACAAGCGGGGTGCCAGCTGGATCGAGAAAACGAACAGCAATTGGATTTTGCCTTTTTTTTTATTTAAAAATTGTATCGATTTCCATGGAGTGAGTTAAATGTGAACAGCAGACTGAGAAGGCGTCTGAGCACCTCTGTGGAGGGGCTGGGGGACTTGAGACTCAGCAGAAAGGGACTGTGGCCCGGGCTCTGTCCACGAAGCTTCCCTGTGCCTGGTTGGGAGTTAACGACGTTGAAACGGACACTTAGGCTGCCCTCGCTCTCTGGTGCTCACAGTCTGAACAGAGTGGAGAGAAAGTGGGGTTGAGGAAGAAGAGAGGGTGAAGACAGGGTAATGGTGAGGAGGAGGGTGAGAAGGTAGTCATTTGGTGGAGGTTGGCAGGAAGGCAAGGACAGGGAAGAATCTGAAGAAGGGACAGTCGAATGTGGAGGAGCTTGGAGGCCATTGTCTGCCGTGGGTCTGAATGAACCACAGAGGCTGCCCTGCCTCCCCTCCTCACCTCTGCACCTAGCAGTGCCTGAGGCAGGAAGGTGCCACCCTGACTAGGTATGGTGACCGCACCTGAACCCCTTCCTTCCTCCCTCCACAGACAGACGCTGTGGGCTGGGATATGGGAAAGCACTGGTCTCGGAAGACCAGGCTCCAGTCCTGCTGTCCTTGAGTGAGCCACCAGAAGCTAGTGCCCAGCCTCGTCATGGCCCTCTTCCTTAAGTCACTTCTACAGTCTCCATGCCCACCTCCCCTGGCATGACCTGAGTCCTGGAAGCCACCTACAACCTGCCTTCCTCCTGCCATCCCCTCCCCTCCAGGAGAGTGCTACACTCTGCCTGGGTTATCAGCAAGGGGCAGCATGGCCAGCAGGCAGAGAGGACAACAGAGTGGAAAGAGCCTGACCTCCCGTGGGCCCATAGGTGATGAAGTTTTCAATCTGCCTTCTTCCCCACTGGAGTTGATGGCCCCAAGCTAGCCTTTCCATCATCCTAAAGGAGGGGGAGGGCTCCCTGGCTTCTGTTGGTAATTTATGAGTTCTTTTTCTGAGTGAGGAGGTTCCTCCTGCCCCATTAGGTGACCATCTGACGACAAACCTCTAAGTGGAGTGTGCAGGCTGGGCAGATTTTCTTCAGGGTCCACCACCCTGGGACAGGGAGCTTGGGCTTCACTAGGGAATTGGATGCTGGGGCCCAGCCGGGAAAAACCAAGCATTTGCTCAGAACCACACAGCTAGAAGCTGGGTTTGCACCAAACTGGGGCTCCCACCTTCCACACAGCAACCATCCACCATGCCTTTAAACCTGTCTGTTCCCCCACAAGATACCAGAATGGCGTCCAGCAAGGCTGTGGTCATCTTGCTAGTGGTGTCCTCCCAGGCTGAAGCCTTCATTCTCATCTTTACCTGCAGTGAACTCCAGAGAAGGCAAGATGGGGACACACACACACCATCCCCGAGGAACACTGGTTTCTCTGAAGCCCCTAGCTGCAGTTCCAGGAACAAGAACACCTGGCAGCTGTCCCTGTCCCCTTCTCCAGCACCACTCAGAACCCTGCGGCTCCCAGGAGGGACAACTAATCCCCTCATCCCTGCAGAGGGTGAAGTATTTCCCAGGCTTCTCTGTGGCACCAAGGACTACCCTGTGCCTACGCCTGCAGAGGACAGGCGGCCTGCACAGTGGATGGAAAATGGACTAACGTTTTGAGATAAAAACCAGTATGGAGTGGGGCGTGCCGCTCACCCCAGCGCCCAGGCAGCAGAGGCGGGAGGATCAGGAGTTCCAGGTCAGTCTGCCAGGAAGGTGGAGCCTGAACCCTTGGGAGATAAAAGGACAGGTGTTCTGGGAGCCATGCCTGGGTGAGCACACCTTCCTTCCATGGGAGTCCAGGACAAAGCAGCCAGACAAGTGGATAAGGAACCCTGGGCAGCCACTGTGCTCCTGGAGCCATTTCTTACACTTCAGGGGACTCTGGAGGCTGACTGTCCCACAGAGGACAAAATGGGGTTCTCCTAGCCCCACCCAGTCTGAGTCTGAGAAGTTGTCTGGGGACCTGGCAGCTTGCTCTGCTCCAGCATGTCCCTGAGTACCTCAGTAAAGTCAGGCCGCGCTGAATCCAGATGTCCCTCTGGAACAAGCTATGTGTGCACCTTCCCCTGACACTGGCTACAGATTACCAGATTGTTCTCATGTCTTCAGGGCAGGCCACAGGACAATCCCCAGGGTTATCAAAGGTGCCCAGAATGAGGTTTATCTGAGCGGAGGATCAGCATGCTGCAAACAGGGTGGGGTAGATTGAAACTGTATGACTGCTCCCCCAAACGAGCTGTATTAATGTGCACAGTGGTTTTCCTTGTAATTGCTGGAAGCCAAGATTTTTATGAAGAAACTGCCTATTCCTTTGCCCATAACTCACCCCCCTGCCTTTTATAAATCACTTCCCGGGGACTGGGAGTTCCTGGCCACCCCATGGCGCCCTCTCAGGCTAGCCTGGCTGCTAAGAAAGACACATTTGCACACTTGAATATGCATGAAGGGCAGTTGTTACTCTCGGCGTTTTAAGTTAATTAACGGTAACGGTCTGGGGGATATTTTTTCCGTTATAAGCACCAAGGACTGATATCTCTGAAGTGGCTTGTTGGTGGGCAAGCCCAAGCCTGTCCTCAGCCACTGGGCATCTGAGGGGCATCATGCAGGAGGCATGGAAGATAAAGGGTCTTTTGGTCTTGGCAGTTTGGGTCAGGTGGTCAGAAATAGGTGAGGGTGATGAGGTGGCTGGAGGAAGGAACTTCCGTCAGTGTGGTTTGCTGCTGTAGGAAAGAGAATGGAGCAAGGTGCAGAGGTCGGTGGGCTCCAGCAAGAGACCAAGGAGGCAGGGCTTGGGACCTCCAGGAACCCACTCCAGAAAAAGAAACGCAGATCATCAAGGTGAGCAGACAGTGAGGATCACGGAAGGCCACAGCGCTGGGTGTGATCCCGACCTGGCAAGGACAGCCAGAGTGGGTGTTCTAGGCACAGCAGTGACTAGGGCATCTAGGCACCAGCTCTGTTGTAGAACAAAAAGATGGGCACAGCAACGAGACGACACCATGCAGGCATGTGAGACTGGCGCAGAGAACAACCGGAGTACTCGGGCATAGTGTGTGCGGGGGAGGCGGAGAGGGCGGCTCAGAGAGGCATCTGCTTTGAACCCAAACGGAGAGCAGGAGTCCCGTGTTGGCGGTGGCGTTCGTCCTCCACCCTCGCCTGCTCCTCCCCCACCCCCCAGGGCTGCAACTGAGAAGGCTCCTCAGGAGGGAGATAACTGTCTCTCCATCTGTCCTGCTCAGGAACAGAGAAGGGCCCCAGACCCAGGCCTGGTTTCTTGGCACAGGAACTGTTAAAGACAGACTCCTTTGTTCAGGTGATGGATGGATGAGCCCTCGTGCTCACCAGGCACTGGGCAGAGAGGGGAGGAAATAGAGAATATCCCCTGCCCTTGAGGGAAGCAGAGGAAGACTAAATAGAGGAACCAGCTCAAACAGGAAAACAATCAAGTCCTGTAGTGTGGCGTACATGACAGGTAGTCTGCAGGAAGACCAAGCCCAGAGAGTGATGAGGTGGGTTTACCAAACAGCAGGGGCGGGGATGAGGGCAGGGCCGGGGGCAGGATGGTGGGGGTGGGAAGGGATGAGGTCGGGGTCGGGGGCCGGGATGGTGGGGTAGGTAGAAGGAGGTCGAGGATGTCTTGGGGGAGAGACAGACATTCAGCAAAGGTACCCTCAGGAGTGCAAAGGACCTAGGACAGAGAAGAGCCTGGTGCTTTCAGAAATAATGAGAAAATCCAGAGCTGAGGGAGGTGGGGGAGAGTGGGGTCTGGACAGATGGGATGCATGGTTTGGACTTGGGGTTCACTCTGCTGAGGCAGGAGCCTTTGGGGGCTTTTGAGCAACAGAGGAACATGGTCTGATTTACATTTTAAAGGGGTCTGTCCAACTGCTGTATTTGAAAAGGGGCCTAATACCAAAGGCAGAAATAGGGAGGCCTTGGGAGCTAGGGAACTACAAAGATAGAGAACACGGAAATTGGAGGTGGAGACCCATAGGACTTTCTGGAAGGTGATACAGGGTATGAAGAAAGAGAATCTAGAAACGGATGGAGGAGCAGAGCAGAGGGGCTGCATCTCAGGGTCACAGGCCGAGCAGCTAGCAGGGCTCCAACTGAGGCAGTGAGGTCAGAGGAAGAGGTTTCAGGCTGGGCCCTGTCTTAGGGTTTCTATGGCCATGACCAAGAAACTTGAGGAGGAAAGAGTTTATTTGGCTCACACTTCCACAACACTGTTCATCACTGACAGAAGTCAGGATAGGAACTTAACTGGCAGGAACCTGGAGGCAGGAGCCGATGCAGAGGTTATGGAGGGGCTGCTTACTGGCTTGTTCCCCATGGCTTGCTCAGTCTGCTTTCTTGTAGAACCCAGGACCACCAGCCCAGGGATGGCCCCACCCATCGTGGGCTGGGCTCTCCCCCACCAATCACTAATTAAGAAAATGTCCTACAGACTTCCCTACAGCCTGATCTTATGGAAGCATTATCTCAATTGAGGCTCCTTCCTACCAGATGACTCCAGCTTGTGTCAAATTGACATAAAACCAGCCAGGATGGCCTCTGCACTGCAAGGAGTCATTGAGATGCTGTCCAATCAGACAGGAGTCATGCCATCCAGCTAGAGATGCCGTCCAATCAGACAGGAGTCATGCCATCCAGCTAGAGATGCCGTCCAATCAGACAGGAGTCATGGCATCCAGCTAGAGATCCCATCCAATCAGACAGGAAGCACTGGCATCCAGCTAGAGATGCCGTCCAATCAGACAGGAAGCACTGGCATCCAGCTAGAGATGCCATCCAATCAGACAGAGCAGTGAGTTAGGAGAGAATGAGGAGCAGAAATAATGTAAGAGTTACCAAAAGACATGGTGGGGTTTAGAATCAGGACTAGAGAGCCTCAGGGACCTAAGTTGTACAATCCCACAAAAAGGAGTCTAAGACATTTAGGAAGAGAGCAGACTTTCAGTAGAAGGATGCCTGGCTTCTGGCTCCCATTGGTCACTTAGGAAGCCTGCAGGTGTCATCAGACTTCACGTGGAACCCTCCCCCTGGATTCTTGAAGAAGGCCTGAGTTCTACCTATTGGGGACTGTGGACTTCTGGACCCTGAATTTTCTATGACCCTTCGCCTGCCATAGTAAACAGCTTGTTTTCCTGTGCTTGCAGCTGCTCTGAGCACAAGACCCTGATGGCAGGGGAGTGAATTCTGGCGGGCTTGCAGCTGAAGGATCCTGAGAGCTAGGGCGTGGCCATTGGTCAAGGAAGGCACTATATACGCTGCCCTGGAACACAATAAAGTTGGCATTCTTGTTTCAAGGATGACCCGTGTCTCTGTCGCATGTGTGTTTCAATCTCCAGCCTGACTCGCAGACTGTACTGTAGCGCGTAGTGCGTAGAGCAGGCATTGTTCTGCTTCCACCCTTGGTGCCAAGGTGCCTAGGGGACAGGAGGACAATTGGGGACACTTCACACTCCCCAGGGGCCCATGCATGGTTGGAGGTCCTGCAGGGGAGAGGTTAGCCTCCTCCGTTTACCCTGGAGCCTGAGGCCTCCCACCTGTAATGTTCCCTTTATGAGCAGCTTCGCTTGGGACAAGCCTGGTACTCAGTGAGGTTCCAGGGTTAGCTCTGATCACGGAGGTGGTTTCTGCCCACTGCCCACGGTCCCCTTCAGCCACAACCTCTCCAGTGGGGGGGAGAAGGACCAGAACTTCCATCCGGTTCTAGAGTCCCAAGGCGTGCAGGTGGAGCAGAGTGTGTGCTATCGTAGGGCCCTCCTGCCACCTGTAGGGCGCCTGGGGGTTAGCACCCCTCCTCCTCACCCGCCGCTTAACGCGGCTTATTTCACAGCTGACTGCTTCAGTACAAATTGGGGTGAGAATGACCTCCGGGCAGCTGCAAAAGGACCAGGCCGCCCTGGACGAGCTGCTGAGGGAGGCCCTGCCACTGGACCCCCTCAGTGAGCATGGAGAGGGTGGTGTCCCTGTGGCTCAGGCCAGGTGAGCCTCCATTCCCCCCTCCCCGTCCACCCCACATTAAAATTCTAGGAGGCACCGCAGCTGCAAGCACTGAGCAGGGTTTGTTTCCACTTTGCACTTAAGAGTGAGCTGTCTCCTCCCAGGCTGCTCTGCTGCACGTGGTAGTCACCTGGTCACCGTGCCCCCAAGCTTCCTCCCAGGTGCCCTTTGACCCACCAAAGCTGCCCTGTCCAAGAATAGACCCCCAAGAAGGAAAGTGCCAACACTAACAGTTTCCCCTGCTTCAGATTCTTTGCGCTCTCTCTCTCTCTCTCTCTCTCTCTCTCTCTCTCTCTCTCTCTCTCTCTCTCTCTCCTTACAAATTGAAATCCCTCAGCCTTCTGGCCTTGCCTAGTTCAAGGTCTGCTCCAGCTAGTTGTGCAAAGCTAGACCATGTCTGACAAACAGCCACTAATTACTTCTCCTGGTCCCTGGGAGGAAAGGAGAGATGGGAGGAGGTGCTGGAGGTGGAAGCTTCCAGGTTAAATGACTTGCCCCAGGCTACAGAGAGAGTTCAGGCGCTGGCTGCCAGGGTTCCCACCTGGGGGCCCAGGGAGAAGGCTGTTTTATAAGTAGGCCTGCACTCTTCACAGACAGCCCAGTGATGGCTCTGCAGATGGGGGGGAGGGGGGGACCACCTGGATGTCCTGCCCACTCCAGTGAATGCCCTGAGCTTGCTTGCATCCACACTGGAATGGGAAACAAAGCCCTCTTCGGAGCACCCCCTCCCTCTCCAGCAAATAAAACTCCACTCCCGTGAGATGCCTCTTTTATTTAATGGCCTAATTTCCAGAGGGCACACTGGGGCTGTGAGGAAAAGCAGGGTGGGAGGAGTAACCCTCAGAGACAACTGTCTGCACATTAGCAAAATGTGCACCTCTGGCAACAGTTCAAGTGTTGACAAAGACGGAAAGAGGTGTTGCCACTGCTCCCCCCACCACCCAGTGCTGAAGGGAAACTGAGGCCCAGAGGGGTGGCAGTTCTGGCCATACATCACTCAGTATCAACACAGGGACCAGGGCCATGGTCCAGGTGCCCTGAATCCTGGTCTAGTTTCTGTTTGGGATGTTATGGCCTCCGCACTCGCTCTGTTGAGTACCTTTTAACCTCGATGGAGCTCTGGAAAGGAAGGTGGTGATACCTGACGGGAGCTGGGACTGAGACCCAGAGAAGAGCAAGTGGCTGCTATTACTGTCACCTTGTGACAGCAGCTTCCGGTGTCCACAGCAAAAACCACAGAACCGACCCACTTATTTCTGCCTCCTAAACAAAACTGGATGAGAGATTTCATTCTATCTTAATTTTATATTAACAAATGCTCATTTATTTATAAACTGGGGCGAGTTGCAGCTCCCACCAGCATAGGTTACTGGCCCCAGTGTGACACTGTGCCCCACCCCCACTGCCACCTGCTTTTCTGCTGGCAGAGAGGGCGTGACTTTGGAGAACGGTTACCAGGCCAAGAACCCCACCCCCCACCCCCCACTCTTGTCTGGGAGTTCCCCGAGGACTTCTGGGGGAACAGACCCTGTTCTGCTACAAGACCCCCTACATTCCCGAAGCACACACCACGTGCCTCAGAGTGGCTCTGAGTGCCTGGGAGCTGAGGCCAAGATTTTGCCTGCAGAGCTTGCCACAGCTACTGCACCCGACTCTGCCTCACCCACCCTGGCTTCCACGGCCAGTCCACCCTGTCATCTGCCACATACTTGCAAAAGCAGAAAACAAGAGGCTCCAGAATTCCTCTAGGCAAAAGACAGCATTTGTATGTTTTCCTCGCCCTCTGCCCTATGGTGAGACCCCCTTCTCCGGTCACTAGAAGGGAATTTCCATTTCCAGGGTATCAGGTGGGGAGCTGGTACCTTCTAGGTTTTCCCCTTAAGTTTCCGGGGTTTGGAGAGCAGAGCCCAGAAGAGACCACAGTTCCCTGGGTAATTTTGCCACATACAGCCTTTTTAGAAGTCTTTCTTTTATTAGTATTTTTGAAGCTGGAAATTGGTTAGTGGAGCACGGCCCCTGGGGGATGTGGTGCTGCTGTCTCTGCAGAAGCGCCGGGTGCATTCCGTACACAGCAGCGGCCAGCGCGTGCTCCCGCCCTGCAGTCCTTGGGTGTGCCTGCTGATGAGCCACACTGGGGACCCAGGAGGCCAACTGGCACCATGTTCCACCCCACCCCTTCCCCCGCCAGGGGGTTGCCGATCAGCCCCTGTCTCCGGGCTCCTCCTCCTGCCTCTCTCCTCTTGTTCAGTCTGATCAAATAAGTGGGGGTTTTGTTTCTTGGTTTTTGTGAACAAGCTCCTCTGGCTTCCTGGACTGTGGATTCCATTGCCTGCAGGATGCTCAGGAACCCTGGCAGTAATGAAAATCAGAGGGAGGGTGGGGAGGATCCACCAGCTGAGCTGAGACGAAATGAAACGGTCACGTTTTCAGAAAACAAGAAAAGTGAGACACAGTCTCACTTCAAAAATCAAAACAAAATGGAGTGGAGAGATGGCTCATCATTTAAAACTCTATTGTTCCAGAAGGACCCTGGCTTGGTTCCCAACACGCACACCGGGCAGCTCACAACCACCTGTGACTGCAGCTCCAGGAGGATCTGACATCCTCTTCTGACCTCTGTGGGCACTGCACTCACTGGTTCACACCCACACACAGGCACACCTACACACAGGCACACACACCCAGGCACACACACTCACAAACATACACACAGAGGCACACACACACAGGCACACCTACATACAGGCACACACAGGCACATACAGTCACAAACATACACACAGAGGCATGAACATACACAGGCACACCCACTCACAAACATACACACACAGAGGCACACACACCCACACACAGGCACACACACAAACACACAGAGGCACACACCCACACACGCACACACAGGCACACACACACAATTAAAAAAATCTCAGGCTGGGAGGTGCTGGCAAACACCTTTAATTCCAGTACTTGAGAGGCAGAGACAGGCAAATCTCTGAGTTCAAGGCCAGCCTGGTCTACACAGTGAGTTCCACGCTAGCCAAGGCCGCACAGAGAAATCCTATCTCAAAAAAACTTAAAAAAGAAAAAAAAGATGGGGGCTGGAGAGATGGCTCAGAGGTTAAGAGCACTGGCTGCTCTTCCAGAGGTCCTGAGTTCAATTCCCAGCAACCACATGGTGGCTCACAACCATCTGTACTGAGATCTGGCGCCCTCCTCTGGCATGCGGGCATACACACATACAGAATGTTGTATACATAATAAATAAATCTGAAAAGAAAAATATCTCTAGCACAAGTGCCACCATCTCAGTTCAGTTCCCAGCACCCACATGAAATCTGGGCACAGTGGCGTCCCCCTGTCATCCCTGTGCTGGGAAGGTGGAGACAGAAGGATCCCTGGGGCTCACTGGGGAGCCAGACTAGTCAGATGGGTAAGCTGCAGGATCAGTGGGGAGCGCAACTGAGGAAGATTTGTGATGTCACTTCTGCATGTGTGTGTGCATACACACACACACGTACACACACGCACAAATGCACATGCACACACATGTGCACCCCCAGAAACTGACCCTCCCCCTCAGAGATTTACAAAGCACAGTGTGCAGGAACCCGGATTGATTTCAGGTGAGTGAGAGGAGATTAGCCCCCGGTAGGCATGAATGACACAGGACCCGGATCATAGTCGGGTGACTGGAACCTAGCCTCTAGGATGGAGATGATGAGGTGCTTTCTCGGCAAGCACGCTGGCGTGATTTCATAATTACTGAGGGACACGGATTAACCATGAAAGCGAAGAGTTAAAAGCAGAGAGTAATTGCCTGATATCCGCACTCTGTAATTTAGTATAATCTAATCATGGACAAAGCCCCAAAGAAAACTCTCTGAAAGCATGCATTTTCCTTCATACACAATTTGTTACTGACATTGGTAATACACTCCATGCCTCCAAAGAAAGGCAAGCCCACGACACCAATGTGTGAAGGTGGTCCAGCAAAGCAAGCGGCAGAGCTGCCAACTGAACCTGTTCTGGCCTTTCCCTGCGACTCTATTTACCTCTTTCTTACCACAGACTGGGAAAGAGACCACGAGGGCAGCCCCTCTTGCATAAAGCACTTATACGAGGAAACAAGAAGCCGGGTCCTCCAGAGCCATGCCAGTCAAGATCTAAGCCCCACTTGGCACCGTTTTTCGACTGCACTTTCCCAGCATGCCCCATGCCCCCACACCTCCTGTGGGAAGCCAGATCAACCGATGGCACCCACAAGGTGGTCAAGAATGCACCCTGCGCACTACGGAGGATAGGATGGGTGTGCTGTTTCCTAGGGGCTACAGCAGGAGGAAAAACGGAACCATGAAAGATTTACGGCAATTGTTATGATGGCTTCTGTTGAGACAGGAAGAGCCTAGCAGGAGGGGAGCAGTGTGGTGGCCTTCTGGGGTTCCAACAACCCATCGCCTCTGCCGCTTGTGTGGATGTGGTTACTAAACATACACTGGCTCAGCATTTTGTCTTTCCTCTTGGCCTTCAATAAATCAAGAAGACTGGTCACGGCTGAAGCCATGCACCTGACATACACACACACACACACACACATGCAGAGAGAGAGAGAGAGAGAGAGAGAGAGAGAGAGAGAGAGAGAGAGAGAGAGAGAGAGGAGCCAGGCAGACCCCGTGGGAAAGGAAAGATGAAGACAGAGTTGGAACACCTGGGGCAGGGGCAGAGGGCACGCTGACAGGATTGGAGAACCATGGAGAAGGACCACGGTGGTCTAAATTCCCAGAGAGGGTGAATAGGGCTGGAAGCTGAGGAAATGGGAATTCCATCTTTCTGATGGGTGGACAGGGAGCTGGGGGCAGATCCTGTATAAAGTGGCTTCTTCTGGGGTCTGGTGATATATATGCTGAGGACCATGAGACCTGGAAGGCCAGGCCAGAAACCACCCATGGAGGTAGAGTGTGAACCAGGGTAGCTGAAGCCTGACACTGAGCTCTAGGCTAGAGGGAGGTCAACAAGTAGGGTTTGCTATGGGCCATTTGGTCTGGGGTACGTGCAGGAGTGTCTAGCAGTATCCCTGTAACCAGGACAGTGGAGAAAGCCCTATGGTTACCATCATTGATGGTGGCCCCAGTCCTGTCCATGTTTTTTGAGCACCCTCAGATCCACTGTGATGAAACAGAGTGGAAGTCTGTGAAACACCAAACATCCACCGTGTTTAAGCATCGGTTTCAAAGCCTCTTAGAATGAATGTGCTCGGCCAGTCCTGACGCTGAGAGGCGTGTTCTTTATGGATTGAACTGCACAGCTGCAAGGAGCTGCACAAATGTTACCAACTCATTTGTCATGCAAACAGTGCTTCAGAAAGAAATAAAATACTATTATGTGGTATATGTGTTAGGCAATCACTATATCAAACCCATGGCAGGCCGTGCAAACACAGGCAGAGCGAAGGAAAACAACACTTGGTGAGAGAAATCGCACCACATGGGAGCAGCTAAGTCGGGGAGAAGGGGAGGTAACGGCAGAAGCCCGACCGAGCGAAAGCTGTAATTTTCCCAGCCATGCGGCCAGCTCTGAATACTCCTGGGGTAGAGCAAGTGGCAGAACGACGGAACCCTGACAGAGGAGCATGACCCAGGGTCCCAGGGAGGGTAGGGAGGGCCGTGGGGGCAGCAATGAGTGCTGGGTAAAGCTGCAGGGAGAGCCTAAGGAGGAGGCTGGGAAGAGAACTGAATGAGCATCAGAGCCACAGTAATTGCTAGGAGAAGGGAGGTGATGAAGGCCACGGGAGGGGAAGAGGGTGGTGGGAATAAGGCCACGAACTGTTTGTTTCCAGTTGACTCATTTCCCCTGCTTCTCTCCGGATTCCCACTAAGACCTTTCACAGAATCAAACCACTGCCCCTGTCCCCAAGGCTGCAAAGTCTTGGGTGAGAGAGGAGGGTGTTCTGGGGCCCTGTCCTGAGGGCCTAACACAAATCACCTCTTCTCCTAATCCTTTTAGCAGCCTCTGGGGATTCTGGGAAACAGGCTAGGAATGTTAATTGGGAATTAGCACACACTGGGTGGTTGCAGATTGGAAAACAAATTGCAAGGTTCTGCAGCTCATCCCCTAAATCATAGACTATAGGGTACAGGGATCTTCCAACCCCATCTTTCATGGGAGTTCCACCAGATGCCACAAAGTCTCTTCTGACCAAACTCATCTGCCCACGGGAGCCCAGGACACAGGAATCCTGTCTCCATGACCAATTTGGAGTCACTTTGTAACAAATCTGCTGTGGAATATTACTTTAACTAGGCAAAGATGTGTTATACTTGTTTGTGTTGCATTTGTTTAACTATGTAAAGATGTGTTGCTGTTTTACCTTGCCTGCTTAAGGAACTTGATTGGTCTAATAAAAAGCCAAATTGCCAATAGCTAGGCAGTAGAAGGATAGGTGGGGCTAGTGAGCAGGAAGAATAAATAGGAGGAATGTAGGCTCAAGAGGAGAGCAAGGAGATTGAATGAGGGAGAAAAAAAAGGGAGATTCTCAGGGCCAGACAGACAGACAGCCACCAGACAGACAGACATGGAGTAGGACACACAGAAGAAAAGAAAGGTAAAAAGCCCTGAGGCAAAATGTAGATGAAGAGAAACAGGTTAAAATAAGTTATAAGAGCTAGCGGGGCAAGCATAAGACTGAACAATCATAATTAACAAGTCTCTGTGTTTTGATTTGGTGTTCCGACAGTCCAATAAAGCCCGAAACACAGGTGTAGTGTCTGCACTATGGGATGGTTCATGAGCTGGGCAAGGGGATGGAGATTGAAAACACACACAGAGACAGAGACACAGACACAGGCCATCCTTAAATTCCCCAAGAATGTCAACTTTATTGTGCTCCAGGGCAGCTTATATAGTGCCTTCCCTGACCAACAACCACACTGTAGCTCCCAGGATCCTTCGGTTGCAAGCCTCCAGTAACCACTCCCCTGTCTCGTGCTCAGAGCAGCTGCAAGCATAATTAGTTGTTTACTCCGGCAGGCACGGGGGTCACGGGAAATCCAGGGTCTGGGGGGCCACAGTCCCCAACACACAGGTCTTTCTTTAGACTGCCAGCTCCCAAATAATGACATGGAGACTTTTTATTAAGTGTGAAAGCTTGGCCTTAGCTTAGGCTTGTTCCCAACTGTTGTGAGGAGCTGCGGGCCGCCCCAGCTCCCGGCCACCAGCTAGCTCTAGCTTATGCCCCGAAATAATTACACGGAAACTGTATTCTTTTAAACACTGCCTGGCCCATTATTGGTAGCCTCTTATTGGCTAGCTCTTACATATTAATCTAACCCATTTCTAATAATCTGTGTAGCCCACGAGGTGGCTTACCAGGGAGGATCTTAACCTGTCTGGAATGGGAGAATCATGGCGACTCTCTGACTCAGCTTCTTTCTCCCAGCGTCCTGTTCTGTTTACTCCACCCACCTAAGGGTTGGCCTATCAAGGGGCCTAGGCAGTTTCTTTATTAATAAGAAATCACTCCCACATCACCCAACTAGCTCTTAAAACTTACATTTATGGCTGGGCAATGATGGTGCACACCTTTAATCCCAGCACTTGGGAGGCAGAGGCAGGTGGATCTCTGTGATTTCGAGGCCAGCCTAGTCTACAAGATCTAGTTCTAGAGCAGGCTCCAAAGCTACTGAGAAACCCTGTCTCAAAAAAAAAACAAACTTATATTAACCTAGGTTGTAGTGAGTCTTTCTTGTTGGACTGCCAGCCCCCAATAATGACACAGAGACGTGGCCGTTAGCTGAGGCTTGCTTCCAACTAGTTCTTACAACTTAGATTGGCCTGTTTCTATTAGTCTGTGTTCTGTCACAGGCATTTTACCTCTCTTCCATTCTGTACATCAACTTGCTCTGCATCTCACTGGTGTCTTCCCCAGCACTTCAGATTTCTGGCTAGCTATTGGCTCTTCAGTATTTTTGTTAAGCCAATCAGAAGACGCCTTTCACAAAGTATGATCAAACAGCCCACAATACTACAGTTCTGCCACTGTGGCTTGCTACCTTCCCTCAGTGCTGTAAGTCCACCTTCCTCCCTGTCTGTCTTCCCAAGTTCCTATCTCTGCCTGGAAGTCCTGCCTAGCTATTAGCCATTGCTCAGGCAGGTGGGGTAAACAGAGACATCTTCACACAGTGTGATCAGTATCCTGCAACATTACCTCTGTGACCACTGAGGACCAGTCTGTCCCAGTGCTGCACTTTAAAACACCATATGTTTTATATACTTATTATATAATTGTTGGTTTTTATTTTATGCATGAGTGTTTTGCCCACTTGTCTGTGCACCATATTCATGCAGTATCTGTGGAGGCCAGAATCAGATCCACTGGAACTGGAGTTACCAATGGTTGTGAGACACCATTTACGTACTGGGACCCAAATCCAGTTCCTCTGCAAGAGTAGCAAGTGCCCTTAACTGCAGAGCCATCTCTCAAACCCCCAAGGTTTTGATGTTCATTGTTGACTAAGCGCGTGTCAAGGATTCAAGATAAGGGCTCAGAGAGCCTGGCATACACTCCACCACCCAAACCACGCCCAGTCACACACAGCCCCCACTCCCACCCCGAGACTGACAAGGGATCGTGATCTATTGGCGTTGGCTTTCTTACACCTTTGAGACGCTCATCCATAACATAAATCAGCATTTTATTGAATATATACCACACGCTAACACTGTATTAGGATCAAATATTAACACCGCTAGGTCTAACAGACAAAGGAAAACTAGAGGGCAGGGGATGAGTTGAGAACACCCCCACCACCGCCAAAAACGACCAAACCAACTCTTGGACCTTCTCATCATGGCGGACCTGGCCGCCAGGCTCCGCCCTTCCCAATATGGCGCCCGAACCCGACCTTCCCATCATGGCGCGTGGCCCCGCCCGCTCTGCCGCGGCTGCCGGCGGGAGCAGTTCCGGGTGCGGTGCGCGCCGGGGGCGGGCGAGGGGGCGGTGTCCTGGCCATGGCCGGCCTGTCGGACCTGGAGCTGCGGCGGGAGCTGCAGGCCCTGGGCTTCCAGCCAGGCCCCATCACCGACACCACTCGGAACGTCTACCGCAACAAGCTGCGCCGCCTGCGGGGCGAGGCCCGGCTGCGCGACGACGAGCGGCTGCGGGAGGAGGCCCGGCTGCGCGACGACGAGCGACCGCGGGAGGAGGCCCGGCCTCGGAGCCCCGAGCGGCCGCGGGAGGAGGCCCGGCTCCGCGAGGAAGCGCCGCTGCGCGCGCGGCCCGCCGCGTCCTTCTTGCGGGCGGAGCCCGGGCTCTCCCCGCCGGCCACGAGCGCGGCCCCCGACACCTCAGGGCCTTACGGCGACTTCGGGGCCTCCGCCTCTCCCTGGGCCCGAAGCCGCGGCCTCGCCTACCCCGCCCGCCCCGGGCCGCTGCGGCGCCGCGCCTCGGTCCGGGGCAGCTCCGAGGAGGACGAGGATGCCCGGACGCCCGACAGGGCCGCCCTGGGCCCGACCCGCCACTGGTGGGCCCCGTCCTCGGCCTCTGCGCGGCCGCCCTCTGCGCTCCTCCGCGCCGACGCGCGCCCCGGCCTGAAGGCCACGCGAACGGGCTCCGCGGGCGCCGTGCGGGCCCGACCCGAGGCGGGCCGGCGGCTGGAGCGCTGTCTGTCGCGCCTGCTGCTCTGGGCCAGCCTGGGGCTGCTGCTCGTCTTTCTGGGCATCCTCTGGGTGAAGATGGGCAAGCCCTCGGCGCCGCAGGAGGCGGAGGACAACAGTACGTCCCGGGCCGGCGAGGGGATGGCTCAAAGGCACAGACTGCCTCTCACTTTCCTCCTTCCAGCGTCTGCAGCACTTTGGGCTCCACTTTATCTTCCTCTCTGCTTCCTCTCCCCGCTAGTGTCTCCCTTTCAGCCACTGCTAGGGGCAGGTTGAGTTCTTCCACAGCCTCTGGAGGAGAGAGAGCTACACGCCTACTCCTGACAGACAGGCCCACTCCTTGCCCCTCGGTTTCCTTCCCTTTTCACCTCCTGCTCATTCACACTTGACAGCCCCTTTGAAGGCTCCAGAGAATCGCCCAGCGCCTGGGAGTGCCTCGTTGTGCCCTGAGTTTTATAGCGCCAAAAAAACAGGCCTTCATCTGTCCAAAGGATTCTAGCCCTGCCTGTGGCACAGGTGTGGGAGAGTCTTTGCGCTTAAACTGATCCTACCAATGGGGTGCTTAAGGCTGTGCTGGGAGAGGGCCTGTGAGCCAGGCAGCTTACCAGACATCTCTGCCCACACTCAGGTATATGACTCCACATCCCTGGAGGGGTGCAGGAGACAGCCGAGGATTGTGGTTTCCAAAGGGAAGCTGCCTGTTACCCTTGATTCTAACAGAAGAAGAAAAAAGGTTTTCGTGATAGTTCCCTCCTCTGCTCTAGGGGGATGTATTTCAGGTCTCACGTCAGACAAGCATGCTACCACTGAGCTACACTCACCAGCTGACTTCTGAAAATGATTTAGAAGCAGAGGCTCCCTAGGTTACCTAGGCTAGTCTTGAACTCACTTTGTGGTTCAGGATGGCTTTGAACCTATGATCTTGCCTTAACTTCCCCTAGCTGAGTCACCAGGCCCAGATCATTTTATAACAAATCTAGGTATAAAAGGATACTTGAGTTCTCCGGTTGCTAATATTCTTTGCGAAGCATGAAGGTGGTTAATACTCTTGCCGGCCTTGAGTCAAGCTCATGTCTTCCCACGCCTAGCAGGAATGGCTGGCTCACTGTGGCAGGTGTTGAGGTAAACGGCCGTTTGGGCTAACGGCCACAGGACTGCTCCACCGTGGCTGGAGCTGCTTATCAGCTTGGAATAGTGTGTGGGCCTCCTAGAGATCTGCCGACCTGATGCCAGCGCACTGTGCTGGGCTGTGGCCATTCCGGACCTCACCTCTTACTGTGCTGCTCCTCGCTGCTTAGGATGATTCAAGACAAGCTTTGAGAATTCATAGCCAGGATTTCCTCAAGTTCCCTCCTAAAATAGTGTTCTTACTTGGCATACTGTCGTTTACGGTGCATAAGACTTGTCTGTATGTTGTCTTGAGCCTAACTCCCTGAGTTAAGTGGCGAAGGCCATTGTTTTTATTTTATGCATATGGGTGTTTGGCCTACTGTGCATCTATACCACATGCATGCAGTGCCCAAGGAGGCCAGCAGAGGGCATTGGATTCTCGGACCTGGAGTTAGAGATGGTTGTGAGCAGCCATGTGGGTGCTGGGAATCGAACACACATCCTCTGCAAGAGCAGACAACATCCTCTCTGTAGGCCAAACTGACCTCAAACTTGTGGCAGCCCCCTCCTTAGCCTCCTGAGTGCTGGGATTACAGCTGTGTGCACTCCCTTTTAGGAAGGTCCGGGGGAACCCATATCACAGATACAGAAACAGGTGCCAAGGGGTTAAATCACCCAAGAACCTGGCGCTCATTTGCAGCCTGAATGAGGTCCCAGCTCTCCGTGTCCTGGTCCAGCACGGGGAACCCCTTGGGTCTTCCTGTCCGTCTGTACATGCATCAGTGTGGGATGGCGTCTTCCCGGCTCCACTTCGTGTTACTTTCCTTGGATTTTGAGAAGTCTCTGTTGTCTTTTGAGTCCCACCGCTAATCTCTGCCTTTCTTTTCTTGATCTCAGTGAAATTGTTGCCGGTGGACTGTGAGAGGAAAACAGATGAGGTGAGTTTCTCTGCCGTTTTTACTCTTCTGAAAACTCGAGCCTCTGCCGGGAGGTAAACTCCCAGGTCATTATAGGATCCTTTTCAGGGAGAGCTTCCCAGATTGTACCAGAATCACATCGTGTTCTGTGAGGTCTGTGTCAAACTGAATATTGAGGACTGAGCTCCTCAGATCCAGCCCTGGGCTTCTTACCGATGCTCGCCTATCAGTGGGAGTACCCGAGGCAGTTCAGGGCCTGGGGGTTGGCGCACCTCTCCAGCCCACTTGTTTGGAATGCAGGGCTGCTGGTGGCTAACATGAGATCTCAGGGTTGCCCTTCCTCAGGTGTGCATCTGTCTTCCTGGCAGTGTTCTGATTGCAGATTTGACAGACACATCAGGGGGCCAGTTGAGGGGAATTAGCCCTCTTAGCCCATGTTTCGATTTGTTTTATGAAGCCCTCACATTCCCCACAAATAATGTTTAGGGAAGGAGAGTGGCCCCGGCCTATGAATCATGTGACAGCATTCACGCACAGCCAGGAAGCCGGTTCTGTGATGGTCTGAGGAGGAGAGGAGGCAGTAAATTTTCAGGTCATAAATCCACCAGGAGGAGGCTCGTGCTGCTAGAGGGCATGACTTAGTGCTCTAATTATTAAGTGTGGGTGCCAGACCCCTGCAGCCAGGGGCTAGCCAAGGTAGGGCACCCGCATTGGCTCTTCTGTTAATGAAGGGCAGCCTGCTGCAGATACCCTGGTTTTATTTCCTTGGCTTCTGATGTGTCCTGTTTGCGGGTGGTTTACGACGTTCCTTTATTGCTGTCATCCACCAAGCATTTTTGCTTCCCAGTTGTTCTGCAAAACCAGGCTCGTAATAAGTTTAATCTGCTCTCCATCATAAAGCTGGCCTGGTGATTACACAGTGCGCTCCAGAAGCAGGCAGCCAGAGAGGACAAACGCAAGAATGAGAACACTAGAGCTTTCCACCGGGACCCTCTGTCCTTAGTCAGAACAGGCTCTTCGTCCTGGTCCTTCATGATCTGCAGAGGTGGGAGACCTCAAGTGAAAGGCACATTTGGTCCGGTCCTTCTGTGAGCCAAGATCTGCATGTCCAGACAGACGCCCTGCAGGTCCCTGCTGGACTGTGCCAAGCTACTCCCTTCCACTGACTGGCGCTCTGGACTTTGGGCTCTAGACTTTGAGGATTTGTAACCAACCCCACATCTGCAATAGGACAGCCATAGCCACACAAGATTCATTTTCTGCTTGCTTTGGGCACTGTTGGCCTTCATGGCAGGTGGGCCCAGGAGCAGGCAGGCAGGGACATACTTTTTGGCCCCAGTGAGGTTCTTGCTGAGTTTCTTTTGGGTGGCCTGGTTCACCCAAAATCCAGATAAGTATTTAAGTATCAGCTAAGTGTTCTTAGTCTTGTCGGCAACAGAGGGTTCTGACACTTTTTCTTTCTGCCTCTGCTGTGGAGAATGAGGGACAGGCTGGACGTGGGTGTGTTGTCTTAATCAGGCCGTCTTCTGTCTGGGTCGTGTCAGCCCGTGCAAGTGGTTTGTGCGTGAGCTCACGTGGAGTCCCCACTGCAGTCCCCACTCAGGCAAGGCCCCATGCTTCCCACGGTCACTGACATTCCGCACTGTCCCCTCTAGTCTGCAAGCTGTGGTGCCATTCCTTGCTCTTCCTTCTCAAGAAGTCAAGCTAGAGCCATGGGTAGCCATCCCTTTGTTACTGTCTTTATGCCGCAGAACCGAGTCTCCCTGCCAGCCCTCTGCAGATTTCTCCCATGTAGAACTAGGAGGTGGGGCTGGGTGTGTGCAGTTGGTGAAGTGACGCCTAGCGCGCTTGAGGCCCTGAGCCCCATCTCCAGCACTGCATACAGCAGGCTTGGCACAAGACAGTGGAGACAGGAGAGGCACAAAGATCAGTTTAGTTACATAACCAGTTCACAGCCATTCTGTGTCTCAGAAAACAAAAAAGAAAGCCCTAAAGCGTAGAGGTGTTCCTTGTTGTCCAGATGGACATGGCAGTGTGACTGCAGACCCTGGCAGACCCTTGACTGTTCTGCCTTTCAGTTCTGCCAGGCCAAGCAGAAGGCGGCCTTGCTGGAGCTGTTGCACGAGCTGTACAACTTCCTGGCCATCCAAGCAGGTGAGTAGCCCCCAGCCCTGCAGTGCCCCCCAGCCCTGGAGTACCCCGGTCAGTCTGGCCAAGACAGCCCACCACTGCCAAGCCTCAGTTTCCTACCCACCATTCAAACTCATTGTTCCCAGCGTTGTGGGCGTGCAGTATAGACCTGGATCTCCCTTCTCCTTCGAGGTTTAGGTCCACCAACACATGGGCCTTTTAGCAAGTACAAGATTTTGCCTCCCCCCACTTGCTAAGGGGCCCTGTGTTGGTTGGAAGGGAGCAGGCCTTGTAAGACCCCTGGACCTGAGGCACTGGTCCCGGTCTCCTTGTTTGTAGGAAGGCCCAGGTGGTCTGTGGCAGCCTGCCGTAGGGCTGCTCCACTCTACGCTAGTTCTCAGCTCCCGTCACCTCCCATATGCCATGCCGTCCAGGGCCTTGGCCCCTGCTGCCCTCAAGGCAAGGGTTGAAGTTCACTGATGCCGAGAGGAACTAGGAAGTACACCTTCCCCTTCCCCTGCTAGAGATGAGCCATGGCCTGGGTGTTGTCCTGGCCCTGATAGGATATGAAGTGGATGCTTGTGTTCTTATAGGACAATGGGCCACACTGCAGGGAGCAGTGACATAGCCAGAGCTGTTAGGAAAATACTCTGCCAGCACAGCTCGACCCGGGTGTGTGTGTGCAGGGAGGGGCAGGCAAGGACACCAAAATGACAGGCAGTAATGGGCAGGAAAATAGGGAGTAGTGTTAGGAAGTCGGGTGTCAGGCCACTGGAGCCCAGTCCAGCAGGCTAGGCCATGACGTGCTGTGAGAGCCGGCTTCCGAGAAGACAGAGGCCCAGCGGCTGGATGATGCTGTGCCATTAAAGCAGAAATCATCTTTAAGCCTCATTGGCCAAGCTCTGAGATGGAAAGAGGACAGAAGAAACCAATCAGGGCTTGAGGTGCCCAGCCAGGGTAAGGCTAGTCCAGGTGTGGCAGGAGGATCAGAGCAGCTGCCTCAGCCTCAGAAAACGCAGGGCCAAGAGCAGTGTTGAAGTAGGAAGACTTGGCTGTGTTAGAGACAAGTTAAAAACTGCTCCTTTCTCCAGTGCACATACACATACACACATACACCCCTTGGCCAGGCTGAGCCTCCAGGTGAGGCTGTGCATGAGTGTCAGACACCTTGTATGTGCCTCATCCTATGCCGTCCCTGCAGAGCCTGGCGGGAAGCCCTGTGGAGGAGGGCCTGCAGCCGCAGCAGCAGCACGCTTAGGTCTGCTGGGGCATCTCAAGAGGTGTCTTTAGCCCAGGCCTTGAAGGCTGGCAGGACAAGGTGGGGCCAGCCTCTCGGGTGCTTAGAGGAGCTGCCCTTGGCATGTCACCTGACGCCCCACAGACTCTCATCTTCCCTGGGTCCTTTCTGGGCATCACTCCCCAGGATCTCTAACAATGGGCTTGGCTTCCAGGTTCCAGCATGTGTCCGGATCAGAGTCTGGTGGCCGCCTCCCGCCTGTCTTTTCCCAGGCTGTGTGTATTTATAGCGCCATTCCGCGCTCTGTCTGATCCTTCTAGGATCAGCCACAAACAGACTTTGGCATTGGGCAGCTTTTCAGTCATTTAATGCAAATCGCTGCCCTGCTTTGCAGGTCAGGCTTTAATGATCTGGAATCGATCCAAGCTAAGTGGCTTTTGATCTTGCTGCAGAGTAAAGATGCCCCACAGAAGCTGGGTGCCGCTGGGCCAATGCTCCTGATCAGAGCTGATGGCTTGATTCTCTGTATTTTTTGGCCCTTTCCTAGGGTTTGGTTTTTCACCTCTTCTCTGTTTGAATGTGTCTTTCCCCCCTCCTAGGTAATTTTGAGTGCGGCAATCCAGAGAAGCTAAAAAGCAAATGCATTCCTGTTCTGGAGGCTCAGGAGTACATAGCTGTGAGTAGGCTGACTGCTGCGCCCTGCAAGGCTGCAGCTTCCTGTTGATTTGTCGGGCCCTGCACTGCTGCTCCCTGCAAGGCTGTGGCTTCCTATTTTTTCCTTCCCTTGTTGTTTTGTATTTGCTTTGCGGCTTTTGATTTTCTTTCTTTTAGATTTAGTGAATCATTGGGCCACCATGGAGGGGACTGTGCTCCAGGGCTAGTCTTGCTGAGTGTGGGCAGGTGGTCTGGTCCAACCTGAGGCCCCTTTACCAGCTGAATGGCCATGGCAGGCAGCCCCTTCTTCATAGGACCTCAAAGGGTCCTCAGGCCTGCCCCTTGGGAGGCACACCTGCCCTCTGTCTCCTGTCCTTTGTGACTCCTTTTGGCTGCTCAGCTTCCATTTGCCTTTCTTTGTGCCTGTATGTGGTAGAATTATATAGCTTCAGGGTTAGTAGGGTCTGAAGGGCTGTGTAGTTTAATTTCACCTCATGGATGAGGAAACAGGTCTGTAGAGGGCCAGGGAGTTTCGGAGGCTGCATAGCTAGGACCAGCCTCCAACCCTGGTGCTATTTTGTGTCGTCCCCCCCCCCCACCCACAACTCCTCTGGTGCCGGCTGTGCCTGCTTGCTGGCTGCTGCTTCAGCCTTTGTTTAATGCCTTCCTTGCTGCCTCAGACCTGCCTTGTTTGCCTGCTGTGCTTTGCATCATCCTCTTGGCCTTCTTCCTCCCTGCCTGTTTTCTGTGCATGAGCCATGTGGTGGGCACGGGAGAGGACTTTGCAATCCAGCCTCAGAATCTTGTCCTGGCAGCTGCATCTGAGGCAGAACTAACCCCATCTTCCACCCCACAGAATGTGACCAGCAGCCCCTCTGCAAAGTTTGAGGCCGCGCTGACCTGGATACTGAGCAGCAACAAGGACGTGGGCATCTGGTGAGTGTAGCTGAGCTGTCACTGTCCTCCCCGTGTGCGGACTTCTTCACGTACCCAAGACCTGGAGCGAGACAGCAGAGGGCAGGCACGGTGCTTCAGACTAGGGAGCTGCACTGCTCAGTCCAGATGTTGGGGTCCGAGCCTGCTAATTCATCTGTCAGTCCTTCCTCTAGTAGCTGCCTTCGACCAGCTCACCGAGGAAGGAGATTGTCTGTTCCTTGCTCTCACTCAGTATGGGAAGTGCTGACTTCTCTTCTGACCAGGCAGTTTCCCTGAGTTTCCATTGCTAGCGAGCACTATTAGCAAAGGTAGCGGTGGGGAAGGAGCCCCCAGCCTGTACCAAGCAGCCCTGGAGATGCCTGCCCTGCGAAGGCGTGGGACCGCACAGTCTCCTCCATAGCTCTTTGTCGGAATCTCTGTTCCAGTTCCAGCTCCTGATATTAACACACACTCTAGGGTTTTGTTCTCTTTTTCTCTAATCCACCCAAATTACTAATTCCATCAAACTGCATCCACACAGCCCCTTGGCTGCTCGGCCTAAAGCTCGGTAACTGGATGCGTGGCACGATTAAGATCCAATGGCTTAAAAGCAGCTGCCCTGAGCGGCTGAGCGATTTTCCTGTGTTGTGAAAGGCAGAGGAGAATACGGATTTTCCCCTCCACAGCACGCACTGGAGCTGCCAGCACAGAAGAATGATGTCACTTGCCTTTTCCTGCTGGGGAAGGCAGCTGGAGGGTGGCTGAGCATGCTCAGACAGCCATGTTGAAAATGGGGCGTCACGTAGCAGCCATTCCAGAGAGAGCATGGGGTGGGCATCGGTGTCCCTGCACATCCTCACATGCCTCACCAACCGCTTGGCTCAAAGCAGGGTGCCAGGGTCTGGTGGATCCCAGTTGCCATGGGCCTCACGGGTTACACTTAAACAGCTTTCGCGCCTGCTCCTCACAGAGGGAGAGCGCTACTGCCCAGCTTCCATCTTTCAGTTCCACGCTCGTGCAAAGCCAGGGATTCAGTAACACATTTCCGTTTCTCTGTGCTGGGAGGTGGGGTCCAATTTACAGCTTAATCTTCTGCACTCTGAAAGAGGCTGCCAAAGACCTGGCAGAGGGGGACGCCTCGTCAGCGGCAGGGGTTCAAGCTCGCTGCCATCTTTAAAGCTGCTGCTTCCTAAGTAGCCAGTGTGGGGCTTGCAGGAAGGAGCACAGCCAGGCCCTTCAGGCTGCTCTGAGCAAGAGAGGCCCCAGCCCTCCATGGTGGCCTTGCCTGCAGGCTGAGGCGAGGTCGGGCCAGCATGTTTACTGACCCCAGCTTGTTTCAGGTTGAAAGGGGAAGACCCGTCTGAGCTGGTGACTACAGTGGACAAAGTGGTCTGCCTGGAGTCTGCCCGGCCCCGAATGGGTGTTGGCTGCCGCCTGAGCCGTGCCCTGCTCACTGCCGTCACCCACGTGCTCATCTTCTTCTGGTGTAAGTCCTTGCTGCCTGCCTTGCTCTCCTGTCCCTTCCCATCGCGCCTCTTGCCAGCAGCCCAGCTCAGTGGCTGCCTGAGCATGAGGAACGAGTCAGGCACTGAAGGGTCATTTCGCCTCACGCTCCCGGGAGCTAGCTAATAAAGCAGGAGCTGAACAGAACGGCCTCGGCTTTGGCTGTCTCTACCCTCACGGACTCATGGCTAGATCTGTAGCGTAGCTTACATAGGAAAGGGAACCAACAGCCTCCTGAGAGGAGTGGGCCCTGTGGGAGTCGGCCTCTGCTGCTTCCAGTGGCCCAGTCAGGTTCCCAGTGCTCAGAGCAGCTCCATGCAGGAGGAACACGGCAAACCTCTGCAGAGGTGAAAGCAGAGTGAATACAGACTGCAGGAGGAAAGGGAGCCTGGTTGTCTCCTTCCAGCGGTAGCTGGGTCTCTAAAAGGGACAGCTGGGGCACGGAGATCATAGACTGCCTCATGCAGTGCCTCCCCTGGGCCAGGTGTTTTCACCAGCTGCAGCTTCTCAGAACACAGGCCTGGCATGTATGTTTGCATGCAGCACAGGCTCCAGCCTGTGAGGGAGAAGATGATGTGAGTTCGGGGTGGCCTGAGGTCTGGGTACCTGGGACCCTCAGGTGACAGCCGCTGGAGAAAGATAATCACTTTGTAGCCTGTCCTTGCTCAGGAAGTGATGGTGTTCCGTTGTGTTTCAGGCCTGGCCTTCCTGTGGGGCCTCCTAATCCTTCTGAAGTACCGATGGCGGAAGCTAGAGGAGGAAGAACAGGCCATGTACGAGATGGTGAAGAAGATTATAGGTGCGTGTCCCCTGGCGGAAGGGTGCCCGCGCCTGCTGGGCTGCTGCTGACCACTTCCCTCTCTCCCGTAGATGTGGTCCAGGACCATTATGTGGACTGGGAGCAGGACATGGAGCGCTACCCGTATGTGGGCATCCTCCACGTGCGAGACACCCTCATCCCTCCACAGAGTCGGTGAGTCCTGCTGCTGGGGGAGGTCCACTGAGACCCATGGCAGGGAGCCATGTGACTAGCCTCCTGGGAATTGCGGCCTGCCCCTTGCCTGCTTGACTCGGAGTGGCAGAGGAGCTAGACAGGAGGGCAAGGGGCATCAGCCGCTCCTCTGCAGACTGTGCCAGTTGGGCTCTAGTCAACATGCTGAGGCTGAGTCCTAGTCCCCTCGGTGGTTCCAGCTGCAGGGGTCTCCTGTTCCTGTGAGTCCTCCTGGATGCTGTCTGCATACCTTGTGTTTGTAAGGTGGTGGCCACCAGCAGCCACAGCAGTGTCTGCCTTGTCCCAGCTGACAGGAGCAGTGGACTTCAGGCACTGTCTTCTAAGCAAGAGCAAACCTCCCATCAGCCTTTGGGCACACCCCCTTTTGTGGTTCCCTTGGGCCAGCATCAGTTTGTCTCTGAGTTGGTCACTGGCCAGGGGACAGAGGGAGCTTTTCGGGCTCTATGACCACGACCATGAAATTGTACACCTGCTGGAGTAGATGGGGCACCCAGCAGGGTCCCCCCCCCCCCCCGCCCAGTGTCAGCATAGACTGCAGCCCGTCAGAGTAGACTAGGTTGTTCTCTAGCTGACTGTCACCTGCCATACGTCCCCTGAGCTTGTATGGCCTCCACACACACACTATCCTGGTGCTAAGAGAGGGTTGCACGGAAGGGAGGGGAAGCCCAGGCTTTGGGAGGTGAAAGGACTTACTCAAGACTGCTGTGGTAGCTGCTGTGTGCTCCCCCAGGTCTTGTCACCTGTGTGTCACCTTTCTGTGCAGCCACTGGCAGAAGAGTCTCACTTAAGCCCAGGCAGGCCTTGAACAGATAGTCATCGTGCGGTAGCTTCCTCAGTGTGGTGTGACCAGCAGTCACTGTGCCCTGCTTGTGAGCCATTTTAAACCGGTGCTGCTGCTGGCTTTAGTGGCAGCATGCTTTTCTGGTGAGCACAAGTCCTGGCTGCTCTCCAGCAACATGCATGCATCTGGCAGGGAGTCCCTGTCCACAGGAGCCACTGCTGCTCCTAGAGGTCAGCTATGGGTCTTCAGGTGACTCTATCTCTCAGGGGAATCCATTCGCTGCACCTAGACTCCTGCTGGGAGTTGTGCAGCCTTGTTCTCATACAATGGGATTCCACAGCCTTGCAGAGGGCTCCCCTGTAGCTGTCCACCCCCACGCATGGGTCACTTGCTGTGCACTGTGGAAGACCCAAAGTCTACACCCTGGTGGAGCATTAGAGAAGGAAGCATAGGAAACCATGTGACACTGGGCAGTTCCGGGTCCTTGGAAAGGGGACAGATGCTGAGGAGGTGGCCCTGAAGTCTGCCACGCTGGTACACTGCACTCTGCTGCAGCCAGGTCACCCACATCACAGGCTTGCTCAGCGCATAGCTGAACATAGGGGTCTGAGCGCTACCAAGAGTCTCACCACCGCAGTATGACCCATTTCCCGGGCAACCTGTCTGCCAGGATAAGGGCACACCTAGGGGACTGGTGGAGATGTGAGGAGCTGGCCGGAAGCTGGTCAGTCCCTTCCTATGGATGAGGCACTGCATCCTTAGGGACCTGGCGTAAAGGTTGGCGTCTTCATCCTTCAAGCTTTTTCTTTTGACTGTGTAGCATTGGCCTGCCAAAGGCAGAGGCCATCTGGCTCCCACGGAGAAATGACTTCCTCCATTGTGTTCTCTCTGGAGGCCCTGCCCCCACACTCAGACCTGCTCTTTCCCCACACATGGGGACGGTGGCCTTGGTACCACTGGGGCCGTAAAGGGAAGATATGGCACTCATATACACCCCGTCCTGGAACCTCTTTGTTAGGAAGGGGAACCCACAGAGCAGGAAGTAGCCCCTGGTTCTAACTCCCGGAGAGGTGTCTCTTGGCCTTCCCCCGCAGTGCCAGGACTGGACAGTTCTGATAGGCAGCATGCTAGACTTGGGTGCAGCCTCCACAGTGCAGGTTAGCTGGTGAGCGAGGCACAGTCCCCATGTAGACCTGGGTGCCCACCACTGCCAGCTCGGAGTTGGTAGAGCAGTGCTCTGCTCTCCAGCTGGACAGGTGCAGTGAGCCTAGAAACACCCTTCTGTGGGACAGGTAGGCCGTGCCAGCCTGATGCCTGCTGAGCTCTACCCTCCCATTGCAGGCGGCGCATGAAGCGCGTGTGGGACCGTGCTGTGGAATTCCTGGCTTCCAATGAATCGCGAATCCAGACCGAGTCCCATCGTGTGGCAGGGGAGGACATGCTGGTGTGGAGATGGACTAAACCTTCCTCCTTCTCTGACTCAGAGCGATAGGAAAGGGCCTGCTCCAGCCAGCCTGGCCTGGCCACCCAGCTGGGGCAAGGGCACAGACAGACCTTCGGTGCTCATTCACACCTGCCTTGATTGCCCTCCTGGTCTCAGTTCTGGGACGTGTGGGCTTCCTTAGGGGAGCAGGGAGAGCGGGGTGAGGCTCCTCTATGCCAGTCTTCCCGACAGAAAGGGGAGAAGGGCTGGCTCTCCCTGGATGGAAAGACGGGCAGTGGTTGGAACCCTGGAGGTTCCCAGAAAGCCAGACAGCAACCCCGCGCTTGGGAGGTGGGTCGGGTGGTGGGCTGGGGCAGCAGGGGAGCGGTGGCACTTGGTCCGCGTGCCTTTGCAGTGTTTTCCAGGGAGCTTGAGGGTGAGGGAGGAGTCCTGTCCTGCTGCTGCGTGGGCCTCTTTGTCCCAAAGGGGAAGATGCTAGCCGGTGAACCAGCTGTAGGGACGGAATAGGTGGCCAGGATCTGGAAAGGGTAGAGGGTCCAGCCCCAGCTGTCTGGGCCTCAGTGCCTCTCCAGATGAGAAGTCAGCCCTGAACCAGGGCGGAGCCTCAGCCTCCTGCAGGCTCACCACCTTATTTTACTGTGACGACGCCTCTCCTGGCTGTTGAGCTGGAACAGGGCACTGGTGGGGTGCAGCATTGTGGCTGCACACTGCCCCCTTCAGGCTACATGGAGCAGCGTGGGCCATTAGCCTGCTGTGCAGTAGAGGGCCTGCTCTGAAACACCCAATGGGGAGCCTCTTTAGCTGAGAGGTAGACTCCAGCAACTCATCCAGCCAGCCTCACCCACAGCCCAGGAGGGCGGCGGGTGGGTGTGAGGCATGCCTGCCTCCAAAGGCACAAACGCCCGCTCTCAGACCTGTCACCGTTCTGTTTCTTAATAAAGCACCATCTCCACTTAGCAATATCTCATTTGCTTGTGTCTGGGTGATCAGCAGGACTGGGGTCTGCACAGGGGCCTGTGGCAAGGCCTGTTTTCCTGTTCAGGCTCCAGCTAGAAGAAGCTTTTGTATTGGGGTGGGACTATTGGAAGAATAAAATATTTATTGAAAATGGATGTGGTTTTGTTCATAATGCTTTCCCTTTCTCCCCAAAGCAATGTTGAGTAATGAGAAGGCTGGTCCAGGTCATGCTGCCTTGGCAATGGGCTTCAGATACGCTGCATGAAGCGGCATGAGCCCCATCCAAGGTTCCCGGGAGTGCTGAACAGCCCCGGAGGGGAAAGCCAACAGAGCTGGCATGCTCCTACATCCAGGCCCGGGGCGTTAGCAATGGGCTGGTGGGCACAGAGTTGGTAAGGGGGTGCTTCTAGGAGACTATGGCTACTCTACAGGTATTCATCTCCCCCAGGTCCCCAAGGCTAGTGGTTCAGATACAAGGTAGCCTAGCTATCTGTGTTTACAGCCAGTCTGCCTGGCCGTCTTCTGTCTCTGGCATCTTTTGTCCGAGCTAACCCATTGCTCTATGGCTCGGAAGCTGCTGGGAGAGCAGAATTCACAGCAACATAATAGGAAACAAAAGGCCACAGAGCTGGCACTCACAGCAGCCTGCCTCTCAGAGCACAGCAGTCTCCCAGGACAGAGGTGGGGGCTGGGGGCATCCTAGTGACAAAGCTATGACCTAGCAGGGGTTTTTTTTTATTTTGTTTTGCTTGAGACAGGGTTTTTAGTAGCCCAGGTTAACCTTGAACTTCTCAGCTTCCTCCTCTACCTCCCGAGTGCTAGGATTACAGGTGCACCCCACCACGCTGGGTTACCGCAGTGCTGGGATTACAGGTGCACCCCACCACGCTGGGTTACCATATGCTAGGATTACAGGTGCACCCCACCACACTGGGTTACTACAGTGCTAGGATTACAGGTGCACCCCACCACGCTAGGTTACTACAGTGCTGGGATTACAGGTGCACCCCACCACGGTGGGTTACCGCAGTGCTAGGATTACAGGTGCACCCCACCACACTAGTGCTGGGATTACAGGTGCACCCCACCACGCTGGGTTACCATAGTGCTAGGATTACAGGTGCACCCCACCACGCTGGGTTACGACAGTGCTAGGATTACAGGTGCACCCCACCACGCTGGGTTACCGCAGTGCTGGGATTACAGGTGCACCCCACCACGCTGGGTTACCATATGCTAGGATTACAGGTGCACCCCACCACACTGGGTTACTACAGTGCTAGGATTACAGGTGCACCCCACCACGCTAGGTTACTACAGTGCTGGGATTACAGGTGCACCCCACCACGTTGGGTTACCGCAGTGCTAGGATTACAGGTGCACCCCACCACACTAGTGCTGGGATTGACAGATTTGCTGGGAAGCATTCTATCAGCTTCACTGCAGGCCTAGCCCTGGGGGTTTCAATGGCTCTGTCCACAGCGTCCCAGGCTGCTGACCTCGCTGTCCTGAGAGATGAACAGCCCTCCGGGGGATGTGCACGCCACTGAAGGAGCCTCAGAAGGATGAGAGACGCTACCCCACAAACCACAGCAGGGCCATCCATGCAGGAGCTCTGAGCTGCTTTCCAGAGGCTGCTCTCTACTCATGAGGAAGGTAAACAGCCATTTGTCACTGATTCATACTAAGACTTGGGTAGCAGCTGTTCCCCTTAGTTAATACACCATTGACTTTGAGCTCAAAAATCCCCACGCTGAGGTCCACATGGAGGCTCAAATCCATTATCCTGTCAGCCTCTCCTAAACAGAAGGGACAGGAGAGGAGATATGTCACCCAATTGTACCAAAAAGTTCTCCTTGGGACACCAGGCAGTTTCTTCAACCGTGTCCCCAGGAGCGGGTCCCTAGGACACAGGAGGGACAGCAGAGGCATAAGCCTGAATGGGCGTGGTTTCCCCAGAGGCTGATGTCATCTCTACTCAGATGGGGAAGGCATGGGGCCAGCATCCACAGGACAGCCATGTCCTGCTGTGGCTGGGGACCTTGGCCAGCCTCTCTGCAAAGGGAGGTGATAATGTCTCTCCCAGATGCACTGCCTGGACCCCAACGGCCAACTCCTGCCTCGTGGTCTTTGCACCCACTGCTCACCTACTCTCCGTCCCCCAGACGGAGGGATTCCTCCCCTCCTTCAGGCTTGTTCCCCCTCACCTTCCCTGTCTGAGGTTGCTTTTGTACCCCTATGCCTCTCGTCTTCCAGGATTTTCCTCTACCCTAGTATCTGACTTGCTACATATTTTTTAAATTATTTTTAATTTTGTGTGTTGTGTGGGCATGTGCTTGTGACTATGGGTATAGGTGGTCACAACCTGGGTGCCGGGAGCCAAGCTTGGGTCCTCTGAAGGAGTCTGTGCTCTTACCCGCTGAGCCATCTTTCTAGCCCCTGGGGCTTATTACAAGGTTTACCTAGTGTATCTGCCAGCACCGCACCAGTCTCCGCTTCTCATGGCCATGTGCATCTTTGATCCTTTCCCTGAAGTGTGCCCAAGTCCTTAGCACCTGGTGCAAGAGACACTCACTCCATAAATATTCAATAAACAAACAGACATCTCCATCCCAGAAGAGCTGGGCACTGAGCCTCTAAGTCTAAATCCTTCCAGCTTCTGTTCAGACTGACTTGATTTTTGTTTGTGATTTTTCCTTTTAACCCGAGGGATTCAGTCCCTTCCTTTTACCTAACGAGATCCTAGCACTGCACACTGCTTTGCAGAGGGACTGCCCCCCGCTGGCTCATTGGAGGTGTCTCCTGGGGATGCATGACCATCTCCTGGCTGCAAGGCCAGGAGCAGACGTGTGCATAGCTTTTCAAGGGGAATGTGGGTAGGGCATTGAACTGAGAGTGTGTGTAGGAACCCAAGCATGGGCAGCCACTCCATAAATCAGGAGAGTGTTGCCCCAGGCTGGGCAGATGAGCAAGACCAGTCTCCAGTAAGGAAAAAGGAACTGAGGAGCAGAATGACAGACAGTCTGAGGAGCAAGGCCAGGAGATGCATTGCTAGTGACGGTTTGCAAGCTGCTTCTGTCTCGTAAGGAGACGGGAAAGTACAGTAATTTTCTTCGATGAAAACAGGCAACAGAATTCCCTTTGCCTCGTTCCCCCGGCAATTAAGCCCTTCTCTGCAAATGAAATGATTTGGTTTTCGTGGGGACTAATTTAAGCACACTGGAAGGGCCGCTGGACTTTTTGATTGCAAATACTAGCATGTGCACAGAACTGGCATTGGAGCCAGCCCGTCGAGGGAGTCCCCCGCCTGGGAGCCGGTAGCCTTGGCAGTGGTCCTGATCCCCGGAGCCCCTCTGTGGGGCTGATCCTCAACCCTTTGCCAACCCCATCTCCTCATCCCAAATGGAGGAGGCCAGGCCAGCTCACATGGCAACCATTTACTGCTCTTGCGGAGGACCCGAGCTCAGTTCCTAGTACCTACATCAGGTGACTCACAACCACCTGTAGCTCCAGCTCCAGGGGATCCAGTGCCATCTTTTGGCCTTCATCAGTACCTACACTCATGTGCACATTCAGACATAGCACACACACACACACACACAAAATTAAAAACTATGTTTATAAAATAAAGGAGAAGGATGAGTGTCTCAGAGCTTACAGAGAACCCCAGTTCTGTTCCTAGTGCTTGCTTGGAACCTTGACTCCAAAGGATCTGACACCATCTTCTGGCCTCTTCGGGAACCTGCAAACTCTTCAGTTGCTATTTCCTTCCCTTCCCTTTCCTTGTCCTTCTTAACCCTCCTTCCTTCCTTTCCCTTCCTTCCCCTTCCTTCCTTTCCCTCTCTTTCTCCCTCCCTTCTCCTTCCTTCCTTTTCCTCCCTCCCTACTCCCTCCCTCCCTCCCTTCTGCCCAGCCTTGTGCAGAGGCCATGGTGGTGTCTGCTGAGCTTTGTAGTGAGGGCTGCAGCTGGAAATTTCCAGGCCAGTCACTTCTGCCACAGTTATCACCAAACCAGGCCAACGTCCCCTGCAGAGAGGCGGCAGGTCCAGGTCCGCAGACAGGAAGGCTGCCTTACCTGTGCAGCTTTTCCAGAAGTAGCCACTGCCACAGCCACAGTCCTGCACCTCATTTACATTTACGTTCTTAGCAGGGAATGCATACAGTCCCAGCCAAGCAGAGATACCCAGGTGGCTGGTTTCTTGGCCCCAAGTTTAGCCAGCAGGGCACGGCAGGTCACAGGCTACAGAGACAGGCAGCTCTGACATCAAACATTCCAAGCCCACAGGCCCATATGCGCACAGTCTAAGGGCCTAACCACCCTGGGTCCAGGCACCCTGGATCGAATGAGATCTTGATGGTGACTGAGAGAGATGAGCCCAGCTGGCAGGAGGGAAGTGTGAGCACGGGACAGCGCATGCATCCGTGCAGGCCTGTGCTTCAGGAAGGAGGAGGGCTTCCTTGGAGACAGCGAGCTTCCCTACTTTATCATGTTTGCAGATGTCACAGAGCAGGGGTGGGGGTGGGGTGGCAAATTCGCCAGATAGAGCTGGGATATAAAAAGGAGTTGACAGGCTGGAGCGATGGGGCAGATCTAACAAGATGAAACTTAACAGGGACAAACGTGTTTATTTCGTCTTATTTATTTGTACCCAGCCTCTGTATGTGGAGGTGGGGAGGAGGGACCTGGCAGTTCCCAGGAGGAGGCAGGTGAAGGACTGCAGCTCACTCTTCTCATCCCTGCTGTGACCCTGAGGAACCAGGGTCCCCTGGGCACGAAGGGCCATGGCTCAGTAGGGAAAAGTCATTCCCCTGCAGTGGTGCCACGCCATGATTCAGAGTGGAGGCTTGGGTCCCGGCCAAAGCTGGTATATAGGACTGCGAGGGCTCACCTGGATTGTAGACGTTGCTCTGTTCTCTGTCTGTCTGTCTGTCTGTCTGTCTGTCTTCCCCCGGCTTCCAGAAGGGCCTGCAGCAGTGAGGCAGGTCCTGGTGGTGGGAGACCCAGCCTGCAGGGACTTATGGCATGAAGTCCCCAGCACAGGCGGCAGAGTCAGGGAATCTGATCTATGCCCCAGGCCCGTGACTCTCTGACTTCCCAACTATATGGCCTTAGATGACCCAGTTCCATATTTCATGTTTCCCACCTGTAGAACGGGAACATTACCAGCGACAGCCTCACAGTGGAGGAAAGGATGGAGTGAACTGGGTACAGCGGCACCTGCTACAGCTGCCGGCACTCGGTGCACTCGGCGGACTGAGCAGAGAGGGACGCGAGCTGGAAGTGAGTTTCAGGCCATCCTGCGCTGCAGGGTGACATGACACCCTGACTGATTACAACAAGCATTCTTGCTAGGTCACCTCGGTTGGTCCTTATCTCCTTTGCTCAGGTGACATGGCTGGGTCTGCATGGCAGGTGCCATCACGCTGTTGTCCCTGAGCAGGGCAGGCAGTATTGTAAGGCGGTGAGCCCTGCGCCCTGGAAGGTTTGCAAGCACCAAGCTGCCCTACAGCGGACAGAGGGCAGGATGGTGGCCAGCAGGGGTCAGCGTCTCAGCAGGAGGGAGAGATGCTGCTGCATGCTCTTGGCTGGCTCTGGGGAAAGCCATTGGTAACTTGGTCTGGCTGCCTTGCTTCAGAGCAGAGTTCAGAATGGGCAGCCTCAGACCTGGACCCAGGCCAAGGGTTTGACAGGCATTCTGCAGGAGTCGGCATTGGTCTTTACGGTGCTCGCTGGGCTCTGAAGTGTCCAGCGAGGAGCTTAGGAGACATCTCGAGCCAGGAGGGGTGGGCAGTGCATGGGTGCTGGCTTCTGGGAAAGAAAATTCCTGGATCCCATTCTAGTGGCTGAGATGGGGCCCGCTGACCTGTTATCTTGGCTCAAGGGATGAGGCCTTGGCCCTCTCCTGTCTCTGTTTGGGACTGGTAGGGTCCGCTGCACTGCACAGCGTCATGGCTCAGATGGGCAGCCGGAGACTGGCACATTTTGAGAGCGAAGAGCCCAGGGGTGAGAGCTGGCTGAAGTGAAGACTGTCTAGCCTTGAAGAGAAGGGGAAACTGGGAACTGAGCCCAGATAGGGCCACACTGATTCCTAAATGACATCTGAAACAGTTCTTCCCTCCGTACGCGGTGTGGTCACTCCTGGCTCCTGTCACCCACCCTTGTCCCCTTGGGAGTGTGCCAAGCCAAGCAGAAGGGAAAGAGGTGAGCTGAAGGGGCAGAGAAGCAGAGGGTGGGTACCTGTCCGCCAGAGGCAGGCCTCCTTGGAGTAGGGGGAGTCGATCTCCCTGACTTTTACCTCCACCCCAAGAATGCTCTGGCAATACATGGGGAGAGTGACTCAGCGGTGTCTGTCCGTCTGTCCGTCCATCTGTCTGTCTATTCGTGCGTGTGTGCATGCATGTATGTTAGACCGTCCTGGTGAAGAAAGATGTGTCGAGGCCCAGGAGAGAGTTGTTATCCACAGTTGGGATTCATTTTGAGGCAATGAGGCTCTGGCCAAGGCCAGCTCTAAAATCCCCCATGAAAAAGGAAGTTCAGAGGCCTCGACTGCCACCCTGGAGGCCAGGGTGAGGTCCAGCAGCCTCAAGGGCCACCAGCCAAGATTCCATTTACCCATGTTCTCACCCTGACACATACCTGTGTGTAAGCATGTGCACGTGTGTGAGACACTGTACGTAAGGACCTCACCTCCCGGTAGCCTATGACATGGGATCTGGGCCCAGAGGACCCACGGGGAAGGCTGCTGTCTCCTCGAGGCCCTCCCAGCGCCTCTTCAGGGTGCTGCCAGGAGCTGCATCCCACACACTGGCTTCTGACTTTGGTGGCAGCTTCCAGTGCTCCCGGACAGTCTGTGGGAAGCTGCTGAAGGGCTGCTGGGCTGCTGCGGAGAGCAATTAACCCATCAGCCTCATTAGCAGAACTGGTTTCTCCATTTAACAGGCCTCTGAGCTCCTACCGCTCCTCATTCTCAGCTCGCCCCCCTGCTCCCAGGCACGTCTCCTCAGGGTACGGCCTGAGTGGGGTCTGTGCATGGGGCCAGTATACCGGGGCATCTTTTCCTCTCCCTTTTTAAAAAATCCTTGGAGAATTTTATACATAAACATAACATGTTTTGGTCAATCCCCCCAACTCCCTCTGCTCCAACTCTTCCTGCACCCCCTTCCCACTCACTCCATGTGCTGTCTAAACCCCGAGTCCACTTAGTGCTGCCGGTATGTGCACGGGCGGAGGGCCGGCCCCTGGAGTATGGGCAACCTCTCAGGAGCCACCTCTGAAGAAAATCAGCTCTCCCTCCCCCTGCGGCAGGCACTTGACAGGAGCTCTTCAGCTAGGGGTGGGACCCGGTGAGCTCCTCCCCTGTCCACACTAGGGGTGGAACCCAGTGAGCTCCTCCCCATCCATGCTAGGGGGTGGAACCTGGTCAGCTCCTCCCCGTCAATGCTAGGGGGTGGAACCTGGTCAGCTCCTCCCCATCCATGCTAGAATTTTGGCTCACTTGATACAGTATAGATCCTGTGCAAGTGGTCACACCCACTGTGAGGTCGTGCCTGTAACAGCCTTGTCACACTCAGAGAGCAGTGTCTCACAGGAGCCCTGTACTGCCTCTGCCTCCCAGGGTCCTTCTGTGCCGAGTCCCCATGATGAGCCTTGAGTCTTGAGTGGGGGATATAACACAGATGCCCCACTTAGGGCTGAACCCTCCAGTCTCATGTCCTCTGCACCATCACCAGCTTCGAGGCTGTGTCGGCCGACATCCACTGCAGCAGAAAGCTCTGCTGATGAAGGTTGTCACCCTGTCCTGTGGCGATAAAGGGAAGTGTTTAGGGAACAGTTGAACGCAATGTCCATTTAGTACAATAATAACAGCGTGTTCTCTCCTAGGGCCTCTCCCTCCCCAGCCACAGGTTCCTGGCCCAGTTAACAGTGCCGTCCGTGAGGTCTGTCTTGTGGAGTGGACCATACATCCAACCAGGAGGTGGTTGGTTCCTCCCAAAATGTTCATGCCACTATTGCGCCAATGGGCATGTTTTGCTAGACTGGTCACTGTTACAGTAAGTTTAAAGTCGGGGTAGTGGCACATGCCTGCAATCCCAGTTCTTGGGTGGTGGCATGCAGGCAAGAAGATCAGGAGTTCGAGCTCATCCTTAGTCACAGAGAGCATTCTAGGCAGCCTGGGCTACATGAGCCCTGTCTCTATATAGTTAGGCCAGTCGATGGCTGATAGGTGAGATGGATGGGTAAATAGTATCTCAGTTACTTTCCTGTTGCTGTGATAAGACACGGCGACCAAGGCGACCTATAGAAGGGTTTCTTTGGGCCTTGGCATTTTAGCAAGTGAGTCCATCATGGTGTGCCAACGCCATAGTGACAGGAACATCTGAGAGCTTACATCTTCATCCAAAAGGAGCAGGCAGAGAGAGCTACCTGGGAATGGTGTGGGTGCGTGAAACCTCAGAGCCTACCTCCAGTGACTCATCCAGCAAGCCCCATACCTCCTAATTCTTCCCAAACAGCTCCACCAGCTGGGGACCAAGTGCTCAAACAATTGAGCCTGTGGAGATCACTCTCATTCAAATCACCACAAACAGTAAGTGTAACTTTAAAATTTATTATTTATCATGTATGTGTATGTGCATGCATGTACATGTGTGCCCGTGTGCTTGCCGTGGTATGTATGTAAAGGCCAGAGGACAACTTTGTGGACTTAGCTCTCTCTTTGCCCCTTTCCTTGGCTTTAGAGGTTGAAGTCGGGACATCAGGCTGGTGTGGTGATTGCGGTTCCTCACAAGGCATCTTACCAGCCAGGAAGTGTAGCTTTTACAAATGTAATCTACAGGCAAATAAATTCCAAAACCCAAATGAACATTCTTCTGTGGATTATGAAGAAAGACATTCTGTCCCATCCCTGTCACCTCACTGACCCTTTCTGGTTCGTGTGTCCAGTCTGTGTAACACATGGTACAGTTGCAGGAGTCCTGCTTCCTTACAGCAGGGGGTTGTGTTTGTGTCCTACCAGTACTTAGCTATCCCGTGCCCTCCCTCTCACACCTGTCCCGTGCCCTCCCACACCTGTCCCATGCCCTCCCACACCTGTCCCGTGCCCTCCCACACCTGTCCCCGTGCCCTCCCACACCTGTCCCC
>NW_026067892.1:534605-633824 GCF_014885135.2 Alexandromys fortis | reverse complement strand
GCCCTCCCCACACCTGTCCCCGTGCCCTCCCCACACCTGTCCCCGTGCCCTCCCCACTCCTGTCTCCATGTGTGTTTTACCGTTTTGTTAAAGCAAGGAAAACATTAGTGGGGTTCTACTGGGTATCGGTACGAAGTTTTGTTTTAGTATTTTTTTCCCATGTAAACCTGTTGTCGCCTGAACTTTAACTTATCTGCCTTTGGATTGTTGTTGCTTTTTCCTTGACGTTTCTGCTGCCATCAGTCTACCCTCAGACTCTCTGGCCAGACTTTACGCCTCCTCTCTTTGGTTGCAGACTTCAAGGGATCTGGCTGCCATCGTGGCTCTGGGGTCATCCTGTGAAGTGGGTGCTTTCCTTGGCAGGGTCTCCAAGCCTGCAAGGCGCTGAGGTCCTGGGAGAGCAGCAAGTGCTCTTAGCCCCTGAGACATTTCTCCAGCCCCGCAGATGTCCGCTTTAATGACACCTTCCCCGGGAGGCTGTCCCTCTTTCTCTCCTCTTCTGAAGCTCCAGAGCCTCACTCCCCCTGCCCACTGCATTTATCCTTAGGGTCTTCCGCCCAGCACCTTTGCCCCAAAGACAAAGTGTTCCGATTTGCTATCTTGTCAACTCAGCTACAGGGACACCCCTGGGGTCCCATGGGACTAGGGGACTAGGGTCTACACCCAGCCCCCTTCCCATCAGCTCCAGGCTGCCCCTCCCAACTTTGCACTGGGGATCTGGTGGCCTTTTTGGTGCAGGAGGTGGCCAGTCCTTGGCATGTCCTAGTCCTATCCCTCCTCAGAAGGATTGGAAAAAGGGTCAGAGCAGTGAGAGCCGGCATTTGGGAGAGCAAGACGGCCCAGGCCCATGGGCAGCCTCGTTCTACCTCACATAGTGCCCAGGCTTGTATCCCAGCCTTGGTCTGGAGGACCAGGCAGTAGCTGGGTGTCTAGAATGGACAAGAGGGATCCCGAGGGCTCAGGACTCTCCTCTGGGCCCCCACCTCACTTAGTCTCAGTTGAACTGCTGCTGAAGCCCCTCAAGGGCTCCTAGAATCCCAGAGTCTATCCGGAGCAAGCAGTCAGGAGTCTGTGCCTCAGTTTCCCCACTTGTGAAATCTGGGATAGACTAGTACTCCCCTGCAGGGATAGAAGGGGACCAGAGGGAGGCGCTTTTGTGCCTCAGACAAGCACTTGGCACAGAAACCGAGTTTAACATGTCTGTTGATGGGGCAGAAATGTCACAGGATTAACATGTCTGTTGATGGTGCCGTTGCAAATACCATGATTTGTGCCCTGTTCTGGCTAATAGCACCCAGCCAACCCCTGCCCTCCTGGGAGCTCCCAGACCCCTTCACTGTCTACAGAGCCTCCCCAGAACAAAGATACGGGCTTGCGAGTGAAGCTCCCAAAAAACAAATTCCCTGATCACTAGCACGCCCAGGCCTGGGCACAGCTGCCTGGGGATGGGCAGGGCAGGGGCGGGGGCGGGCCAAGGATGGATGGCCACTGCAGCCCACTTGCTCAGCTCAGCAGAAATGAGGGCTGGCATAATGGGCTGGCGGCCCCCAGCTGCAACCAACTTCATTTTCTGCCACAATTAAATGATCGCGGACATGCGCTCATGTTCACTTATTCAATTACCTGAGCGGTCCTGAAGGACTCTCAAAGAAATAGCCATAAATAACGGGCCAGCTGCCCCAGGCTGTCATCCAGCCAGCCAGCCGCTTCTCCCCCCACAGCCCCAGCTGACCCCCCTCCCAGCAGTGTGGCGTTCCCCAGGAAGCCCTCCCTGCTCCAGCCATAGTCTGAGGGTGGGCAGTAGGGGTGAACGCTACCCCGCTGGGAACCTCTGGGGGCCACCCTGGGCTTCCTCATCTGTCCAATGAGCCATCTTCAGGAGCTGTTAAATGTCCCCGTCACAAGAGACTGTGGTCCTGGCCTTGCGTTTGACATAGGGGCTCCGTAGGAAGGAGGAAGAGGGGACCCTACACACTCAACATCCACCATGAAATCTCCCAGAAATGCCATGATTTGCGCCTTTATGGGTGCCACTTGTTGCTTTCCTCTGCCTGACTCTACATACACACACACACACACACGTACTCGCACACACTCCTGCACACATGCACACACGTAATGCACACACTCATGCACAATGCACACACATACACGCACACACTCATTCACACGTGTACACACGTGTACACACACGCGTACACGCACACATTTGTGCATGCAAACATTCGTGCATACATGCACACACGTACACACACTCACACACGTGCACACACATGTTGGGGAATATTATTTTCAGGTGTGTGACTTTTGTTTACGCTGCATTTGTTTAACTCTGTGAAGCTGTGTTACTGTGCCTGTCTGAAACACCTGATGGTTCTAATAAAGAGATGAACAGCCAATAGCAAGGCAGGAGCAAGGATAGGCGGTGCTGGCAGACAAGAGAACAAGGAGAGGAGGACATCAGGGGCCAGTCACCCAGCTACACAGCAAGCCACGGAGAAGGAAACAAAGAAAGGTATCCAGAAACAGAGAAAGATAAAAGCCCAGAAGCAAAAGGTAGTTGAGATAACATAGGATAAGCTGGCTAGAAACAAGCCGAGCTAAGGCCTGGCATTCATAACTGAGAATAATCCTCTGCGCGTGATTTATTTGGGAGCTGGGAGGCAGGCCCCTCAAAAAGCCAAAAGAGCAAAAAACATCACACAACACACACGCACACACACACACACACTTATGCACACATGTACATGCATACACGTATACGCTCACGTGCACACATGTATGTTCACATGTGCACATATACACATGCACTATGTATATATGCCACATATATACCGTGCATGCTACAGTGCACAGGTGGAGGTCAGACTTCAGGATTCTCTTCCTGTCCACCATGTGGGACTGGGAGTCAAACTGAGGTCATCAGGCTTGGCGGCAAGTGCCTTTACCTTCTGAGCCATCTTGCCAGCCCTAACCACATCTTGGAGCAGGGTTATATGTATTACAGGCTGGCTTCCAACTGCTGTGTGGTCAGGTCAGGAGTTTCCCTATGCCAGTTTAAGAGCTGCTTAGGATTGAACTCTGTTTTTTGCACATTAGGCAGAAGGACTCTTTCTGCTAGCTGAGCTACATCTCCAGCCCTGCTTCACTCTCTTCTTGTCTGGAGACTCCTACACGAACTTCAAGGCCTCACCACTTCTATGCTGCGGGTCCTGGGAAGCCTGTACCGGGAATCTTTATGGTAAGTAGATCAGTCTCTCTCACACCCCTCATGTGTCTTGGATTTGAGAGAGAATCCCAGCTTCAGTGAACATGTACTGTGACCAAACTTGTCACTCATGAACTGAATAGAGGGTTAGAATATGTGACCACCATATTGTTGCCACTCCCAACATCCGTATTGCGTGGATCACCACTTCCAGTCACAGCAGAAACAGGTAAAGCGTGGGGGTCCTCGTGTCAGTGCCTACCCAGAACGCTCTTTACAATATCCCTAAGAAAGTCACCCCGCTTTGCAGATCAGGGAACTGAGGGTTCGTGAGGTTGAGGTGCCTGTCCACGGTGGGTCTCATGGTCAGTGAGGGTCAGAGGCAGGAATTTGCACCCCAGCCTCTGCTTCCACAGTCTAACCCAGGCAGTGAAAGGAACTGGCAGTGGCTGGGACTTGGGACAAGTTCTATTCTTCCTCTGGCCACCAAGAAGCCCAGCGGAATCCTTTCATCTCTCTGCAGAGTCCTTTGTCTCTCTTCCCCTGTGAAATGAAAGGACCAAGCAGGTGGCCTCCGAGGCGCTGCGGCTCTGATATTCTGGGACTTTCTCTCTGCAGAGCTCTGTGCAGGCAGTAAGCCAACGAAGCTGTTAAAAAAATCAAGGCAGAAAGATGCCCTGGGGCAGCAGCCCTCCCTCTCCTATATAGCCCAGGGAATGGCAACCTCCTCTGATGGGGTGCAGTCCTGGACTCTGAAAGAGGAAAAAGCCAGATGTGGGGGGTGAGTCTCTGAACTCAGGAGGCCCAACCTGAGGCTGAGGAAGCCAAGGTCCTCCGAGTTGCACAAGCCTGGGCTCCCTGGGTGTGACAGGAGCTGGGCTGATCTGTTGGTTGGTGAAGCGCTTGAGCATGACACCCAAGTTCACAAGTTCAATACCAGAGCGCAGGTTTAAAAAAAAAGCGGGGTGTGGTGGTGCACGTGTGTATTCCCAGGCCTGGAGATGCGGATAGGCAGGTCCCAGGGCCCACGGCTCAGCCAGCCTAGCCTACTTAGCAGTTCCAGGCTAGTGACAGAAACAGTGTTGGTGGTACCTGAGGAAGGACCCCCGAGGTTGTCCTCTGGCCTCTACACTCACCCACATGCATGCAAGTGCGTGCGTGTGTGTGTGTCTGTGTGTGTGCACACAGCACAAACTTAAACACATGGAGAGAAGGAGAAAGAAAGAGAAAGAAAAAAGATTTCAGCTATTAGCTGAAGGATGAGGCAAAGCACTGGGGCTAGCCTCTGCCTCTGTGTTGTGAACCAAGCAGCTGCCATCTTGGGGAGTTCAGCTGTGCTCTTGCAAAAGAATCATCCCAGCTGGCTTGCTGACTGTTCACAGCTTTCACAGAGGGTGGGAAGTCACCTGACCATCCCTAACCATCCCGTGGTGCCTACCACCAGTTGCGTGCAAGGGGGAAGGGTTCCAGTGCATAGGCCAGGGAGCCTAGAGGAGGGGCTGCATCCATGAGGCAACCCTCCTGCCTGCTGGGTAAAAGCTTTCTGGGTGCAGCCATTTGTGGGGAGCACCTACACCCCTGTAAGTAACCCTTCATCTGTGGTCTGGAAGGAAGCCCAGAAATCTCATTGGCCCACTAGACTATACCAGCAGATTCCTGCCTCAGTTTGTCCCTGGGACAGACAGCTCAAGAGAAGGGGTGAACATTGTTTAAGCTCCACAACCCCTGGAAGGAATTTTAGCGACAGATGGTCTTGGCTTTTGGCCACCATAGAGACCTCACAAACACTCCTCATGGATTGCTTACGAGCCAAGGGACATTATAGCAATGTTGCCAGCTGTAATTTAATCAGGTCCTCGGGGACGCTTGCTGGCTCTTCCGTGGGTTAAAGAGCTACAGGGACCGCTCTCTTGAGAGCTGCCTCGGTTTGGAAATCAGAGACCGAGGTCTTCAGTGTTGCCTCAGCCGGAGGCCCGTTACCCCACATGTGTGCTCAGTGTTCCTGGCAAGCCCACTGCAGCCGCATGCCCAGAGCGTCTTCCAGGCCAGCGGTGGCTCATGAAGCCAGGACAGTAACCTGCTGGCTCCATACTAACGGTCCCCTGTGGAGCGCTGGTGGCTGATTGGTTGGGTTTTATAGTTTTTGTTTGTGTCATGTTGGCCTTAAATTCATGGCAATCCCCCAGCTTCAGCCTTCCGAGTCCTGGGATTACAGGGATGAGATGCCATGCCCAGTTGAGGGTATTTTTATGTGACTCTGGGCTCATGACAGTAAGATAGGGCTTGGGAGGTGGGACTCAGAGCCTGGCTCCATCACCAACCCACTGGACCAGGAGGTCTCTGCCTGATTCATCAGCTGAAAAGACTGAGGCCTCACCTCAGGGGGTTGTGGGAGTGGGAGAGTCAGGTGAGGCCCAGAGCAGCCGTCTCGCTCCCCACCCCAGCTGGAACTCACCCAGGGATGCAGGTGTGAATGCAGATGTCTTTAACCCCTCCCTCTCCCAGAACCGGGCCTCTCCTTCACACACACACCACACCCCTGGCCTGCCATGCTATAACCCATGGGGGGGATCCAAGTGCTTCCCAGGCAGATCCTCAATCTGAGAGTCCAATGCCCCTGATCTGCAGTTTGTGGACACTTGGGTTTGTTGGAACAGGTGGGGGTGAGGCCGTCTAGATCCCAGGAGGTCTTGGTGATGCAACTGTTGCAGGAGCCCTGCAGGCTCTGGGGCAGAGCTCAATACCCAGACTGGATGTTTCCCGCTGGGGCTGGGCACCTGGTTGTCCAGGTCTTCGGGCACTGGTGGGGAGCACGGCAGACCGCTGGCCTCCACGTCTCCTCTCTGTGAAGGCTCAAGTGGACTTCATGCTAGCTTTGTAAAGATCCTGGTGGCACCTGGCAATGGTGGCGCACGCCATTAACCCCAGCACTCGGGAGACAGAGACAGGTGAATCTTAGTGAGTTCTAGGCCAGCCTGGTCTACAGAGTGAGTTCCAGTACAGCCAGGATTGTTACACAGAGAAGCCTTGTCTCAAAACCACCCCCCCTCAAAAAAGGAAAGATCCTGGTGGCATGATACAGGAATGGGTGTGCCCTGCTGGGGGTGGTGTGCCTAGCCAAGGCTGGTAGTGTTTGTTTGCTTTTGATACCAGGTTTCCTGTGTCCTGGGTTGGCCTAGGGTGAGCTTGTATTCCGGTTCTCCTGCCTCTGCCTCCCAAGTGCTGGGATTCCAGGTGTGCAGCCCACACACGGCTGGAGGAGGGGCATTACCAGAACTCCGGGCAGGTCAGCAACCACCCATGTTTACGAGGCAAGACAGGGTGATGACACGTCCTGGATACGGATGATGTTGTTCTGAGAGCTGGAACACTGGGTCATGGGAACAGAGAAGGGGCAGCCAGTACAGAGGGACACCTCGGGACTGTGATGACCTAGCCTGGGGCCTCAATTACCAGAAGCAAGGAGAGAAAAGTACTCTCCCATCCTTGCCAGACATGAAGAAGCCAGAACCCAGAACGAATCCACATATTCATTCATTCATTCATTCACTCATTCATTCCCTCAGTCACTCAGAAAACACCTTCGGGAAAGCTGGCCCTGGGACAGGTGCTCCAGTGCTGAGCAGCGCCCACCCCCCACCCCCATTCCTGCCAGGGGAAGGGACGAACAGGGCACAGGTTATCAGGAGGTTGAAGGCTCCCAGGGTGACTCTTAGCTGGAATCTACAGAATAAGGAGGAGCCATCTAGGCAGAGAGGTGAGGGGTGAGGGAAGGGCACTGGGGTCAGAGGGAGCAGAGGGGATAGGGCCAGGACTTGGGCAAGCAAGGAGATGCCACTGAGGCTGGCAGGGCTGGCCACTGCAGAAGGATTGAGACCTTATTCTGAGAATAGGGAGAGGCTGTGTGTGGCTTGGAGGTGTGGGAGCCCAGCAGAGTGAGGTCACTCTGAGCAGCAGGAGGTGGGTGGGCCTGGCGAGGAAACAGCAACTGGAGAAATGTTTGTGGTTGATGATGGGTGGAGGGCTAGGGAAGGTGACGGCAGGGGACGTCCAGCCTGCCACAGAGGGGCCAGCCCATCCCTGTGCCTCGGAGGAATGGTTCTGCCAACAGGGGAGGGTATGTGAGCCCAGCACCACGAAAGGTGGCATCAACACAGTGGTCCCCAGGAGCCGGTGCTGTGCAAGTCAGGGCTGACATCAGTGCTGGAACCAAAGAGCTGGGGATGGCTGGGGGAGGGGACTATGGGTGGACGGAGGTCCTGGAGAGAGGCTGAACAGCAGGCATCTCAGAAGTGAAGCTGGGCTTTGGAAAAATGGCACAGAGAGAGCCTGGCCGGGCCAAGGACAGAAATAAAGTGTCCTACTTGATTACGTAATAGAAGCTCCCACACCCGGCTCTGCTGTTTGGTAAAACTGTGTCTTTCTGTTGCACGGTGGGTCCTGACAGTGTTAATTAGATAAGAAAGAAAGCAGATTGGGCCTGGCTTTTCAGAACAACAGGGAGCACGCAGTGGGCCTCCTCAAGACCTGGGTTTGAGTCCAGACTCAGCCACTCGCTAGCCACCAGCTTGGGTGGGAAGCTTCATGTGTTCTAGACCCTCAAGGAACTGATGCTCAGTTCTGGGTGGCTCCAGGGTTCTAGACCCTCAAGGAACTGATGCTCAGTCCTGGGTGGCTCCAGGGTTCTAGACCCTCAAGGGACTGGCTGCTCGGTCCTGGGTGGCTCCAGGGTACTAGAACCTCGAGGGAATGGCTGCTTGGTCCTGGGTGGCTCCAGGGTTCTAGACCCTCAAGGGACTGGCTGCTCGGTCCTGGGTGGCTTCAGGGTTCTAGACCCTGAAGGAACTGGGTGCTCGGTCCTGGGTGGCTTCAGGGTTCCCAGAATAGGCAGGAGAGAGCAGCCAAGGGGACAGAGGAGACTGAAGAAACCAGGATGGTAACCAGAGCTGTGCAATGGGTAGGGCCCAGCTGAGCAGCCTCACGTCTCTGGAAAATGCCACCTCAGGCTGGCATACATGGAACCAATTGCCCAATTTGTGTTTTTGTTCATTTGTTTGTTGTTTTTAAGTGCGAGGGATAAAGGTCAGGCCAAGATCAGCCTTTACTTTTCGGATCAACCCCTAATTGGCCCATCCCACTTTCAACCAGAGGTCATCCTGTGGTGGGGACCATTCTGGTCTGCCACGGGGAGGCCTGGGTAGAGATGGGGAAAGGGCGGAAGGAAGGGATCCCCTCAGGCTGCCTAGGCTTCCCTGCGGCTTGGACCCTTATGGCCATATGTCAGATGATTATCTCTGGCAAGCCAGGCCTTAGGAGGGGCGTGGCATGAGCAACCCGAAGGACAGAGCAAAGCTGACCCAGGGTCACCGAGCCCTGAAGTCTGTCCATCTGTCCGTCTGTCCCTCAGCCCACACTGTCTCTCCCTGGGCAGAGAATCAGTAGACGTCACCAAGCCTCCTCAGCCCACTTGTATCCCTCCACCCCTCCTGGGCCACTCTGAGGCCACTGGGAGGACAGCTGTGGTCACTCTCCCATTGTGAGCCTTCAGAGCAGAGCCAACCTTCACTGCAAGTCTGCTCCTGACTTCCGGAGTAATGTGTTCTAGCTCCTTGGTTCCTCCACTTGGGCCTGAGGTCTGCTGCTGTCCAGCTGCCATCACTTCCGGTCACCTTGGCTTCCCCCTGCTGCCCACCCTGCCCTGGCTAGGCCCTCAGTGCCCTCAGTCCTCCCTCAGCCACAGCCATCCTCTCCCCTCCTCTTCCCGTTGCCCCTTTTCTCCTTCAGTCAGATGGTCTGTTCTTGGCCCCTGTCTCCCCACCCAAGTGTCCCTTTCTGCAATTGTTGTCCCTTTGTGTCCCCAGCCTCTGTTCTGCCAGGCTTGTCTGTCAGGACCTGAGCAGCCCAGCAGAAAGCCTAGGACCATGGCATGTTCAATAGTGCTGACAGGCAATTGCATGCTGATAGGCTGAGGGATGGATGGCTTCACTCTGGGACTGAGCTCTCTGAGCAGCCACAGCTAGAGGCCACCTACTGGGAGGTGACTGGGAATGGGTGGGAACAGGGGAGCCAGGTGGAAGAGAGGATGTGGTCTAGCCCAGTCTTGTCCGTCATTCTGAACAGTTATAGAAAATGAAACAAACAAAGTTGGGCTGCAAGCACGCAGTAGGGCTACAAAGCATGCAGTAGGGCTGCAAGCACACAAGGGCTGCAAGTGCTCAGTAGGTCTACAAAGCATGCAGTAGGGCTGCAAGCACACAAGGGCTGCAAGTGCTCAGTAGGTCTACAAGCGCTCAGCAGAGTTGTAGGCGCTCAGCAGGGCAGCGCGTCTGCAAGCACTCAGTAGGGCTGCAAGCACACAGTAGGGCTGCAAGTGAACTGTGTACGGGACTCTGGGTTCTACTTCAGCACAGAACAAGTAAAGGGCAAGTGAGATGGTTCAGTGGGGAAAGGCACCTGCTGCCTTGCCTGACATGGGAGTTCCTTCCATCCCTGAAACCCAAGTTTCACTTTACCCACCAGAGGCATGTCATGTCGTGTGTGTGTCCTCACACATGCACGCATATGTGTACATATATATGCATATATATGCATTTATATTCATATGTTTTTAATAAGTAATCAGGGTCCCAGTAGTGATTAGTGCCTTGTGCTTAGAGCCAGTCACTCTTCAAGGTAGCTGAGCTAAATTCTCTCCCTACTTCCTCCTCCCAACCTCTCTCCTCTTCTTTCCCCCTCTTCCTAGTCTGCCTCCCCCACACCAGCCTTTTTTCCTCCCTCCCAGACCCCTGGCCCTGCTCCAGAGCTGCGGACACCCAGCTGACAGCTGGGCATACCAGCCCCAGGGGATCAGGTGGCCTCCCCTACCCAGGCCACTGGCAGCCTAGTTCTCTTGGGCAGAAAGCTCCACCCGGACTCCAGTGCAGAGTACTGAGCTGGGTCAGGCCTCTGTCCCACGCTTGTAGACAGAGGACACTGAGAAGCGAGTGTCCCTACTGAGTACCCAATACCCCCGGAAGAAGGCTCCGGTGAGTGCTGCCTTGAAGGGCGGGGAAGTACCAGCTTGCTGAGCCCTTGATGGTGGACAGGAAGGTGCCAAGGCCACAGGCCTGTTCCTGTTATAGGGTAGCCTCCCTACAGGCTGGCTGGGATCACCAGGTGATATAGGCCTGTTGGAAGTGCTGGTGGCTTGAATTGTGCTTGGGTGTGTGCATGTGCGTGCGTGCGTGTGTGTGCGTGCGTGTGTGTGCGTGCGTGTGTGTGTGTGTGTGTGTGTGTGTGTCTGTGCTGGGGTGGTAGAGGCTGGGACAAGCAACGATTGGACAGGAGACGATCTTCCCATCTCCCTAGCATGATCCTCTCTCCCTATTTTGGGGTGCACTACTATGCTCCCCCTGGCCCACAAATGGGCAAGCTAGGTCTGCAGTGGTGGCCGTGGGTTACAGGTGAAGGGCTGGAGCCAGCCACTTTCCTCCATACCAGGTTAAACCTTCCTAGAGGCACACATCCAGGAAAGTCCCTCTTTTGAGACAGGGATCAGCATGTCCTGTCCCATCTGCCCCACCTTATTTCCTGGTTGGGGCCATGGGGTTGGGTGACATCAGTGCCTGGGGGCGGGGACACCCAGCAGAAGGGTAGTGGTGGTACCACTTAGAGATGTTCGTGGGAGATGGAGCCACATCACTACCAAGACTGGAGATCTCTGCTACTGTAGACCAGGGTGGGATCTTGGGGACCCCCATCTCCATAGTTCCTGCAGGCTCTTTAGGGACTCCAAGACCTGAACCTGAGCCAGCCCTATGCTCTCAGGATCATACATGGAGTTATGGGAGGGGGTATCCAGTCCCACCCCCTTGAAGTAGGGTCTCCTGTCACCTAGGCTGGCTTTGAACTTAGCATGTAGACAAGTCTAGCCCTGAATTCCAGATGCTCCTCCGCGTCCCAAGCTCGGGGACCACAGGTGTGTGCACGAGCTGTCATGCCTAGCTTAGCTATGTGTTTTTTTTTTTTTTTTAGCTATGTTTTTTTAAGCTACCAGTTTTGTAATTTTTCCTTACGAAAGATCCTACGGGAAAACGCAAAGGAATCTGCCAGCCACTCTCGCGCAGCCCGCGCCTGGCTCTGCACGCTTGTTCGGAGTCTTGCCACACTTACCTCACAAACAGCAATTAACACTAAAGGGATCTGAAGTCACGATGGGGGGTCTGAGGTAGGAGTCCCTCCTATGGGGGTTTCTTGCACTCAGACCCCACCGTACTCTATCAGGAACCTGAGAAAAACCCTTCTCTGCTCCTTGTATCCTCTGTCCTCTTCTTGGCTGCATTCTGAGGCCAGCAGTAGCCCCTCCTGCTTTGAGCAGGGCACTTAAATAAATCCTTCCCAGGCAGAAAAGCCCTTATGGCTGCTGTCTTGTTCGCTAGCTGCCGCTGGGAACAGCAATAAACTTTATGAACATTGGTTGTTAAGGAAGGGAACCTGTAGGCTGGTGGGGGAGGGGCGTGAGGATTGGGACAGCATTAGGTGTTGTGTCCGCCTGCGTTGTGCAGAGCCATTTCTCAGCCTCTGTTGGCCCCTGGCCCTGGAGAAGTAGCAGTGGAGGCCATAAGAGGAGACAGAACCCAGTCTAGATGACGTCGGAGCTTTTTAAAGACATTCCCAGTGGGGCAGGGGAACTTCAGCTGTAACCGATGAACTTGGGGACAGGTCCAGACAAACTCAGGATGTCCCAAGATTATGCCTGCTTGTTGTTGGATGTAGAGAGGGTGCTGGTTTTAGTTTTCAGACAGCATTAATCCCCCTCTGGGCATTCCTGGCATCGGCATAGATGCTGCTGCCCTCTGCTGGGGACTTGCAAGGTGTGCTCGCAGGTCTCCCTAAGAGTCCCTCCAGAGAGGGACAGAGCAGGACTCTGGTAGGAAGGAACACAACTACACCGCACATGCAGCACACGCATGCAAACACACGCACACACACACACACACACACATCACGCTCTGCCTGATTCTTGTGTTCTGACCTTTACAGCTGTTGCTGGAGACTGGGAAATATGCTTGTCTGGTATTCACAAAGCCCAGGGTCCAGTCCCCAGCATGGCATAAATCTGGCATGGTAGCACCCCGTGCAATCCCATCACTCTGAAACTCCACTGCCATTACCACCCAACGGGTTTCAAATGGGTTTTGGGTCCTCTCATCTCTAATGGATTGAGAAGATGCTGCTTCCGGCATCAAAAGGGCATTGAACGATACTTGTCTCAAAAGCATGAGCATGAAGTGAAACCAGGAAGATCATGAATTCAAAGCCAGCCTGGACCCCTCCTCAAAGACAGAACCAAACCCAAATACCAGCAGAACAGGATCTGTTGCTGTCTCCACCACACAATGTCATGCTAGCTGCAGGCAAACCCTATCTTCGGCACACAGACCTCTTGCCCCAGCCCAGAACAGATCCTGTTACGTGGAGAAAGGCGCCAGGTCTGGGGAAGGGGCTGGGGGCTGGAGACATGCCCTGGGTTTTAGCTAACAGTGTCCAGGGTCCTGGGCCCAGCTTAGTGCAGCAAAGCCTGCGGGAGGGGACTGGTGAGGGAGAGAGTGCCCCAGCCTCGCCTGCCTCCTGCCGTCTCAGAAGCCAGCTCAGAACATTGCAGGAGCTGCTGAGAACGTTTGTCAGAGGCTGAAGGGCTTCCGAACCAATAATCACGGTATTAAAATTGTATTCGGCTCTCCAGCTGAAGGAATGTTGGGAGATTTTAAACGTTAAGAGGAAAAGAGGGGGAAATCCCCCCTCAGAGAATGAACTTGGTGTGGGAATAAGGCTGAAGGATGGGGCGCATGGCCCCCAGAGCCCGGAAATCCTGCCATCCTGGGAAACGGCTGTTCTCTGCAGACATGTTTCAGTCACGACCTGGAAGCTGAAGTGTGCAGCTCCCCAGAGCGCTCTCTGAATTGATCCCACCCAGTCAGGGAACCAGGAAGGGGATGATGCACAGGCCTAGGGCCCCTGAGTTGTTTCAGAATGGACTTGCAAACGCCATTAATTCCCCTTCTGGAAACATAAGCCTCGGCCTTCCTGGCCTGGATGGGCCCAGATAATGCACGGCCCTCAGCCACGTGGGGAGCTCTGAAACTCTCCTGCCCATTACCACCTAAGCGGTTTTAAATGGGTTTCGGGTCCTCTCATCTCTAATAGATTAAAAAGATGTTCCCTCAGGCATCACAAGGGCATTGAATGGTACTTGTCCCGAAGCGCCTGCTCGGAGAGGCCTGTGAAATGTATGTTAGAGCTTTGGAGACAGAGGGCAGACCATAGACCACTTGGCTTTTGAATTGTGTGGCCTGCTGGGCCTAACTGCAGTCTCTTTCTTAATAATGTCCTTCACAGAGGGCCCTTCCCCCACACCTGAGGGTTTTTTTTTTTTTTTTTTTTTTTTTTTTTTTTTTTTTTTTTTTTTTTTTTTTTTTTTTTTTTTTTTTTTTTTTTTTTTTTAGGATGTGGTCTCTATGCAGGCCTCAATACCTCCATAATCTGAGTGGGACTGTCCCCTTCCCAGGTTGAACTAAGGCCCAGCAAGCTTGTGTGTATGTGTGTGCAAGCACACATGCACACATGTGTATGTATGTGATTTGTGCACTTGTGTATGTATGGGGGTGTGTGCACACATGGAGGCCAGGGGGTGATATCAGGTGTCTTAATCACCTCTGTACTTTATTTTTCATTTTTTTTTAAATTGTGAATACGAAGGCTTTGCCTGCTACACGTGTATGCCTGGCACCAGCAAAGTTTAATTAGGTCATCAGATCCCAGAAGTAGAGTTATAGATGGCTGTTGCCACCATGTAGGTGCTGGGAACCTGGGTCCTCTACAAGAGCAGCAAGTGCTCCTAACCACTGAACCATCCCTAGAGTACCTATTTCTTCATTTTGAGACAGGCTCTGCCTATAGCACTGGCTGTCCTGGAACTCACTCTGTAGACCAGGCTGGCCTTGAACGCTCAGAGATCCACCTCCTGAGTGCTGGGACTAAAGGCCACCATGCCTGGCAGCCATCTTATTTTTTGAAACGGGCTCTCGCACTAAGCCTGCATCTCTCCAGTTTGACTAGTCTGGCTGGCCAGAACATCCCAGGGACCCTCCTGCCTCTGCTTCCCTGGGGCTGGGATTACAGGTCATTGCCCCCCAGCAGACAAGGCCAGACTCCCCCTCTTCAGCCCCTTCCATTGACCATTTAGGCAGCCATAAGCCTGGCCTAGCATCCCTCTCCTCCAGGCACCCACTCCTGCCCTCTCCTGCCCTCTCCTGCCCTGTCTCTCCCTCCTTTCACAAGCACCCCCTCAGCAGGTCCTCGTCAAGTTCCTCAAGGCTAAGCCAAACCTCTCCTCTGCTCCTGGTCACTTCTTGGACACCCCAACTTATGCCTCTCAGCCCAATGCAGAAGCCCCCTTAGCCTTCCATAAGGACTCCCGTTAACTGTACAAATAAATAGGATTCGTTGTGCTATTCAAGGTGTGCGTGTGGCGGCCCTAATCCACGCCACCCCTCCTGGCCCCCGCACCACGCATGCACTTTCAGGTCGACCTTGTTTCCATGTGAGAGAACAGTGTCTATTTGTGGTGCTGGAACTCGAACCCAGGTCCTCGTGTGTTGTGCTCTCTGTCGTTCCTGAGCTATACTCCCCACCTCCAGCCGAAAGCACTCATTTTTCATCATAATTCTCCCCTACCAGTAACCACGTAGCACTCATTAGACCGCTAGTATCTGTTGATTGAGAAAACAAATGAAGGCAAAAACCTCTAGGAATCCGATAAACGCCTTTAAATGAATTTGTTCACTGGTAATTATAGTGTTTATGCATGCTTGGGAAATGCCAGGCTCCCAGAGACCTACACATGCTAGGGTGGCCTGGTGAGGAGGGCTTTGGGGAGTCCTGGGGTCCTCACTGCCGATGGAGGCCTGCTGTCGCCACCCTCAGAACAGGGAGTGTCCCCAACCCAGCAGAGGCAGGCTGGCTGCCGTCCAGCCTCACAGGGCTGCAGGGAAGGGCTTGTCCTCATGTGGCCAGCCATGGCCTTACTCACTACCGGCCTCGCAGCCACACCCTAGAGGCCCAAGTTAGCCCTGAGGCTGCTGGAGTGGGGCCCAGTGCTGCTTCCTCCAGGACATGACCCCGCCAGAGGGACAGCAGCAGGGCCACCTGTCCACCTCTGGGGCAAGGGGCAGCTCCTAACTGCGCCTCTTCTCGCTGGGGGTGTCTCCACAACTCCTGTCTGCTCTTGTATCCTTGCCTTTCTGATCTCCCTAAGGGCTCAGGAGAAGAAGGCGAGGAATGGGGACCGTGGGGCTTCAGGGAGAGGTGTGGACTAGAGAAACCGTCTCTTTCCAGACAGCTAAGGGTCTCCTGAAGGTGTATCAGAAGGGGGGGGTGTCCCCTCAGGCAACCTTCTTGACTTCCTTGCATCCCAGCTAACTCAGTCATCTGGGGAGTCACTCGTGCTGATGCCCACGTGGAGAGTCCACAGAGTCTTGCAGGCTCCGTCCTCTGAACCTCGTGACAAGGCCATGGCAGTAGGCAGTAAAACACACTCGTGTCTATTACCAGCTCATCCTCTGCCTCAGTGAGCGTGTGTGTGTGCGCGCGTCTGTGTGTGTGTGCATGTGTGTGTGCATGCGTGCGTGTGCTGGCGGTGTCATGACGGATCACAGGAAGAAGAGGCCTGTGGGCCTAAATGTAAGGCCCAGGCAGTTACAGCTAGTCATCAGGGACTTCAGGAAAGACTTGGGAAAATGAGGCCACCTCCACCGCAGACCCACAGGGCTGCAGGCCACATACAAAAGGAAAAACTTCAGACTCCTTGGGAACACAAGGTCCCGCCTCTGAGGAGCAGAGCCCACTCTGCAGCTGACCCCTGCTCTTCTGCCATTCTTCCCAGCTGCCTCAGAACTGCAGACTGCCCGACCCAGAACAGAGCAACCTTGAGAAGTTACTTGACCTAAAATCTAAGGCCTGCAACAGCAAGTCCCTCACTTTACCTGGCCGTCAAGTGCAGTGTTCTCAAAGACAGGCTGGCTTTGAGGAGACTATCACTGCCCTAAACCCCAGACGCAGGGCCATGGCTCTGCCCCGGAGTGCAGGGACCTTCCTACTCCCAGAGAAGGTGTAGCCAGACCCGAGCTTCTCAACTCTGGGGGGACAGGAAGGAGCAGCAGGCTGAGGCAGGGAAGTCTCTGTTGACAGAGACACCCCCCTACACAGGGGGAGTGGTTCAACCACCCCACCAGGACAGGCACATTCTCCTACTGAGGTGCAGGGACCGTCTAGGTTTGGGGAACAGTCAAGCTTGTCCCAGAAACACCTGTCTTACAGGTGGCTCTGGCCAAGTCCCAGCCTCTTTGTGCCTCAGTTTCCTGACTTTTAAAGCAGAAAAGGGCATCTGATGGCAACAGTTCTGGCCGCAAGCGAGCTGGGAGCCGGTGAGCACAGGCTGGGCTCCCAGGCCTTGGTTCAAATCCCTGCTTTTCTCACACCAGCTGGTACACACGGGAAAGCCTCTTGACCTCTCTATGCCTCAGTTTCCTCAGCTGGAAAGTGGGCTGGTAGCACCAATTAAAATACCCCAAATGTTACGTGACACACAGCAAGTGCTATGTGTGTGGAAGTGAGGAAGGACATGGAAACAGTCAGCGTGTGTTGGCAGGCTTGAACTGGCATCTGAGAGCCACACTTGGCCCCAGGGAGACGAGTGTGAGACAGGCGCTCAGCCTCCTTCTGGGAGGGGCTACAAATGAACTCTACAGCTGTACCTCTAGTTACTCCGGGTGCCACTGCCTGGGGACAGGTGGGTCACCACAGGCTGACGTGCAAGTTAGGGGAACTCTATTACTTTAGCCCATGTGGTTTTTGGGCCTTCCCTCATCTGTCCACATACATCCCCGGGTTCTCTAGGGTCCTGAAAGGCTCCCCCAAAACACACCAGAGGTCTCTCTCTATCTGGAGTTCCTGGACTAGTCCCTTGCTTTAGACCTTTGCCCTTACCTCTCCGAATGCCTCACCTGCCACCCCAACATCCTAAGCAAATGTACAGGTGCCAGGCAGAGCCTACGTCCCTTCCCCCTCCAACAGGAATCCACTGTGTCCTGGAGGACATGGGCAGGGAAGGGGAGCCTGTGTGGGGATAGCCGACTTGGACTTTCCATCCTGTGGCATGCTGGCAGTCCGGGCGCTTGGCGAGCCTCTCTAAGCTTAGGTCCTGAACAAAGTGCTAGGCAGTGCCGTGTGCGGAGCCAGCCAGCCATGCCCAGGGCCTGGAGTGAAGGTCAATTAGAGGGTTAATGATGCCCAGTACTGCCCAGTCGCATGGTAGCCAGGAGTCCAGCAGATGGAGAAGGGTATTAATAACTGTGGTGAGGGCCCTGCTGTGGGAATGTCCTCTCAGAGGGGACAAACACTCCACAGAAGAGCCACCCCTCACTGTCTCCTTGGCACTCTTCCGAGATAAAGTCACAATGACTTTAGAAACTGGTTTTCTGGAGTTCCAGGTGAGGCAAGTCCGACTTAGGGAGCACAAAGAAGATGGTGGCGCTGGGCTCAGGGACCTGCCTGTGTCCTTGTCTTAATCCTGCCCCTGACACTACCTCCTGTCCTGCCGCACAGAGAAACTGAGGCCCAGAGGGCTTGGTAACCTGCCCAAGGTCACACAGCAGTCAGCTGTGTGTGCCAATCATAAAGAGAACACAAATTGCTCGAGCATATCGCTGCTCTAGAGAAATAAAGCAATCCTGTCGGGGTGGGCACCCAGCAGCTCTGCTTCTCCCCGCCCGCGCAGAGGTGGATGCTTCAAGTCAGGACTAGACCCTGAGCCTGGAAACTCGTATTTGTGTGGGTTGTCTGATAGTTTTAATATTTAAGTTCAAAGGGCACAAGGTGGTTAAAGTCTCCCTCTAAGTCTCCATCTGTGGAATCAGACCACAGTTTCTCGTGACAGATTATTTCAGGAGCAATACACGCCTATGCGCCATCTTAGTTTAGGGCTCATGGGTGACACACCCATCACATGCCCTTTTCTATATAATTTCTGTTTCCTTTTTTTTTTTTTTTTTTTGCCAGAGAAGTGGCCTGTCAGGAATCACCTATACTGGGACAGCAGTAAAGGCCACAAGACAGAAAGCCGGGGACCACGGACAGCCCACCTGGTGGTGGCAGCAGCTTCTGTCTCTTGCTTCTGTGGGCAGACTTGGCGGTGCCGGTGCCATGGTGGTGCTGCACAGCACCGACACGGGGAGCAATGGGGTATGTGTGCCCTTGGAGCCCTTCCTGCACCAGGTTGGCGGCCACCTGAGCATGCTGCAGTACGATGCACACACAGTCTGCAAGCCCCTTAACTCCCAAGAGCAGAAGTTCTATGAGTCCCTGCCCCTGGCCATGAGGTGTTTCACCCCGCAATACAAAGGTGAGTGGTGGGGTCCAAGCTCGGCAGCACTCATAGCTGCTGTCAGTGGGCATGGGGTGTAAGCGCTGTATGAGAACAGTCCTCTTTTCGGCTGCCAGGGTCCCTGTGCTAGCACGTCTCAGAATTCCTCCAAGATCGTGAATGTTAATGACTTTGGGGATAGGTCAAGTCACTCCACATCCAAGCATTGGGAATGGTATGGAGGGATGCCCAGTCCTAGTGGGTCCTGATGGCATATTCTACTCTGCTCTTTGGGAGCGTGACGTGTTTGACTGTGGCTAAACATAAGACCAAGTAAGTCCTCCTTGGCCTCCCTCTGGACACCCAGGCTAGACCGGACATGGAGAGTCTGGTACATGACTTGCTTAGAGTCTAGCATGCCCACTCCATACAGGCAGGGCAAAGGCCAGGCTGCCTTCCAGTGTGTGCAGCTGGGGAAACTGCAGTATTGCAGTGCGTGTCCTGGAGCCAAGCACAAGGTGGTTGTGGGAAGGGCTGTGCCTGTTGGCTTCCTTGTCTGATACCCCTGCCCAGATCCAAAGGTAGGGGTTTAGTCCCTCCCTAGGGGGTTGGTAAATGAGGTCCTGCAAAGTTGACGACCAGGTGACCCCAAACAAACACACCAGGACAAGACCCTCGAAAGAGTCTTAGTTTTTCATGGTACCTGCAAGGATGTCAGTTATGACAAATAAGGCCATCAGAAACCCTCTCTGGGGACCAGTGACCAGTGACATGCCTCAACCTGCCAAAAAGTGCTTGCCTAATACGCATTCAGACCTGGTCTCCATCCCCAGCAGTGCACCAACTGGAGCGTGGTGGCACATAGCTGTGGTAGTCTTTCTCAGGAGATGGAGGCAGGAGAATCAGAAGGTCAAGGTTACCCTTGGCTATGCAACAAGTTCAAGGCTCAGAAAAGAAAGAAACCCATTGCATTCAGGTTTTCGGAACAAATGGGAAGGCCGGATGCATCTGCAGTAGTCTTTCCAAGCATGGGCTTCATCGGGGCTCCTGGGTTCCATTCCAGACCTGCTGAGCAGGACCCAGTCAGGAGTCAGGACTAGGCATCATGGGAAAGTCCGCTAGGCATGACCAGACCACAGGCCTGGCTGTGACTTCTCAACCTTGTTCACACTGGGTCTCTGGAGAGAGAAGAGGACATTGGGCTGCCTCTGGAGCCCCCTGTCTTGCCTGCCCTGGCCTTTCCCACAGTTTCCCAAGGCCACTGCTTATTTTGTCAGAGAATCCACTAGAATTAATGTCTGTCCCTCTGTAACTGAACTCAACATAGCAAAGGGTAGCAGGTCCTGGTGTGAGGTGGACTCCTGCCGGGAGCATTTCACGCTTGCTCGGCACAGCTCTGGCGTTGAGAAGGACTGTGGGGGCTGCCACAGGCAAAGGGGAGTCAGTTCAGGTCCTCAGGGGCTCCTACCTTGCCATGACTCTGGTGAGGATGACAGGGTGCTCTCAGGTCCTAGACACCCATTCCAGACCTCCTGTGGGCTCTTCTATTTAGGGTACTAATTCTAGTTACAAAACACTCCCTGGTTAGAAAAAGGTTACAACCCCAAATAATCATTGTAAGTTAAAAAGACCGTAAATGAAAATGCATTTAATAGACAGAATCTACCTCACGCCCTAGCTTAGCTTGTGGTACACCCCGGAACTGACTGGGAGTGACAGTCTCTGCCCGGCGTCCTGAGGGGCCTGTGTCGTGTAGCACTAGTCCAGGAAAAGATCAAAACCGCACATTCAAAGGCTGTTTTCTCCCAGATACATTTCACTCGCTCCCCTGCGAAGCTGGGAACTTGGAGGTCAGACTACCCCGCACTAAGGGCTGCCCGCGCCTCGAGCCAAAGGTTATAGCTAAATGACAATCCACGCCGCAAGATCTAGGTCAGCCTTGCCTTTGGGGTGCTTCTAAACGCAGTGGGGGTGAGCTGGAGCAGAGGACCTCCTGACTCCCGGGATAATGGATGACTACCAGCTGGCCTAAGAGAGGGCTGGGGTGGCACCCCAATGCCAGACTTTGATGAAGAAATACTGACTCACTCTCTGGCAATGTGAGGAACCCAGGAGGGTACTCGGTTCACTCTTGGGTATCTGCAGGAGAGCTGGGACCAGGAATGGAGGTGGCTGGTTTTAACCAATAAGAGCAGTGGAGGCAGTCAGTCCATCATGAGTACCCTGGGCCGTTGCAAGAGGTTTCCACACCCCGGCTTACACAAACCTCACAACTCTCAGAAGCAGACACGGATGGGGAGAGACAGCTTGCCCGCAGCCGTGAGATGCTGGGCTGGGATTTGAAGCCCTGATGTCTAGCTCTCGAGGGTGGGTTCTTGGCTCCATCACCCTCCACTCAGGCACCTGGAGTGTCCCTAGGAGGGAGGAGACAGTCTGTCTCAGAACATCCTATCAGTAGGACAGATAACCTTCTGCTCCCACCTAGGAATAGCTTCTTCAGAGAAGAGGGGCCATTTCTGAAGCGGCTGCAACACGCTATGGAGCCCACCCTATGCCTTCCCTACCATGGCACCAGGGAGAATTTTGGCTAGGGTGCCATTCTAAAAGGAAGTGTCATGTGTCAGTGGTTCACCGTAGACCTTAGCTAGGCTCGCAGCATTGCCATCTTGGGGCTATGTCCCTCGCCGCTCAGTCGGCTTTGTGGGCCTTGGGTGAGTGAGGACAGGCACTCTGGCTCAGTCGGTGGAGGGCTTGGCCAGATTCATATTACAGATGGTGGCGGTGAATGTTCTCATAAGCTTAAAAATAAACACATGATACGCTGTCTGCCAAGGCTCAGGAAGCTGCTTGGTCAAACCGAAATCGCTGAGATGCTCTGGGCATGCCAGTCGTGGCAGTAAGCACTCTGTCCTCCCAGCTGGCAGACCCTCAGGCTGAGGTGCATGGGAAGAGCTGGGGCAAGCCCTGCGGCTCTGGTAGGGCCTCAGAAGCAGATCTCAGGACCCCAGAGTCTAAGCCCTGACTGTAGAGCACACAACCCAAGCCCCAGAGACGCTGGGTTCCCCTGGGTCAGGGGCAGGCAACCCAGCACAGTTGACAAGGGAGATCTCAGGGGGTCAGCTCCAGGGAAGTGCTGTGCTGGATGAGAGAGGAGAGCGGGAGGGGGCGGCTAGGAGACAGCAAACTGTGAGTTCATCAGCGGCTAAGACTGAGCGGCAGGAACGCTGTGCTGTGCCCGTCGTGAGGCCCTGACAATATGAGAAATGGAAATGACTTTTGCATTTTATTAGTTGGGGGTTCTTTGCACCTCCACTCGCTGGCATTTATGCAGGCACTCAGAACCGATGAGATCAGACAGGAATGAAGCCTGGAGCAGTCAGGGGAAGGTCACATTTCTCATCTCTCTAGGGAGGCCTCTTGGGCACAAGCCGTGGAGAACTGTGTTTTCTGGCAGGCATGTCACCATAGGCCCTCAAGTAGAAAAGGCCAGGGGCTGCCAGATGGGAGCATGAACTTTAAGAGACTCCAGAGGACACTGCTTTTGGCTAGTGGGGCTCCCTGGACCCACTATGCAGCTAGAAGGGCACAAGCTCCCTCCAGGACAGGCACAGGGCCGCTAGCGCTTTAGTCAGAGAGGCTTCATGTTGAGATCTGGAAGGTTCTCCTCCCCGGAACAAACACAACCTCCTGCCCAAGGACCCAGGACTGGAAATGCAGAGCTCATGCCCTCTGTGATGATGGGGCTCCCCTGAAGGTTCCACAGAAGAGACTGGCCAGAGCAGTGTTTCTGGGAACACAGCAGAAGTGTCCCTCATGCATGCGTAGGTGAACAAAGCCTGACTATCTCTGTCACTCCGTGGAGTCCTGGGCAATGTGTTCTAACACGTCCCTTCAGCGCCCACCTGGCCAGTGACTCCATCCCACGCTGGCTGTGTGACCTTGGCTCAGACTCCCTGAGCCCTGCTGCACCACCTTATGATGTGTTGTTATTTAGAAGTCACAAGTGAGATGAGGCAATGTCCCCAGCTGGCCACTCTCAGGCACAGGACGGATGAGTATGACAGGCACGATTCAGGATGAACACCGTCGTCAGATAAACGCAAACGCCAACAGCGTTATTACTGTGGCTGAGGTGTCTAAAGGATACAGGGGCCTGGGAGGGGTGGAGGAGAAGCAGTATTTCTCAGGAGTCTAACAGAACTGAATGTCCCTCCTAGGCTGCAGAATTAGGCCACTAGGAATCTGAGATGATGGGACTGGCCCAGGGCTAGTGTAGAGGACTCTGGAGAGTCGCATGCTGAGCTGCAGAGTAACCCTGGGAACAAGGGTCCACAACAGCCCCCAAGGGCTGGGCATGGATGCAGGCAGGAAGATCAGCAGCGCTCCCTTGCCTACTCAGCAAAATAGCCACTCCTACTGGGTAGGCGACCAAGGGGCCTGGGGAGAAAATAAATGTTGAACACAAAGAAACACGACCCCACCTCCTCTCCATCCCAGTCAGTAGGAAACAAACCTCGGTCGAGAGAGTTTTTACGAGGGACTTGTTGCGGAAATTCAGGCAAGCTTGAGGGCACCCTGAAAATGTAGCCCCTCGGGCATGCAGGGCAAGAGGAAGAGGAAATCCTATTGGAACACAGCAGTGCCTGACTCACCCACAGATACATGGAGCGGGGGGGGGGGGGCACAGATGGCTGAACAAGTACCTTCCTTCTCTTACCCTCCCACCCCTGCCAGGGCACCACTGGCCCGAGTAACTGGGAAAGAGAGTGCAGGAAGCCATCAGGGCACTGCCCATGATCGTCTCCTCAGCACCAAGGGGGTGAAGAAGCTGAGAAGTGGGTAAAGAAAGAAACAGCAGAGGACAGGATCAACCAGTTCCCTGTTCTCAAAGAACAGGAGGCTAAGTCTGTGGTGTGGTACCAGGGTAAGGCTGGATGCTAAGTCTGCGGTGTGGTACCAGGGTAAGGCTGGATGCTAAGTCTGTGGTGTGGTACCAGGGTAAGGCTGGATGCTAAGTCTGTGGTGTGGTACCAGGGTAAGGCTGGATGCTAAGTCTGTGGTGTGGTACCCGGGCACGGCCAGGTACTGCTGGATGCTATGTCTGTGGTGTGGTACCCGGGCACGGCCAGGTACTGCTGGATGCCAAGCCCCACAGAGGGAGGCCAGGCCCTTCCACTGCGACATGGACTCTACTGCCTGTGACTGTGCAGTGCTAATGCCCAGCACAGATAGCTTTCTGTCCCACCAGTGTCTGAGGACAATACAGAGTATGTGGTAGATAAGCTTTGGGGAGGTTCTCACCGGCACAGCCAGTAGTTTTCCTGCCATGATTGCTGGCTGCGGTGGCAAGAGATGGAAACCTCATGTTAGGGAGACCTCAAAGACTCTAGAGTTTTCTCTAAGAACCACACATATCCCAGTTCTCCATATGCTGGCTGATGTATACAGCCAAAGACGACAGCTGTGCACCAAGGGAAAAGGCAGAGGAAAAGACTGAGGGGAGAGTCCTGAGTCCAGCCGCTGCCTCAGGAAGGCTTCCTGGAAGAAGCTGGCTAGAAGAGACGGCTGAGGGGGCAAAGAGGATGGGCAGGCTTCCCTTAATTGGCGCCCCCTGCAGGTGGGGAGCAGTGAGGCTCCTTCCTGGAGGACCAGCTCTGAGGTCTCCCAGGTTGGCGGTGGATGGATTGGTCCTGGGGTGACTGGAAGGGAGTGCAGGTGGGAGTCCAGTTCTAGAACAATGTAGCAAAGTAGAAGAAGGAGATAAAGACAATCCTAGTCACCCCCAGGCTACTTTCTGCAAGCTCCAGGGGGTGGAGGGTGGGATCAGGTGCAGGCAGAACCACCCTGGTCTTGACTCTTGAGAGAGGAGCTAGGGAGAGAAGGATGTGGCCCAGGGCCACCAATCTCAACAGCATTAACTTACAACACGTGACTCTGTGTGCTCTTTCCTCTGCCCTGTGTCCTGTAGGTACCATCACGGTGCACCTCCGGAGAGACAGCAGAGGCCATCTCAGCCTGGTCGCCAACCCACTGAAGGAGAACTTGGAGCCTCTCCAGGTCTCCCCAGATTCCAGAGCTGTAGCCATCTGGCAGACACTTCAGCAGCCAGCCAGCAATGGGACCAGCCCCCGTCCCTTGGCTCAGCTGGCACACTCACTCAAGGAAAGGTGAGGGCCACTGAGCAGGGGACAGAGGGTTGGTGTCAAGAAAATGAGAAACTGAAATGAAGGCTTGGTCTAGAACAGCCAGTGTTGCAAAGAAAGGGGAGGTCTCTTCTACCCTTTCTTGGGGGTTGGTGGACACGTGTTCTAGCTCATGGACCAACACACAGGCAGGGCTTGTGTCCAGAGCTTGTTTAATTAAATACCTGCTTTGCTGAGACCGTGCAGGTCTCTGGGGGAGAGTATGCAGCCGGAAACCTTGGAATAGTTTATGGAGAGGAAGTATGCCTAATTTCTCTCGAAAGTTGGGTTTTTTAGCCAACTGTGGAGGAAGAGACAAGAAGAGTGAGTCCCAGGGGACAAAAGAGGCCCCCAGGGACCTAGGGACTCTGGAGCGATCTTGGGTGGCTCTGCTAATGTCAGTTAACCTTTCCCAGGGTCCCTGGGGCTTTAGACATTTATGGGAAACAAAGGGAGCAGAAACAGTGACAACAGCCTCTTCCCCAAGGAGCCGCAGATCTAATCAAGCTCTGGGCTCAGCGTCACAGCTGGGGCGGAAAGGCAGAGGGGGCTCTCACTCTGTGCGTAAGGACTATGTACAGCACTCTGAGGTCTCAAGGATGTAACCGCGCACCAGGGCATGAATCCAGCCCCCCAGCCTTGAGATTCCAGGTGACGCCATCATCCCTATTCTTCGTCCCCCGAGAGGACCTAAATGGCTCTAACTCTCTGAGGGTAGCACACTTAAGAAAAGCTCCCAAGAGGACCTGGTGTGATCTGGTGTCAGGTACCCACCCAGTTTGGGCAGGGATGTTCTTGGAACCCTGTGGTATCTCTGGTGGTTTGGTAAGAGAGTCCCATGCAGCAGTCTGGGTGGTCTTTGCCAGAGGCCATGCCAGAGAGGCCAAGCAGTGAGCCACAGGCATCCTTCCTGCCTCTGGCTACTGTTGCCCCGGCTGTCTTCAGACGCTTCCCTCCACAGCACAGCCAAGGTGCTTCTGAGCTCTGACTGCCACCTCAGCACGCAGGAGGAAAGTGCGGATGGGAGCCAGGTGGAAAGAAGGGGCTTTAACCCTTGGGGACTGCACTGTCACCAAGCCCACCTGACCCGCCTGTGTTCTGAGTACCCAGAGGACAAACGGCACCGTATCCTTACCACTCTTGCAACTGCACACAATACCTGGGACAGGCATGAGCAGAGGACGACAGAGAGGCAGAAACAGACAGACAGACAGCAGACACACTCACAAACATACACAGGGACAAGGAGAGAAGTGGGGTGGGGAGGGAGGAACAGATGTGGTGTGATTTGAGGGTTCGAACCCACAAGCCCAAGGTCTAGAAGAAATCAGATCCCTTCAAAAGAAAACTCAGAGAGAGTGGGGACACCCAGCTAGTGGCTAAGGTGGGCCCTGGCATGCGTGTCTCTGGCACTTTAGCAGGAGAGATGGGCAGGGTTACTGGGGAGGCAGAGAATGTGATGCTAGCTCGGTAGGGACAGGAAGACGTCTCTGTGTCCCGACCCCACCCCAACATCTATTCTGCTGCTTCTGTTTCTACCTGCAGCCCAAGAGCCGTGGAGGGGCCTAAGGGGAGGCAGGCCTTTCCTATTCTCCCCCACGCACACACACACACACACACACACGCACGCACATACACACACAGTTTAGCCACACACACGCACATACAGACGCATGCACACACACAGTTTAGCCACATACACACATGTGCACACACACACACAGTTTAGCCACACACACGCACACACGTGCGCATGCACACACACATACATAGTTTAGCCACGCACACGCGCATACACATACACACAGTTTAGCCACACACAAGCGCGCACACACACCCCAGTGCTTGCTGCAAACAGCGGCTGCTCTTGCAGTATTTACTATGACACATCTGCTGCCCTAATCCCTAAGAAGCTTTTGAAGGATAATGACTCTGCTGAAATTAATATTCCTTCAACTTACCTCCGAGGCGAACATCAACCCCCTTGTCCCAGAAGGTGCCGGCCCATTCAGTGGACCGGAGGTCTCAGCCCTGTGATTTTCTGTCCTAAAATGTAAATTGGGCATGGCCTGCCAGGAATTGCATGCCTGCATTTTAATTTCAACTCCAGAGCAAAATGGGAAAAGGTCCTCATAAACTCCCCCTAAATAAATGGACTTATTAGAGCAGACTGCCAGTGAACATCTCACAGTCTTAATAGCCAGGCTCGTGGGAAAAGCTGGAAACAGGAGGGAGGGGCTAGCGGGAACCTCAGGTGCTCTGACTGATGACCCGGGCCTGCCGGGGCGCTCCTTGACTTAGTGCTTCCAGGGTTCTTGCTCCTGGAAAATGTGGTGTCACAATACAAGCAGCCGTGCATCCTGGATCTAAAGATGGGGACCCGGCAGCATGGGGATGATGCATCGGAGGAGAAGAAGGCCCGTCACATGAAGAAGTGTGCGCAGAGTACTTCAGCCTGTCTGGGCGTGCGCATCTGTGGCATGCAGGTAGGTCGATGCAGAGGGCCGACTGGCAGGGGTCGGAGGCTGGCATCCTGGTAGGCCTGGGTGCCTGCCACCCACACCTCTGCTTCCCTGCAGAGCCCAGGCTCTAGGGCACTTTCCAAGCAAGGAAGCCTTTTAGGCTAAAATGCTGGGTGTCGTGGTGTTTGTTTTAAGATAGGATCTCAGCCCAGGTTGCTTCACACTCCTCAAGTAGCCAGGGCTGACCTTGAACCCCTGGTCCTCCTGCCTCCTCCTCTGCAGTGTTGAGATTACCCGGGCGTTAAGTTATTTTTGTTTTGTTTTGTTTTATGGTGCTGGGATGGAACCCAGAGGCTTGGCAGGGGAGGCAAGCACTCTACCACTGCCTTGCATTCCCAGCCCACACGCTGGTTTTTTAAAGAGCACCATGGAAGATTGTCCAAAACTCAGTCTCACCATTTGGGGCAGCTAAAACTTTGTGCGACGGTCCTGTGGCTCCTACCCATATTGGGAGGGGCTTTCAATGACAGTGTGGGGGCAGGGGTTGGAGAAGAGCTGAGAAGATGCATCTGGTGGCTCACTGAACCCACATGTGCAATAGAGCCGAGTCCTGTCCCCTTCGGGTGGGGTGCAGCAACTCGCTCTTTTAGCCAGTCTCTTGTCTATGTTCAGCCTTTCTGCCACGCGGTTAGGTTAACCAAGGAAGGTCGGAACCACTGAACCCAGGGGTCCCACACCTCTGTACTGAAGAGGCTGCAGGGAGAGAGGCAGAATCCACCCCGGACGGCGTGTCTGTCCAGTACAAAACCAGGCTCTGCTTTGACGGCAAACGTTATCGCTTTCCTTAATTGAAGCTGGACGTTGAGTCCATAAATTCATTGCACAGATGTCCCTGGGAAGGCTGGGAATGCGGTCCTCAGAGGACAGAGGAGGATGATTTGTGAAGTAAATGGAGTCTCTCTGCGGACCTCCAACCTTCTGCAAGTGACCTGATTTATCTAGAGAGTGACGCCTGCCACGTGTTTACTAAGGCTGATTTAGCAGCCAATCTCCGGTTCCCCAAAAGCCTATTATAGCCTCCTGATTAAAAACAAACAAAAAACCACATTATGTAACATGAAGACAAGACAGGCCTCAGACAGGCACAGGCGGCCGCTGGCTGTTGAGGCTTTGTCTCGGTCTCTGCTGCCCCCTGAGCTGTCTGAGGACTGGGTGTGGCACCATGGGGTCCCCATCAACTTCTCTTTTCTATCTGCTCCCTTCTGATGGCCTAGACGTGGCAAGGGCAGGAAACTGAGACTGTGGAAAAGAACCATTCTCTGCAGAGGCGGGCTGTGGACCTCTTTCTGCTTCCCAGGCCCCCAGCAGCAGGACTGGCTGCCTGCAGGCCCCACCCACATCTGGTCTAGCCCATTTCTTTACCTCTGAGCAATTCACCTGGATGGTTTAGAAGAGCCACCCCTGAATGCTTAAAATCTGTGAGAAAGGACCCAAACTTTGTTAGAGAGAACTTAATCGAACTGGCTCTCCAAGTCCGTTGGCCCGATTTCAGGCTCCTACTGAAACTTTCCAGCTTGGGTTTGCTAATATCTGAATTGAAGGCTGCCGGAAGCCAAGATTTAAATCACGACTTGGAATTTGACATCGGAAATTCACAGGAGAGGGCGATCCAAACCTTGGAGCGGTGTGCTGAGGGTCACCTCTGCGGGTTCATGAAGGATCTTTGGGCCTTGGGCTGAGAGATAGACCTGCAGAGAGAATACTTTAAAATGTCGCACTGGAGCATGTGTAAGACCGTCTCTTAAGCATCTCAACCATTCTTCCCCAAATCACCCGGAAATCACTTCACATACTACGGGAATTTGTGGTGAAACCACCACTGGACCACCGGCAATTTTGATTTGTTTTAGAACAGGTTGGCCTTGAACTCACTAAGTGGCTGAGAGTGACCTTGAACTCCTGATTCTCCTGCCTCCATCTTTTATATTGTGGTTTTATAGACTTGTACCACCATACCCCGTTTATACAGTACTGGGGATTCAGTCCTGCTAGGCAAGCTCTCTACCAGCTGAGCCACATCCCCAGCCCCCAAGGCATGCTTTATTATTATTATTAACATTTACAATCCTTCATAGTCTCTCTCTCTCTCTCTCTCTCTGTCTCTCTCTCTCTCTCTTTTCCAATGTAAGGTTTATCAAACTGCTAAGAAGAGTTTTCTCTGCAAAGACAAATACTACGGAAGGAAACTCTCGGAGGAGGGGTTCAGGCAAGCCCTTTCCCAGTTCCTCCATGATGGAACCCGCCTACGCACAGAGCTCCTGGAGCCCATCCTTCACAGGCTGCAGGCTCTGCTCACAGTCATCCGGAGCCAGAGTTCCTACCGCTTCTACTCCAGCTCCCTCCTCATAATCTACGATGGGCAGGAGACCACTCAAGGCAGCCCGTCTGGTGCCCCTGCCAAAGTCGATGTCCGAATGATTGACTTCGCGCACGCAACGTACAAGGGTTCCTGGAATGAGCACACCACCCACGAGGGACCAGATCCTGGCTATATTTTTGGCCTTGAAAACCTCATCGGGATTCTGCAGGATCTCCAAGAGGGAGAATGAAGGTTCTTGGAACTTTCTGGAATCTTCTGGGCTACATTTTGCAAAGGGAACTAAGCTATAGTAGCCTAGCTCCATCCCCTGTAGGTGTCTTTGTAATGACCATATCTACCTTCTGTGCATCTCTGTGCATGGCAAACAGCGTTGACAGTTGCCACAGGAATCTGCTCCGCAGGCATCCGCCCCTCACCGGGCATCTTCTGCAGTGCAGCTCTTCTTGGAGCAGACAGTAGAAGTGCCACCATTATCAGTACACAGGAGGGGGTAGCCTGGGTCAGAGGCCAGCACTGCAGCGATGCAGGGTGCCTGCATTCCAGAATGCATGCTTTTCCGTTGTCGTGCCCAACAGCCAGGAGGGAGAGAAAAAAAAAAAAAAAACAAACCAATCTCCTGGAAGAAGTCTGGAGGAAAATTCTGCTTGTGGGGCTCGGCCACGCCACAGGCAGGCACAGCTGATGCCTCCCACCTCCTATGAAGAGATATAGGTGGGACAGGAGTAAGTGAACCGTTAGTCCATCCTGCCTGCCTTGTACTCAGGTTCTAAATGGACAAGAGCACTGGCTGGGGTGTGGCGGGGTAGCTCAGTAGGAGGCTGAAGCTTGTGTGCAGGAGCTCCTGGGCTCCACGGGGCCCAGAGTCACAAAACAAGAATAACAGTGATAACGAATGTGTGAACAAGGATAGGCGCAGGCAGACCCTGATACCGCCCCCCGCATGTGAGGGGAGGAGTCCCCATAGACTTCTGGGGGGCATGAGGGGAGGTGTCCCCACAGACTTCTGGGGGGCATGCAATGAGCATCCTGTAATCACAGGATGAGCCTGACCTGGAAACGCAGCTTCCAGTGGAGGTGGAGTACACCAACAGAGGAGCCAATAGCCTGGATCCCCCATTTCTATTTATTTATTTTGGGTGTGGGTAGGGGGAACCCAGAGCGATGTTTACAAGAGCAGCGCAAGCGAGGAAACCAGAGCAAACAGGTCCAACGACAACGTCCTTCTTCTGCAGCATTGAAACTTATTACAATGCCCTGGAGCCCACCGCAATGCTATGCTCCCCAATTAAGGAAATCAATTTGTTAATAAAACTGCTGAGGTCACCAGTGATTATTGGTGTGCCTAATACCCTTTCTGTTTGTTCATTCTGGTCAGCACGCTGTCCAGTACTTCCAATTTATGAGACGCTGGAGTGTGCGGCAGGAACAGTTTACCAGCTTCCCCGGTCCCTCAGGAAATGTGGTAGCAGTGGGACTAATGAAATATTCATATTGGGCGGGGAGGAGGAGAGCTGAAGTTGGAAGCCTGCTTGCCTAGATTCTGAGAGACCCTGAGGAGTTCCATCCCCAAGACTGCACTGCCTGGCAGGTGGTGCGTGCTTGTAATCCCAGGGGAGAGGAGGCAGGAGGATCAGGCGTCCAAGGTCATCTTTGGCTACAGAGTGAGCTTCAGGCCAGTTTCGCCTATATGAGAAATCAGTTTCGCCCTGATTCAGAAAAAAACAAAACTGTATACATCTGCAAGCAGGCTCCCAAAAGAAGAGACATTGAATTTCAAAACCCTCGAGGGCAGAATAAAGGCACCGTCAGGCTCTAATGATAAATGTGATCTTTCCAGAATCTACTCCGAGGAAGAGTAGCATGGACGAGAAAACTCTTGTTTAGTTGTGCGGCACAGTGGTGCACACCCTCAATCCCAGCGCTCTGAATGCAGAGGATCTCTGTGAAGTCAAAGCCAGCCTGGTCTACAGCGTGAGTTCCAGGCCAGCCAAGGCTACCCAGTGAGTCTGCCTCAAAAAGGAAAGGGAAGGAAAGGACGGGGATTTCAAAGCAGGTCAGCTTTCCAAATTAACATTTTGGCCAAGGTAACGATGTCATTAATTAGCAAACTCTATGCCCTTGGCAAGAAAATGGAAGCCATCCTGAAACAAAGTATTTGCCAGTGACAAACTGGATCCCTGAAGGTTGGGTTCTCTGGTACCACAGCAGCCAAGTCCACGGTTCCCCATACAGCTGTCACCCTCTCTCAGCTGAGGGACTGGCTGGGCCACCACCACACAATCCCCTCCTCCTACCACGGGTGGTTTCACAGCGTGCCCTTCCTCCTTCCCTGCGTCTGTTTCAAGGCCCAGACCCAGTTCTTCTCAAAGTCAGCCCCAGTGAAACCAGTTTATGATAAGAAAGGAACAAAGCCGGGTTTAGTTTTAGGCAGTGCTTCTGGACCCGGAGTGGTGGCTGTGGTCTCGAAACTCGTCCTGGCTCTGCAGATTTCAAAACTCAGTGGACTGAGCCTGCCCAACCCAACCAGGGAAGGAAGATAGAAAAAAAGGAGAAAAGGTTAGATGTGTCTGTCCTTGGCGTCTGAATTTACTCAGAACTGACCCAGGAACCAGAGCACTTCAGGAGCATTGCGACCGATATCCTAAGCCACCTGAGACAGCAGCCAGTGAAGCTGAGGCCTAATTTGCAAGGTTCAGAGGACTGGGAGGTTAACTGAGAGGATCAGCCTTATGGGGTTCTGCTGCTGTGATGAAGCACCAGGAAAGCCAGGGTTTGTTTGCTTGGTTTACCCGGCCAGGTTGCAAGTCTGTCGCTGTAGGAAGGCAGAGCAGGAACCTGGGGGTAGGAAGCAAACAGAAGCCCTGGAGTGCTGTTTACTGCCTTGTTCCTCATGGCTTCTCCAGCCCTCTTTCTCATAGTGTGCCCATAGTACCACCCACAGGGAGTTGGGCCTTCCCACATCAATCATCAACCAAGAAAATGTCCTCAACCAATCTGGCATTTTCTCAGCTGAGGTTCCCTCTTCCTGAATGACTCTGTGTTGAGCTGACATAACGCTAGCCAGGCATCCCAGAGTCTGTGGGAGGAGGCCTGACTAGCGGTGGAGGGCTGATAGTTAAGGCGGTGGGGAGGTGCCCATGCTTATGGACAAAGTTTAGATGTGACTCTGAAGAGGCAAGTGTCAGAAATAAGGTACAGACCCAGGTGATAGGGACACTTCAAAACCTGGCCCAGGGCCTCACTCATTGCAGGTGATTTCATTAACTAGCCCTTCCTTTCTCTCCTACTGCCAAATGCTTACCAAATCCCTAGTCCCTGCAGACCATGCTGCCTGCAAAACAGGGAGTGTGAACATCTTGATAGTGTTGCTAAGAACTCAATGAGTTCACAGGACTCATTAGTTAGAACCCCACAGAGAAAACACCACTGGTGCCCTGACAGGGGACAGGGCCATCAGTTCAGAGGTCACCAGGAGTTGCAGAGGCCGCGAGGGCCTCACCTCAGGGCATGCTCCTGGAGGCAGCAGCTAGGATGAGCCTGGAGAGTAAGGTCTGCGAGGTGCTGGGCAGGGCAGGTGGCTCCATCCTGGGTGACTGGCAAATTTGAGATGGGGGAGCAAAACCCAGGGGTACCGAGAGCGCTGAGGAGCAGGAGGGAAAGACCTAGAACCTGGAAGATGATGGGCCCAGAGCTAGTTCCCTTCCCGCACACGCTGGTGGTTCAAGTCAGAGTGGTTTGTGATTCGAGTCAGCTGGGGCCAGTCAGCAGCGAGTCTCAGCGTAGTCATCTGGGACCCAGGCTGCTCCTTGCTGGGGCACCATGATCTTCCCCTCACTGTCCAGACTGTTGCTGTTGACAGGTGCAAGGGAGGCAGCCAGAGGAAGGGCACGCCCACACCCCACGGACAAGAGTCATGAGGCCCTTCCCGGATGCCAAGGAGCTGACACTGGCCGGGAGGGAGGAGGGTGATTCACTTTAGAATCAGAAGTCTGCCCTGACTTCTCCATCAAGGTTTTCCAACTTGTATTTTTCCTCTGTTCTTCCCCCCACCACACCCCTTCCTCCTCCTCTTGTCTTTCCTGGTCTGTGATTTCTTCCTTTTCATTTCTTATTCATATTCAAAGGATGCTTTGGTCTGCGAGTCTTCTCTCCAAATTCACTGGTTGGGATGCAATCCCCCGTGCAATGATTCTCAAAGGCTGATCAGTGCCCCTTTAAAGGGTGGGATCAGGACCGTGGGGCAGGCCCTGGTGGGATGGCTCAGTGGATAAAGGTGCTCACCATGCAAGCCTGGTGAGGTAAATTGGAAGGAGAGAGTTTGCTTTGACCTCCCCGCGCCTCGTGGCACACTCCCTGTCATGCACACACATTGGCACGGAAAGGCTGGCGGCGTGCCTGTAACCGTGGTATTCGGGCATCGTTGGCTACACCGTGCTCTGACAACCAGCCTAGAGGGGCTTGCCCGCCTCCTCCCCAGGAGCACACACAGCATCATTTATGAAGAACCGACTTCGCCAGACAGAATCTGATAGCACTTTGATCCAGCTTCTAGAATTATGAGCAATAAATTTCTATTTATGAGGAAACTTATCCAAAGAAGAAATGGTTTTGATGAGAGCCCAGCCTGTCTTTACAATGGCCTTGCTCTCCATTACCGTCATGTCGATATAATACCTGACATGAAGAGATGAAGAAGGAGGGTAAGCAGGGCATGAGGGGAGGCAGGGCCTGCGCCACCTCCAGGCAGGTTCTGACTAGGCTTCCTCTAGCTAAATCCTCACACACAGTAGGCTGCAGACATGTTAGGACCACCCACCTCAGTCATCCATGAGACCCTAACGAGGTCCCAAAGACAGGTGGCATGAAACAGCATTGCGGGAATACCTCTCCTGGGAGGCACGAGCCCGTAAGGTCCCAGCTGCAAACCAAGGCAAGATGCCACCAGAGTTCACCCTGGGAACCTAAGAGTTTATTGGGCTCACTTATCGAGAGCATGGGGAGGAGTTATAGTCACGAGTGTGGGTGCCCCCCAAGCAGCCACTCTACTAGAAAATGTTAACCCCAGTCTGGTCTACAGAGTGGGTTCCAGGACAGGCTCCAAAGCTATACAGAGAAACCCTGTCTGGGATTGGTGTAGAAAGAAAAAATTAAGCAAGTGTTAACCCAGCATGGATGGTGGGGCTCCCCTAATGAACTTCCCCTAGCCTACACACTCCAGCATCCCCTGAGACCCTAAGGACTTGCAGAATAGCAGAATTGAGGACAGCAGTGTTTGCAACTGACTGCTAGGAACTGGAGGGAGTCTTGGAACCCCAGAGGAGGGCTCAGCGGCCCCACCCCTCCTCCTCTAACCTAGATGATCCCTTAAAAACAGGCAGGGCTGTTTCCGCACAGAGGATCAAACTTTGCCCCAAAGGGCAAACCTAGGTCACCCCAACGCACACAGCAACCTGCTTCTCCCCTGGCCCCTCCGCCTCTGCGGACAGGGAGCAGGGCAGCCTCAGAGACACTCCAGCTTTCCCTCTGCTGTCCCCCGGTGATTAAAGAGGCGGTGGGGGAGCTGACTGCCATTACAGCTTTTTCATAATGCGGCGTTGTCAGCGAGCTCTGGGCCTCTGGGCACGGCTCTGGCAGCCTCATCTCTCTTCCTGGCTGCCGAGGCTCCCAGGCTACTCAGGGAAGGGCAGGCTGCAGGCTAGTGAAAGGAATGTCCCGGCAAGACAGCTAGCTCATCAGCCGCTCCTCAGAATGATCTAAACATCTTCCTTTGGATTTAAATCTGCTCCCTCAGTGGCCAGACACATAAAGCAAAAGATGAGAGAAAGAGAGCCGACAAGAGCACTTGGGTGCCAAGAACTAGAAGGAAGGGAGGGGGCTGGAGGGCTGCACTGGGATTGCTGAGTGAGCTCCCACCAGACCCCAGCTTCCTCCTGGCTGCTCTGCACCTCTCACCCCTTCCTCCATGGCTAAGCTGTCCGGAAATGAGGAGAAAGTTTGAGAGCCTACCTTAGAACAAACTCAGGAGGCCTCCTCCTCCTGGTTCCCACTGAGCCTCCCTCAGACTAGCGTCGTAGGGGGCCGGCCACAGTCTGGTTTTCTCTTCTGTCCCATTTGCTCCACACGCTTCATTACCACAGTTGTGGGGAGCAGAACCTGGGCCCTGCAGAGCTTGGGTCCCTCACTGTCACCAGCCCTCAACAGGCCAGCTAAACAGACATGTAGCACCGAAAAGCAAGAGAGGGAGTTATTCTAAATGTTCACATTGGGAAGAGGAGCAAATAAAAGGTCCAATAGGCTCCCCACCCCATGTTTCTCTCTTGGGGTCCTGACTGGAGATTTAGTTGTAAAAAGAGACAGGGAGAATGCAAACCCAGCAATCTTGGTCACCATGGTCACTGTGGTCCTGCCCATCACTGACCCTCAGCTTCAGTCTCTCCTACAAGGTGATCTGACAAGCTGTCAGGACTCTGTGAAGTCTTTCTGGGGAGACGTGCTCCCCCTCCAACTAGTGCCGGGCTTCAGTCTCCGGGAAACTCCCATCGTGGGGTAAAAGGTTTGAACTGTGACTGCCAAAGAGAGAAGCGAGTGTCACTCTAGAATAGAAGCTGTGCGTGTGTGTGTGTGTGTCTGTGTGTCTTTGTGGTGTGTATCTGTGTGTGTGTCTGTGTGTTGTAGAGGACCCGGGTTCGGTCATTAGTACCCATATTGATGGCTCACAACTGCCTGCAACTCCAGCCAAGAACTGTGCTACCTCTGACACCTGTACTCTTTCAGGTCAGGGCAGTTACAGCTCCAGTGAGTGCCTACCTACTGTGTGCCAGGCTTCCAGACAGTGAGTGCCTACCTACTGTGTGCTGGGCTCTCAGACAGTGAGTGTCTACCTACTGTGTGCCTGGCTTCCAGACAGTGAGTGACCTGTTCTATGAGGCAAATGGTGACATGTGTTGGGACTGTTTCTGTGGAAGAGCAGGGACAATCTCAGCAGCAGAGTGTAGCACCTCTGGCTGCCCAGTCTCTCCAACCTACCTGGACAGCCCAAGCGTGTTTAAAGGTGCCACCCACTGTCAGCTAGATCTTCCTTGGGGACATGAGGTGACTATTCCGATACCTATGCAGGGTTCCTTGCCTTCTCTGGTAACATGTCTGTGGAGCCAATCCTCCCCTCAGTGGGTTAGGCTGGAAGAGGAAATTGCAGCTAAGCGTTTAATTCCCTTTTAATGTTTACATTATTAACACCGGCATTACAGAACGATATTTTTACTTTCACACGATTTAAACATGCAATTCGATGTCTAGATTACCGGGATCATTACAACTTGGAACCGGAAGCTGCATCCCTGCTCACAGCTCTCCTCCCTTGCTAATGCCTGGTTTCTATAAAGAGCGATTGGGGTTCCCCAAATACCCATTCCAGAAGGCTGGGGAGGAGTGGCCCAGTGGGGCTTTCCACTGAGCCACGAAGCTGCATCGGCTGTGAAATGACTTACAGGCAGCAGGTGGGTGTTAAAATGGTCATCAACTCCCCACGAGGCCAGCACCACTGAGCTACATTCCAGGCAGTGCCCATGAATGTGCCCAGAATGGCTCTGGGTGATCGACAAGCTACTGAGCCCAGAATCTAGCTCAAACCACCCACAGAGAGAAAGGGAAAGGGCTCTAGCTAAGACAAGGTCAAGGGGGCCCTGGGGGCCCTTGGAACAGGATCTATAAGAGCCCCTGCCAGGTACATAGCCTAAGCCTGTGGCTTACAGTTACACCTCTGCAAAGGTGGAGGGGTTCAAATCTGTACTCTGCCACTCCCCAGCTGCTGTCCCTGGCCAGTCTTAGCCTCTCCGTGCCTCAGTTTCCACCCCTGGAAAAACGAGGTAATAGTGGCACTTGAACCATCATGGAGACTAGAAGTTTAATCTGTGGCAGTGTTTGATGCATAGACTGGAGAGGGCAGGGCTACATTAATTTATCATGTATTCCCATTTTCTCTATTTATGTTGAGTTTATTTGTCGATTAATTTACTTATTTTGAGACAGGATAGCACTATGTAGCTAGTTGTGGCTGGCCTGGAATGTACTATGTGGACCAGACTGGCCTTGAACTCACAGAGATCAGCAGCCTGCCTCTGCCTCCCAAAAGCCTGGAATTACAGGTGGAAGCCACCAGGCTCAGTTTATATGGTGTTGAAGATGGAACCCAGGGGCTCATATGTGGTAGGTGAGCGTCCTATCCACTTAGCTGCACCCCGGTGCTCTTTGTTTGTTTAGTTATTGGCCCATGCTGATCTCAGACAAACCGTGTAGCTAAGATTGGCTCTGAGCCCCCGACTCTCCCGGCTCACTCTTCCCAGTCTGGGGATCAACCAATATTTCTTGCTTTTAAGATGAAGAGACTTGAGCTCAGGGCTGAGGTGTAGCTCAGTTAGCAGAGCGCGTGGCTAGCATGCAGGAGGTGCTGGTTCGATGTGCAGAATCAAATAAATCAAACCTGGTGGCACTGCTGTAATCCCGGCACCGAGGAGGGGAGCCAAGAGAATCACAATGTCATGACTTCCAGGCCAGCCTGGGCTGCACGAGATCCTGCCTCAGAACAAGAAACAAAGAAAGAGGGGCCTCTGGAATGGTGGGCAAAGACACTTGCAGCCAAGCCCAAGGAACTGCGTTTGATCTCCAGAACCCATGAGGTGGGAGGAGAAAACTGACGCCCACTAGAAGGGCTCTGACTTCAATCTGTGTCCCCTACAAAGCAACCAAGGAAAAAGGGAAGCTGAGGCTCCAAGCAATGAAAACCACAAAACACGCAAGCCTGGTTGCTGCCCAAGGTCTCTGCTGCCCCTCTGCCCAGCAGCCTGCCTTGACCATCCTCAGGTGGTGTTCCCTGGCGTGACTCAGGTCTATACCAACAACAACCCCTCAGGGACTACCCCTCCCAACAATGCCCATTCCATACCCATCATGGCAGGGAGCATGGTGGCACACAGGGAGGCATGGTGCTGGAGGAGCAACTGAGAGTCTACATCCTGAGACTAGGCCTGGCTTGGGCTTTCAAAACCTCCAACAAGGCCACGCCTCCTAACACTTACAATCCTTTCAAACAGTTCCAGGCCCTGGTGACTAAATATTCAAAAATACGAACCATTTTTATTGTGGGGACCATTCTTATTCAAACCACTGCACCCATCTTGCTAAGTTAGTACAGAAAGAGCGCTGTTGTCACCGTGGTCCTAGGTTTGCTTGACGGCTGCCTGTCTCCTCACATGGTATGCAATGCACAGGGAGGGGCCTTCAGCTGTCCCCTGCGGTCCGTGTAGTGTGACCTGTGCCGTCACCAACACCACGCTTCTGCATTTGCTTGATATTCTGCTGTTACTGTTCTTTTTTTTATCTTAGTTTTCCTGGACAGGGTTTCTCTGTGTAACAGCCCTGGCTGTCCTGGAACTCACTCTGTAGACCAGGCTGACCTTGAACTCAAACATCTGCCTACTTGCTGCACTTTGGAGGCGAGGCAGAGCAGAAGGTTCTCAAATCTGAGGCCAGCCTGGTGTATTTAGCAAAGACATGGGGATTGGGGAGATAGAGCCCCGCTGGTGGTACACACCTTTAATCCTAGCACTCTGGAGGCAGAGGCAGACAATCTCTGTTAGTTCAAAGCCAACTGAGTCTATATAGCAATTTCTAGGACAGCCGAGGCTACACTGAGAGAGACCCTTTCTCAACTCCCACCTCTCGACCCCCCAAAAACAAAAAAACAAAACCAAAAAAACCCCACAGAGAATTGGATTTGATTCCCCAGCACTCACAGGGGAGCTCACAACCATCTGCAACTCCACCAGGTCCACATGTGGTGCAGAGATATTCAGGCATCCAGGACACCCATACTGACATGTTGAGAATACCCTGGTAAGGTCAAAATGAAAACATGGAAGAAAGGGATGGTTCCATATAGGAGGAAGGTTCGCACTGTCTTAGTGTGCAGTCTCTGATGTTCTCACGACAAAATCTCCTGATAATGCTCTTCCCATGTTCCCCATCGTTAAGCAGAGCTTGGCTGTGTTAGGCGGCACTGTGGAGCACACAGAAAGAAATATTACCAACTGCGGAGGGAAATGGGGGAGGAAGAGCAGGGGCGGCTTGGCAGTGACAGGAGGCAAGCCTTGGGCGGAAGTGGGAAGGAGGCAGAGGGAGGGGGTTGATCTGAACGGATCGGTGGGTGGTTTAAACAGAGAACAGTTTTCCAGAGCTCCAGGGGTGAGGTTCAGAGTGAGGAGTTATTGAAAGAGAACTCACCTTAGCTGGGGCGCTATGCCAAGCTGAGGTGCTAGGTGGCTCAGCCCCCAGAAAAGTTCCCTTATCACCTGATGTGGGAGTGTCATATATCAATCTGTTGATTTCATTGGCTGAGCAATAAAAGAAACTGCTTGGCTGGCCCTCAGCTTAGAACATAGATGGGAGGAGTAAACAGAATAGAATTCTGGGCGGAAGAGGAAGTGAGGTCAGACTCTGCTCTGCTCCCGGAGACTCAACAGCTCTGCTCTCTGGAGCAGAGACACCATGATGGACGGAGGCTAGAATCTTCCCGATAAGCGCACCTTGGGGTGCTTACACACATCATTAGAAATGGGCTAGTCCAGGTGCGAGAATTAGCCTGTAAGGGCTAGAGTTCACGGGCCAAGCAGTTCTTAAATGAACACAGTTTGTGTGTTGTTATTTCGGGCATGAGCTAGCCAAGCGGCCGGGGTGTTGGGGACGCAGCCCCGCCGCTCCATATTTCAACAATCACCCCATCAGGTTCCCATTCCTGCCATAGCTTCACCTTAGTACTCTGGCTAGCCACAAAGGATGGCTTTATTGAGGTCAAAGGGCAAAGTTGGTCCATTTACTCCTGGGTTCCAGGCACTGGGGGGGGGGGCTAGAAACCACAAGGCCCACCCCAGGTAGGACGTTGAAGAGCACTTGGCTGGCTCAGCTGACCTGGGAGGCAGGGGTAGGGAGGCCTTCTGTCTCAGGCAGTAGGAAGAGTAACTTGACGGCAGTGAATGGTCTCTCGCTTCACTTGAGGTACAGGTTGAGAAAGGCCAGGAAGCCAGGGGAGTTTGAGCTGCTCTGCCTCCTTCTGTGGGTTCCCTTCCTCTACCTGCCGCATACACAGCCCTCCTATGTTGTTCCCTTTGTTGTGAACGCTGAGAGGTCTCAGGGTCTGACAGATCTAGGTTGGGATGTGGTTTTGTTCATTTATTCAGTCAGTCACTCCATAAACACTAATGTCTAGGAGCCAAGTGCAAAGCAAAATATGTGAAATTCCTTGTTAAAAGTATGAAGAGAAGACAGGTGGTGGTGGAGCATGTCTTTAATCCCAGCACTCATGAGGCAGAGGCAGACAGATCTCTGTGAGTTCGAGACCAGCCTGGTCTACAGAGTGAGTTCCAGGACAGCCATGGGTACACAGAGAAACCCTGTCTTAAAAAGAAAACCATACACACATACATACACTACACACACACACACACACACACACACACACACACACACACACACACGAGGGAGGGAGTAGGCCAACAAGATGGCTCACCAGGTAAAGGCACTTCACTGAAGGTATACATGCCTACAATCCTGGGAGGCTGAGGCTGGAGGATCTCAAAGTCAAGGCCAACCTGGATCACGTAGCCAGCACCCTGTTGCTTAGATGGTATAATTGGGATTGAAGAGATGACTCTGCTGGAGGAGGTCGCTAGTTTGTTCCCAGCCACCCAGAACAGAAACAATCACACAGGAACTGTATTAATTAAATCACTGCTTGGCCCATTAGCTCTAGCTTCTTATTGGCTAACTCTTACATATTAATTTAAGCCATATCCATTAATCTGTGTATTCCATGAGGCTGTGGCTTACCAGGTAAAGTTTCTAGCATTTGTCTCTGGTGGTGGCTCCATGGCTTCTCTTGACTCTGCCCTTCTTTCTCCCAGCATTCAGTCCAGTCCTTCCCACCTAGCCCTGCTCTGCTATAGGCTCAAAGCAGTTCTTTATTCATTAATGGTAATAGCAGCATACAGGTGAAAACCCCACATCCTGACTCAGTGGTTAAGGGCATTTGCTACTCTTGGAGAGAATCAGGTCCGGGTCCCAAAACCAACACATAGAAGGGATGCACAGCCATACATACAGGTAAACACTCACACGTATAAAAGTAAAATAAAGAAAATACACTTTAAAAAATCTTTTTTTTTTTTTTTTTTTACGTTTTCCAGGCTGAAGCAACCTTTCTGGCACTATGCAGGAGATCTATGCATGAAGCGAGGGTTACTTTGGAGAGGCTGAAGAGAGAGCAATGGTAGGTGAAAAACTGTAACAGAGATGTAAGTGGCAGAGACACGCACGGGGCAAAGTGTGGGAGCAGGGCAGGCATGTGTGGATGTCCCGTGCCTGCCAGAGGTGAAGTTCAAACACGTCTTCATCCGGTAACAACCAGTATTTACATGCAAATGTTTCCCTTATGCAAAACAGCAGAGGTCTCGAGGGAAGCTTTTTTGGTCCCGAGCTTGTAAACTCATTGAGAAGCAAAGCTGTCCCCAGGGTACACTGAGTTTGCTTTGCCGCTGGGAGCTGGGCGAGTTCCAGGACGAAGACCGAAGAGCTCAAGGCTCGCACTCACAGGTGAGCAGCGCCCCTGCCTGGAGGGCAGCAAGCCGAAGGCGAAACTGCGCATGTCCGCCGGGGGGGGGGGGGAGAAAGCCAGCGCGCCTTACTGCGCACGCGCCGCCCGCGGCCCCAACTCCTCCCCCGGGGGCGGGGCAAGCGGGGCCCAAGATGGCCGCTCTCCGCTACCGTCGTTTCCTTAAGCTCTGTGAGGAATGGCCAGTGGACGAGACCAAACGGGGCCGGGACTTGGGCGCTTACCTGCGGCAGCGGGTAGCACAGGCCTTTCGGGAGGGAGAGAACACCCAGGTGACCGGCGGGAGGGAGGTTGGAGGTGTCGGAGCGGGGTGGGGGCGGCGGGGGAATCTGCGCATGCGTCGGCCCCGTGACCGGCTGCACGTGCGAGGTGCCCATGTACCAGCTATCTGCGGAGTGCGACGCTTGCGGCTCCGTTTTCTCCTTTGTCTGCACCGTACAGTGGCCGGCGAAGCTCCCCTGAGGTCCATATGCCACCAAAGAATCAAATTCTAAGGCGGGGTTGGTTCTTCCGTAACCCTGTTAATGTGTTTGCCAGCCGAGCCTGCCCCCCAAGAACCCCAGCAGGACTCCGGCCAAACCGTTCTGCCACTCGCCCCCGTAAAACTGCAGGAGCTTTGGGCCTTCCACTCAAGTCCCTCGTGGGAGTAGTAGGCCTCCCCAGTGTAGGTTCCCTTATCAAGCACAGTCGTGTGCCACAAACGTAGTAAGGTTCCATGGAGACCGCAGTGAATTAAACAGGGTCTTGCCCCATGTGGCTGTCTTTTGTAAGATTTATTTATTTATTACATGTACAGCTTTCTGCCTGCATGTATTCCTTCCCGCCAGAAGAAGGCGCCAGATCTCATTACAGATGACTGTGAGCCACCATGTGGTTGCTGGGAATTGTACTCAGGACCTGTGGAAGAGCAACCGTTGCTCTTAACCGCTGAGTCTTCTCTCCAGCCCTGCCCCTCGTGACTTTGAGTGGACAGGACACCAGGAACAAGTAGAAACATAAGACAGTCCCGATCGTAGTAAATGTCACATTGTAGTGTTCCTGGGGCATAGGTGAGGCTCAAGGCATGAAGACAGCCAACACCCCGCATTGGGAAGGGCGTCCGGACACTGCCTAGGAAGTCAGACTGGCGCTGTAGAAGAAAGAAAACTAGCCAGAATGAAGGGCAGTGGAGGTGTGTCCACGACCACTCACTGAAGGGGGAACAGGAGCCGGGCACCATACAGTGTTTTTGTTTTAAATGTGTTCAGGTGTTTTACCTACCTGTGTGTCTGTGCACCATGTTGCTGCAGTGCCAACGGAGACCAGAAGAGGGCGGTGGATCCCCTGGAACTGGTTTCTGATGGTTGTGAGCCACCACGTGGATATTAGGAATTGAACCTGGGTTTCTTTTTTATCCGCTCAGCCACCTTTCCAGTCCTCCCATTCAGTCTTAAAGGCTCTGATGAGGAGTCGGATCTTACTGTAAGGCCTGTGAGAAACCACTGGGGGCGTTTAGTCAGGGGTCTGACATGGCCTCATTTTAAAAGGTTATAGAGGGTTATAGAGGGCAAGAGAAGCGAGGAGCTGCAGAGAAGCCTGCTGTGGTACCCAGGAAGAGATGCTGGTGGTTTGGATAAGGGTGGCTGCACAGGAGATGGAAGTAACTGGAAATAGTTTGTAGCGAGCAAGTCACTCACAGCATGGACATGCTGGATGTGGGGTAAAAGGGAAGAGGAACCGAGGACGGCACCTAGAGTCTCCCCCTTTTCTTTTTTTGGTGTGAGCAGCTGGGTGCCATTTACTCAAATGGGAAAGACGAGATGAGGAACAGGTGGGGTGTGGGAAGAACATCGCACGTTTGATGGTAGATGCTGTAAGCTTGCGATGCCAAGTAGACTGGCTTCCAAGTGGAAATGTCAGGCAGGAGGTTATGTGAGCGTGGGGCTTATGCAAGAGGTCAGAGGTGCCAAGTGAGGTGCCCAGCACACATACTGGCCACATAAACGACCTGTGAAGCCGGACCGTGACCTGCCAAAGCAGGAACCGGGGACACTGCAGCTCATTCCAGTCTAGCTGAACCCGCCCACCTCAGTGAGATGGCGCCACTGCAACCTCTGACAAGATTGCTGTTTGGAACGTCTGGCCCAGGACTTCTGGGAGGCAGGAGAGGTCGCTGTATGCACAGGATCCTCAGAGCCTAGTGGTCTGCACTGCCCCATATCATGCGGATCTCAGGGCAGGTCTGTGGGCTTTCTAGGGCTGCGCTGCGCTGTGCTCTAACTTACAGTACGAGCTTCCTGAGACCAGAGGTGCAGCCCCACCCCCACTCATCCACCAAGTCCGTGTGGTTCTTGCTCACGAAAGCGTCCGGTGAGCATCTGAATGAACATGTGATTGGCTGTGGTTTGTGAGGCTGGTCATCTGCAGTCCGGTGGCATGTGTAGAAGTCCCTGGAAGAAGCGCCAGGGTGAGAGGGCCGACGCTCGTGACAGACTCTGTGGTTTGACTTTCTGTTGTTTGTGGAGTCCCAGGCCCTGCTGCCCCAGGTGAGACCTGCTCAGCTCCACGCAGCTTAGAGTTGGACAGCCAGAGGCTGGATGTACAGGGGGAGAGGCTGACCCTCACCTGCTGATTGTTAGCGTAATTCAGCCAGCAGGGCGGGGAGAGTTGTCGTCCTTTGTCCTCTCCTAGGGACAGGTTCTGATGAGCTGAGGCCCACACAGACTTGAGTCATAGCTGCAGATCTATGTCAGGGCTGCGCCAACGGTTCTGCGACACTGATGGATGTGTTCTTGGTAGAGCAAAGTAGGGAGTCATGGGGGCAGTGGACACATTACTCAGGACCTTTGTCGTAGCTCATCCTGATGTCACCTGAAATTGAGCCTGCCTGGGCTTAGTAAATCTTGGTGATAATCTTTGGAGGGAGCAGCCCTTGGCTGGGACAGCAAACAGTGAGTCAACACCTCCCCCGGATCACTTAAAAAAGACCTTGAGAAAGAAAGGTGGTTCTCAGAGACTCAACAGCAGAAGGTGGGATGAGACCCCGGGGGCGGCTGATTGCTGTGTCCCCCACCTTTCTGCCACTTGTCCAGAAAGTGGAACTGGAGGAAGTAGAGGCTGCTGTGTCGAGCATCCCCTTGACCTTTTGGCTTCCTGTGGTCTAACAAGGGCTATAAAAGGTGCATAGAGCACTTGGCACAGCTCATCTGATTTTATCCTTTGTGCCACCAAGTGAAGTAGCCATTATTGTCCTGATTCTTACAGATATTGAAATCAAATCAGACCACTGATCCAGGTCCCTTGACAGTAAGAGACAAGTGAAAGACAGGCCAGCCACGTGCCCTGGTCTGCGTGGCTCCCAGGTGTTGGCAGGTCCCCCGTTGTCAGTCCTTTGGAGAGACCCCTTGTTAAGTTTTTCTTTGAGCATCAAGACCCTCCTTCCCGCCCATTCATTGTTGGAGCAGAGAATTAAACGCCTCAGGCCCACTTGTCTCCTTTCCCTGATCTACCTCTCCAGTGAAACAAGAAGAAAGGTGGTACTCGGTGGGACGCCAGCGCAGAAAGGCCAGTTAATAATTCTGGCTTCAAACCTGAGCACAAACCCTCTGCCTCTGTGTAAGCCCTTCAGGGCTTCTCTTGGCCCACCCTAAACCCACCAGGAGGGGAGATGGCAGTGGGGAGCCGGAACACAAGGAACACTCTACCACCCTGCCTCCTGTTCCCTTTTGAAGCTCATGGTTGTGGGTCTCCTTTGCTTTGAGTAGTTTCCTTAAAGGAGTTCTCATTCCCTGCAGCACCAAGAGTCTCAGTGTGGGGGCGGAGCAAACAGCTGTGCTGATTGACTGAACTGCAGGCACAGAGCAGGTCTTTTCGGGTGCAGGGTGGCTCAGGCCGGCTCTGGGAAGACTGGAGCTGCTATCGTCTATCTGGCATGGGCTGTGACTGTTGTGTGAAGGGTTAGATGGGGCCAAGGGAAAGATGTCAGGCTTTGCTGATCCTGGCTCCTCCTCGAGGGGAATCCGAGGCCTGATCCTCGACACCTCATTGGGGCAGGCAGCTTGTTACCCAGCCGCCTGGCACAGGGCAGCCACAAAGGGCATCTTGGTTATGTTGGTGTGTATCAGGCTTTAGGGATGTGGCCTAAGGACAGATTGTGCTCTTTGTGACTCAGAGGTGCTACAGAGATGGGTTGTGAGCAGAGCGATCTCCAGGACGGACGGTGAAGTCATTCGTTGTCTTTACTCCCCTCGAGAGTCTGCTCGGAGTGTTTGGGGCAGAGAGTTGCACTGGTGTGCACGCGCGTGTGTGTGTGTGCGCGTGTGTGTGTGTGTGTGTGTGCGCGTGCGCGCGTATGCATGCTTGTGCATGTGCATTCACACACATAATCAGGTGTGGCTGTTCCCTCTCAGGGGTGAATGGCTGCTTCCAAAACCCGCCTGCTGCCTCCTGGGCACTGGTGGGAACTTGGAGCCTTCAGTGCTCGGCAGTCCTTGGTACCCAGGTCCAGCCTGGCTTCCCAGCCTCAACACCCAGCACAGTTGCTGGCTCTGCACCCTACCCTCATGGGCCCTTACTTTGCCTTCAGAGCTTATGTCTTTATTAATCTTTGAGACCTTGGTGACTTTGAACTGCTGTAGTCCACATCAAAAGCCTGAACCCAGCTTGCCAGTGGTTTGGTGGCTCCTGGCCACTGGAGCCCTCTGTCCTGAAACAACTTCTCTCCCCTGCCTCTCTCTGCTCTCCTCCCATCCATGATGTGCTACTCCGGCTTGGACTAACTAGGGACTGTGTCTGCTCTGGCCCTGTGTGGCACTCCGTCCTCACTGCCACACCTGACCTCTTCAGTCTGCAGTGCTGCTCTTCCCTGCTCTGCCGCCCAGCCTCTGCTTCTCCTCTCCACCCCTCAGTCTGCTCCCTAGCAGCGTGCTCTCCGTAGTAGGTGCTCAGGAAATGGCCGTCTAATTGCATTGACAGGAGTGTGCTCCGCGACACATCTTTCATGTCAGAAGTTCATTTCAGAGTCAGGAAACCTTTCACAGAGCCTCCTGGAGCAGAGCCAGCGCAACCTTAATTAGCAGAGCAGTCTGCGCACCCTCCCCAATGTGCTTATGCGTCCCGTGTGGGGCTGGAATAGGGGCTGCTGTACAAATTACTGTCACCACCCAAAATTCAATTTTGAAAATTGAAATCAGTGCCTACGGCACTGGTGTAGATTTGTATGTATAAAAGTTTAATATGGTAAAGAGAAATTTACTGACGGCTGAGCAAGGGGATGCAGAGGGAGCGATGGGGCGGTAAAGGGCGCTTGCTTCGGAGCCTCCATTTCATTCGTGTTCAGGGAACAGCCTTGAATTTTTCATAACGCCCGTGTGCCGCTCTTTGTCCCAAAATGTCCATAATCTCATTAGGTGCAAATGCAAAACCCAGGTAATTTAAAGCTTTGTGTGTAGGAGTCTTTCCTAAAACCCCTAGGACATCTCATGAGAAATACTGGGGGTTCCTGGTATTTGTGCTGGAATCTGAGACTGGAGCGTAAGATACAGGTGGGTGTGCGACGAGGCTTCGGGATTGAGGCGGGGATCCTGTTGATAGCTGATAAGTAGCAATCAGAACTGGATTTTAATTGCTGGGCTAGAGTTGGCTGTAATATGGGTCCTGGAATGGCCGTGTTCTTGCCGTTTCTCCTTAGTCAATAAGGCTTTGTTAGAAATCGGCATATTGCAAACTCGCACCGCCCCCATTAGGGTTGTGCAGTCTTCTGTAATTGTGCACACCTGACCTAGTGGGAAATTAGACGACAGGCAATTTTGTAGTGTGTTTACTAGAGCCCCAGGATGGCCTTGAACTCCCCATCCTCCTACCTCCCGAGTTCTGAGATTACAGGCTTGTGCCACCATCCCTGGCTCCAAAACATGAACACTGAGGGACAGAGGGCACTGAGGCGGTTGAGGTTCCCAGGGTCCCTCATTTCTGCCCGAGGCCCTGTCCTCTGCGTGTGCATGCTGTCCGTGCACGTCAGAGCAAGTGAGCTGAAGACAGGATGATACTCCCTGGTTGCTGGGGTCACAGAGGAGCCGGGCAGCCTCTGTGGGGATACTGGCAGGGACTCAGGTCTGGTTGGAGTCTGGGTTTGCCTAGGAGAGGCCTGGGAAGGAGGCCAAGTGCAGGCTGTCCCTGCTGGGCACTGGGAAGGCAACCTGGTGGTGGGAGGGGTGCATGCAGATGAGCAGCCATGAGAACAGCCTTTGGCCCATCCCCCTTCACTGTCCACGGATGCTTAGTACCAGCGGTGTCTACTCTGACTGGGTAAAGCCTCCGTGGTTCTTACCCTCTTAACCCCATCCCCAGTCAAACTCCTGCCAGATGTGCTGGCCACTCGGACCCACTCCTTGGTCCTTTAGGGTGCTAATAACCCTAAAGCACACTGGCCCCATTCCCTGACATTCCAGGCCAGGAGCTGCCATGTCACCCCTCATACCACCCTTGGTGATAGGGGCTATTATCACTTCTTTTAAAGTCAAGTTCACCAGTATACCTAAAAAGTGGCAATACAGCTGGGCGGTGGTGGTGCACACCCTTAATCTCAGCACCTGGGAGCCAAAGGCAAGTGGATCTTTGTGTTCAAGGCCAGCCTGGTCTACAGAGCTAGTTCCAGGACGGTGAGGCTGTTACACAGAGAAAAAACCTGTCTCGAAGAAACCAAAAAAATAAAAAAGGTGGCAATACATGGAAGATAGAGAGACAGGGTGAGGTCCAGGGTGAAAGGTGATTGGCACAGGACAGGGGACTGCAGAGGTGGTCCCTTGCCTGTGAGTTTCCCCAGACAGTGGCTAGGACTGGGGTGCTTGCATGGATTATTAGATAATGGCATCGCCCCAGCCTCAGTTGTCCTGCAAGATGACGCGAGAGAACATCTGGATCCCAGGAAGTGAGTGCCAAGTGTGACGAGAGGGCCTGTGAACAGCCAGATGTTCACAAGAATGGGTGTGAGCAGGGAGTGGGGAAGGAACGTGGCAGTTTTCTTCAAGCGAATGGGCAGAGGGTCGGTGGCTTGCCCAGAATCTACAGCTAGTGAAGAGTGGTGCCAGGATCTCACAGGGCAGCTACCCCCAGTGTCCTGCAGCCACAGAGGCCCCTGCTCACACCAAGGCCGGGCCTGCAGATGTCTGTGTAGGGAGGGTTTGTAGGCAGGCAGTCAGCACAGCTGTGGAGAGCACAGCAGAGGGAATGACCTTTTCTATTGGAATTTAGATATTGGGTGACTGTTGTCTGAGTGTGCAGCTGTGTGCATGTATGTGCGTGTGTGCACATTGTACATGTACATGAGGAGGTCAGAAGACAGCTTCTGATGTCTTTCCTCCAGTACTGTCTACCTTTTTCTTTCTCCTTTCTCCCATGGTGGGCACCACTAGGGAGGTGGAGACAAGAGCGATATGGCTGGGAGGAGAGAGGAATATAAAGGGGAAGAGACGGGAACTCACTGGAGTGTAGCGTCTAAGGACTCGTGCAGACAGGATCTCGCCCTTTCGGTCTGAAGATTTGGTAGAGGTGAAGGGTCTCTCTAGTGGTTGGCTGCTTTGCTTTTCTGGTCTTGAGCTTGAACCCCAGTATCTGTGCCTGGGTTTTTATTATTTATGCAACATCTCTACTTATTTATTTTGAGGCAAATTCTCTCTGCCCTGGAACTCGCTGAGTAGGCCAGCCAGTGAGCCCCGTCGGCCGAGCACTGTGGTTAATTGTGAGTGTGTGCTTCCGTGCCCACGTTTACAGTTCTGGGGATGGGACCTGCATGCTCGTGCTTATTGGTGAGCAGTTCACCAACAGAGCCGTCTCCCTAACCCTGACACAGGAGACGGGGTTTCATTCCGTATCCGTGGCCCAGAGCTTGTGGTTTGTGTGCTGTGTTCTGTCCTCTGAGTCGCTCTGTTACCCACACCTACTCTAGAAGCAGTGTGCCAGCGGTCATGGGGCCTCACAGTGCTGATCCTGGCATTCAGAAGGCAGAGGCAGGAGCAGCCCTGTGACCTCACCGTCGTCCTGGTTCTCCATAGATCAGGACAGCCAGAACTAGAGACCCTGTCTGCACCCCACACCCTCAGAAGCATCAGGACGCAAGTGCTCCTCCCCAGAGAGCATGACTGCTGATCTAGTCCTGCTAGCTCTTGTCGGGAGAACTGCCCAGGGAGATGCCAGCCCCACATTCTTCCTGTTTTGTGTCCTGTGATTAATGTCTTTGTCACATAGCTGACCCCAGTCTTTATCAGCTTTCAGCCCTCTCCTCGGGTGGCCATCACTGCCCACCTTGGCAGGGACTACATCTGGTAGCAAGGTAAACAGGCCTGGTGCTGCATCGGCTGCGAGCTGGGCCTCATCTGACACAGGCAGAAGAGGGCTGCCTCGCTGAAGTGCTTGCTTGACTCCTGATTTATTTATATGCTTGCTCTGCAAGAAAGGATTTAGTCAGAAAAAAGCCATCATTTGAGTTCTGGGAAACTATGAAGGAGTTTTGTTGTGGAGCGTTTAGAATCCCTGGCAGAGAAGTGTAACGACGCGCAGAGACAAATGGCAAAGGTCGAGAAAGGAAGGGTTAAAGACGGGAGGTCTGAGGGGCAGAAGACCCATCTTCTAGCAGAGGCCTGCCTCCCTCATTGGCCGTGCAGAATGGGCATGGGCTGTTCCCCTCCTCTTTGCTCTGGCTGCACACAGCTGGCGTCTGCCTTGGGCCTGCTTGGTTCACCTGTTTCGCAACATGGCCTCCTTTTCCTCTGGAGACAGTGTCTCTCCTCCACAGGCCAGGGTCGGCTGGAGCTCTGCTCAGCCCAGGCTGACCTCACACCCTCCCTTGCCCAAATGCTGGGGCTGCAGCTGTGCCGTGCATCTGCCTTTCCCCCTTGCGGTCGTAGCAGCCCCTTGCTTAGAGAGGAACGTGCTGGAGGTTTGGTTTGTTGAGTTGTTGTTTGGTCTTTCATCAGAGAACATGTAATCCACTTCATGCCGGTCTCATTTCACAGAGCTGTGTCTGTTTCACGGGCCTGAGCCTCAGGCTGACCCCAGCACTCTGCAGCCTCCTTGACAACACCCTGCATCCTCTCCTCATTTACATGGTCCCTTCCAGCCAGAGGACTGTTCTTCCCTGTCATATCTTGAACTTTCTGGATCTCTGGAGCCCACACTGCCCCCAGCATGTCCTTTGCAGCCTGCAGCTGGCGTGGTGCTTCCCAGGGTGCAAAGAGCTGCTGAACTCTTGTTTGCTTGTTGAGGGCCCGAGATCCTGCAGGTTGGGGGCGAGTGAGGTGGGGCTTTTCAGCCACTGAGGTGGCTTCTCATAGCAGAAGCTGGAGGGAGGTTTGCTTCCCACAGAGCTGAGGCTCCTGTGCCCTCCTCTGAATGCATTATTACACACCCTCCCTCGAGGTGTGGGTGCAATGTGAGGGGCACCTCCTCCACTCACTTCTCTCGGGGTATGCTGTCTTTCAGGTGGCAGAACCTGAGGCCTGTGATCAGATGTACGAAAGCTTAGCACGACTGCATTCAAACTACTATAAACACAAGGTGAGTGGGCTCGGGCTTTGCTCTCAGCCTCCGAAGGGAGAGCTGATTGATTATACAGTGTTCAAGTGTAACCAGTACTTTCAGCTACGCCAACAATGGTGCCCGGCAGAGGCCTTTAAAGGTCTGCTGAATAAAAGCCACAGCTTGTGTGTGTGAGCGCGTGCTCCTGTTCTTATTTCCCATTCGGTGATGGAGCTGATGTCACACGCTGATAAAGACGGAGTACTAGAACAGTCCCTGTCACACCAGGCCCTGCTCCTCCTCCTCAGCCTTGACATGATTACTGTCAGAATGCATGTAGTGTGGTTTTCCGGACTGGAAAAATATGTTCAGCAGCTCCGCAAATAGACATGGCCAAATGGAAGAGCCTGTGCAGAGGGAGCCCTTCCAGATGCCACCTACCAAGTGTGAGCCTCAGCCCCACTGTGGGTGTCATCTGGGAGCTAGCAGCTAGAAGTGCAGGCTCCTGGCCTCCAGGTGGCGCTGCCCCTCACATCGTCAGGTCTCTGGCCTCTGGTGCCCAGGTACATTGCAGCCAGCCAGAGCAAGGCTACTATCCTGCAGAACTAATGTGTCCCTTCTCTCCTGCCCCTGTGCCAGTACCCTCGCCCCAGAGAAACCAGCTTCAGTGGCCTGTCCGTGGAAGAATACAAGCTGATCCTGTCCACAGGTAGGAGGCATGACTACCCTCTCTGGTGGGGCTCACTGTGGGCGGGGAGACCTAGGAGGACTGCCTAGTAAGACAGTTGTGCGTGATGAGAACCCTGAGGAGCAGCTCAGAGAAAACCCTGAAGCTGTGTTTAAGCCACAGAATGCGGAAAAGGTCAAAGGCATTACTTAGAAGAGAAAATCATCTTTAGGGCTTTTAATTCAAGGCTGGTGCCTGGGAACAAGGGACTACTACATATTTGCCAAATGGAAGTCATTGGAATCAGAATGGAAGGAAAATAATTTTATTTTTATGGTCCTAAGAGGGCTTTATAAACAATGAGTCTTTTAATTAAAACAAAAAGCCATTCAGTAAATGAGTGTGGGGATATCCGCCTGTGAGTTATCTGTCCCAGGAGATGTGGTCTGCAGGTTTGATATGCGTCTAACGAGGTCTGTTTAGGAGTCCTGACTAGAACCCAGTTGGTAGGAAGGAAGTCCCTGCCAGTCAGCCCCTCCCTACTTCCCCATTTCCATTGTCACTGAAAGGGGTGGCGGGGGTGGGGGCAGGGTTGGAGCAGGTAGGTACTGGAAAATTGCTATTTTTACTGCCAAGGATATTGTCTATAAAAATAGGCTAACCTTTTCTGGGAGGGCATGGCCCTGAAACATTGGCTGCTGGTACTCTAGAAATTTCTCCTTCCTTTTGGCAGTGGAGGTTTGACCTTCTAGAATTCTTACCCTTCTGAGCAGATGGGACCCCATGTTGTCTGCTGTGTCTCAGGAGAGCAGCATCTCTTCACTCCCACATCCCTGGTCATGTCATCACCAGCAGTGAGGGGTCCTGAGAATGAACTGACCACGGACTCGGGTTCCCACTATCTTGTGCTTGTCCCTTCTGCCAGACCTCAGGAAGCCTTTGTGCGGGTGCTGGGCAGCGTGGTGACTGCGACTGCAGGCCTGGCTTCTCGTTAGGTCAGCCCAGGAAACTCCAACAGTGTGTGCACAGCAGGGCTGTGTTTTTGTTGCAGCTCTGGAGCCAGTACTACCTGGACCGTATTGCCTCCACACACAGGACCAGCCAGGCCTGCAGTGTGCCCACTTGGCCTATGGAGGCCTTGGTGTGTGAGAGGACAGGGACCCCAGTGCCACACTTTGTAAAAGTCACAGGAGGTTGTGCTGGTGGCTGCCATGCAGTGCCCCAAGCTAGTGTGGAGCCACTGCCCATAAGCAGTAATTCAAGCCAGCACTTTTGTTAAAATTGAATCCTGTCTGAGTTTAGTATCTGTGAATTATAAAATGAGATGCCACAGGCTCTCGGCTTAGGAGAGTTCTTGGGCTACTGGCTCTCTGCTAGGAGCCGTTCTGTGCCCCACAGATACGAGCCATGTCTGGAGTTCCTTGTGGTTGTCACAGTTGGTGGATAGAGGCCAGAGTGCTGTCAGCTGTCCTGTAGAGCACAGGACCACCCAATCCAGACTGTTAGCTCAGGGAAGAACTGCTTAGAGCACGTGTGCGTTGGGGTAGTGGTGAGGGGCAGGGTCCAAACAGAGTTTCTCTATGTAGCCCTAACTGTCCTGGAACTGTGTAGACAAGGCTAGCCTCAAACTCCCAGAGATCCTCCTGCTTCTGCCTCTGAGTGCTAGGATTACAACTACCTGGCTCATGTGTGTGATTCTTAAATATGGCTCTCTGCATGCAAATGGGCACATACATGCACACCTTGCCACCACTGTGAGGGGACGACCCCTCCCAATGTCACCGCCCTGACTGCACACACCCAGTTGGGGAGGTTTTGCAGTTGAACTCAAGGTTCAGGGTTCAGGGATTGGGGGTGGGAGGGAGGTATCCATCCTCCCCCTCCAGCTGCTGAGTCTGGCAGCTTCTCCTTGTCTTGATGCATCCAGAACCAGGGGTTTGCCTCCCTCTACCTCAGTGCCTATAGCTGGTGTAGATATTAGAGTGGGCCCAACTTGAGAGAGTTGGGGCCATTTCTTTGCAAGGTCACGTGGAGTGGGTGAGGATGTACACATCTGTGGTGCTGAGGGCTGGTCAGGGAGCCCTCGTGGGTCTGCCCCATCACCACAGTGTGTTTCGCTGTAACCGTTGAGCACGGCTTTTCACCATACAGACCCAGTGTCTGGGGCACATAGAAAGCAAAGCATGCTCTTCTAGGGACAGCCCTGTGACGTCAGTGTTGTCTCTCTCTCTCCCTGTGCAGACACCCTTGAAGAGTTTCAGGAGATGGATAAGAGCGTGTGGAAGAAACTACAAGAGAAGTTTGCACCCACAAGGCCAGAGGAGAAACATAAAGCCTGGGCACGGGTCTTGTCCCGCCCACGTACCTGACCCTCATCAATAAAGCTGTCCAGTTTCTCCACTCTTCCAGTTTGGGATTGACTCATCGGCTCCATTGGGGAGGCCTGCCCTGTCTGCCTGAGCAGAGGGAAGGTAGGGCCCTCGCAGCCTGAGGTCTGCATGCCCAGTAAGGATTCACAGGCTTCCTGTTGTGTCGTAAAGCTGGGGAGATGCCAGGATCTGCAGTTAACAGCTGAGAGGCCAAGACTGGGCATCCTGCCGGGCCCTCTGCCACAGAAGACATCCTAGGTCTCTCACTCCAGCCCTCCAGAAGTACGCATGCCAAGGTAGGACAGCAAAGCTGTAGCCACGCTTGAACTGGGCGCAGTGTGTCGGCACCAGGTAGGTTCTGCTGAGGGCTACAAGCCACACAGGCCACCTTAGCCGCTTGAACCTCATGCTCCTATTAGGTCTCACATCCTACAGCAGCCTAGGGGTACAACACATGGCAGTTAGGATCCTGAGCCTGAGGGGAGGCCAGGGCACATTGGCCTCTGTGGCACCAGCTGTGTAGGAAGCAGAGTCCCACTGGTGGACTTGGATTCTATTAATTTATTTAAGGCAATTAACACATTAGTTCTCAGGACACAGGACTTATAAAACACGACACCACAAAGGGAAGAAAAAAGAACAAAATACCACTTTGACACAGCCAGTCCTTGTCCCTGGAGCTTGTGACTCTTGCCTATAAAGCCATCCATCTGAATCAGACTACTTGGACAGGGCCAAGAGTTCACCCTGTCCCCAGCAGGCACAACAGGGTGGGATGACCCCTGGAATAAGTTAAGTATCAAAGCCCTAAGTAGCTAATAACAGCAGGCTAACACCTTCCTGAGGCAGGAGGAAGGCAGGAAGAGCCACAATGTAGTGCTTGGAGATGAGAGGCAGCCGCTTGTAACCCCTGCGAGGACCACTGAGGAGTGTCAGTCACCGCTTCCAGGCTCAGCGGTCTGGAGGACCTAGTGTCCTCTAAGGCACTAAGGTAAACCAAGTCTCCTCAAGGGCTCTGAGCAGGACTGTCGGCTCTGCAGCACCCCTGCTGGCCAGGGCCTGGCTCCCTGACCCAAAGGAGGGGCAGTGCGGTTTGCAGTGGATCTCCGGGGGGCTTCAGGGGCTCTTCTCAGCGGCTCATGCAGTTCTGCACATCCACAAAGCCCAGACGTTGCCTCCGTTTCCGCTGCTCTGTCATCTGAGGTAAACAAGTCTCATCAGGTGACCTAGCTCCCTTCTCCATGGTACCATGAAAGACTGCATCTTCCTCCAAGGGCCCAGCTGCCCTTCAGATAGACACCCCTAACCCCCAGGGTGCCCTCCGCAGGTTGAGCCCTTGACTGGACACAATTGGTAAATCACTAGAAGAGCTATAGGACAGCTGTGGCTATGTGTAGAGGAAGATCGTTCCTGCCACACTGAACCCTTGCAGGCCCGGCCTGGCCGCTGCACAAAGGGCCTCAGGTGGAGACGCTTAGGACCCTGAGGTCATGAACTCACCTGCTCCTTGAGCTCATTGAGCTGGGCGGTGAGGTGGGACACCAGCTTCATGGTGGAGCCAAGTTTCTCCTGCAGGATTCGGATCTCATTCTGCTCGCCCTCGCCCTCGCTGCTCACCAGGGACATTGCACGCATCCGTGGGAACCAGTCCAGGTTCTTGTTCTGAAACAAAGTGCTGGGGTCAGGACCAGTGAGGCGCTGCACAGGGAAAGCCACACCCTTAACCAGGTGCCCAGCAGGAACTGTGTCATGTCATGAGTCCTCCAGGTCCAGCAGACAGGAGGAAGCCAGAGGTGGGCTTCCACTGCCACAGCAAGCTGCCTTTCGTGACATGGCCCTGTCCACTAGTGCTGTGTGCTGGTATCTCTCATCTGCCCACTCCCTGCCACAGCCAAGGCGCAGGAAGGCCAAGACCAGATAACTTCCTCATGCAAGGAAGATGGAGCCACACGGACGGCAGCAACTGTGCATGCGCCATGCAAGGAAGATAGAGCTTTGCGAGCCAGGCCCAGCTAGGGAGGGTTAGCACACGTGCCAAGGAAGGAAAGCCATGTTTCCCAGGAAGGAGGCATTAGCCAGGCAGTTTTCTGGTTCCCTATCACAAGCTGTGAATCCTCAGACCAACAGATAAACCCGAGACAAAACCTCACTGCCGCCATGACTATGGAAATTGGAAGGATTATATTTAATTCCTCTAAGCCTCGTATCTTTAAGCTTCTCTAGGCTCTCTCAGATTGGGACAATGCTGGCTTTCAGAAGCCATTCTCCTTCGCTGTGCCTTCTAAGAGGCCCTGTGGGGCTCAGCATCCCTCAGTGGGGTCTCCCCGCTCCACGCAGCTTAGCACTGCTGTAGAGCAGCCTCCTCCAGGGCTGACGGGTGCCCCGCATGTTCTGTTTCTCCTCCCACCAGCAGAGTGAATCCCATGGCGGCCAGCTGTGAGCAAGGTTGTGCACAGCCAAGGGCTGGCCCCAGCTGCGTCTCCCTTTTTGGCCCAACAAGCTTCAGCAGCTGTCAGCCCTCACTCAGGCAGAGGCCAGCAGATGTCGCGTCTCCTCCCAGGTTGTGAAGCGGCAAGGCCAGGCCTGGGGTGGCGCGGACACTCACCTTGATCATCTGGGCCACGTAGCTCTCGGGGCCCGTGTAGTCTGTCTTGTTCTTGACGCGGACCAGCACGATGAAGTATAGGTAGTTCCACATGTTGTGTTCCAGCTTGATGTGCTCCTCGAAGGACACAGTCTTGTTGTCAAACTTGTCCCTCTCCAGACCTGGGGCACAGGGAGGAAATGAAGCCACCGTGGTGACGGCTTCCCACGGTTCACCCTATTAAAGCTCCCACTGCTAGGCCATGGAAACGCCACTGGGCTCAAGCAGCTGCTCTGCAGGAGGGATGGCAACAGGAGTCTGCCCTGCAGGTAACCCCTACTCTTTGGGCGCTGGTCGCTGGGTTTGGAAGGAGCAATGGACCAGAAGCCTAAGACCACAGTGGCCTCAGGTTCCTCTTTTGGAGGCTCAAGGAGTTGAAGCAGTGGTTTCCCAGGTCCTAGCACAGCTGGCTCTGCTCCCTCTATCCTGGAATGGGCCAGCAGCCATCCACCCTTGCGGGAGCCTTGGCAAGGGTGGAACTGGGGTGCCAGGGCATCGAAGCCTCTAGCAGTGCAGCAGGAAGCAGCCAGGAGAGGAAGGGGCCTCACCACAGATGAAGCATGTGGTCTTGAGGATCTCCTCTTTCTTCTGCTTCTCGCTGCGGAGGTCAGCGAAGGTGTCGATGATCACCCCAAAGATGAGGTTCAGCACAATGATGATGACGATGAAGAAGAACAGGAGGTCGTATACCACTCGGGCAGGAAAGAGGGACTCCTGCACAGCGAGGGGCACCATGAGGACAGTTCAGCAGGGAAGGTGTGGCTCTGGTCACGCCAAGCCCCAAGAGAAAAGTGTGTGGGAGCCTAAGGATGGCAGTGACATCATCTGTCAATAGAAGGAGGCCGCACGGACGTTTGGGAAGGGCTGTTGTGTGTGGCGGTTTGTCCTACAAACGGAGTTTGTTCCTGCCTTTAACTTGGTTAAAGGAAAGGGCAGCCTTCAAGATGCCGAGCCTCACACATTCCAGAACCTTTGTCGAGCCAGAGACTTCTCCCAAACAACTGGGAGTTGATAGCCTATGCAGCCAGCAGCCCTGTGTCCAAGTCCTGAGACTCCTCAGGGCTGACTCAGTGTCCTGCTCCACCCTGCCCGCCCTCTGGTCTGAGCAAGCCAGAGACTGATGCCTGGTTCACACCTTCCCAAGCCTCAGAGCCAAGACCAAGGTCGCCAAGGTGTCCCTTGTCCAAGCCCAAGTGGGCTGGGGTGGGGAGCCGATAACAACTGGCTGAGCATGGGAAGGAGGGAGCATTCACACAAGTGGGTGGGATGGTCCACATGGAGGGAGCCCAGCTGCTGCCTGGCTGGGGTCCAAGGGCAGGGCAGAGTTACTCACATCTTTGGAGGGCTTGCGCAGGATATCACCCACGCCACCACCATTACGCAGTCCGTGGTTCATGACCGTGACGATGCACATGAGCAGAGTGTCACAGGCCCGCTCCGTGCTGTCCGGCTCCTCGTCCTCTGTGGGTGGTCAGTATGCTCAGACCTGGGCTTCCCATTCTGTCCCATCCCGTCCTGCAGGTGTCCCAGCCTTACCGTCTAGGATCTCAGGCACTGAGACCTCCGAGACACAGTCTATCTTGTCCCCACTACATGTGCCCACAAATGTGGCAGCTCCATGTGACATTCCCAGGGTGCTGGCTGGAGGGGATAGGAACAAGATCACAAGGAGATATAACTGTCTGTCTGCTCTTAGCATATCTCTAGTCCGTCCTGAGACACGTCTCTGGGAAGTACCCCCACCTACTGGCTCACACTAAGGCCAGGGAGGGACTCTGTGACTCTGGGCCTGACCCCAGGCCCTTGCAGACACCAGGTTCTGCATGGATGGCTAGTCTACCCCCTCAGACTGCAGTGAATTAGAGCATGCCTAGGGATGCAGGTTGGTGTAGGCTAGATGCTCCCAAAACTCGACAGGAAGGCATGCCCTGTCTGGTGCCGACAGTTACCTGTGCATGCCTACTGTCGCCCACACACACCCACCCCAGAAAGGAAATCCCCAAGACCTCTGGAGTGGTTCCCAGGCAGCCGGTCCACCTCCAGAATGAAGTCATCCTTGAGGAAGAGGAACCCCACGATGGAGAAGAGGTAGACTAGGATGAGGGCCAGGAGGGCAGTTAGCAGGATGGAGCGGCCATTGCGGGTTACACTCTTGATGACATTAAACAGCGTCTCCTCACGGTAGATGAGGTCAAAGAGCTGCAGGAACAGTCCCTCAGTAAGTCAGGCCCTGCCAGTGGGGTCAGTGCTCAGGCTGGAGTGGAGGGGGTTCTAGAAGAATCTGGTTCTAAGAGCAGGGGAGAGTGAGTGGTGTCACAGGTGAGTGGCCAGCAGCCACTCTGGAAGGACAAGGACGGCAGCTCTTGCTGCACTCCCAGGGAAGCACTGTGTTTCCCCCGGAGCTGCTCATTGCCCCTGTGATTCTAGGAGGCTGAGCTGGCGTGAGGCACAGGGCAGAGAAGAAACCTGCTTGGAGTTTCACACTGTTGAGGTCAGGGGTTGGGGAACAAATGCCTGGTCTGGCTGAGCCCAGGGCACGGGTGGAGGGCAGAGTTGGGAGCCCTGTCCCAGCCCAGCTGCAGGCTCACCAAGATGCTGTAGAAGAGCTCATGGGCAAAGAGGCCCAGGACGCTGGTCAGGATGTAGCCTACGTGGTACAAGAACTCCATATCCATGACCATGGCCTTGTAGCCACGGATGAAGGTGCCACGGTTGCCCACGAAGCTCACTACAAACACGATCTTGTTGGTCAGCTGGATGGGAAGGACAGGATGTGGCGGTCAGCACCCCATCCTCAGCCCTGCCACCTAGCCCAAAACAGACGCTAGTTCTGTGGAATGAGAAGTGCTGGTCCCACTTGTGAGAGGTGCGGTTATCAAAGAAGTGGCACAGGGGAAACCGAGGCTCAGCAGGCTGGAGCATAGAAGACCCTAGTCTTATAGTGCTGAGTTAGGAAAAGTCCTTCCCATCTCTTGGGGAACAATAAAACATAAGTTTGATGTCCTCCTGTGCACTGTCAGGCAGTGCATGGTCAGCACCCTGTATTTAATGCCCAAGGCTGCCCTAGTTGTGGGAGAAGCACAGAACAGGCCCAAGAATGGTAGGGGTGAGCAGGGTGGCCAGAGGACCCCACGGCACTCACATTGAGGGCACCCAGGATGTTGAGTGTGGGCCCAATGCCCAAGTAGTAGATGGACCGCAGGATGAGCGCCACGATGAGGGGGCGGACACTGTAGCGCTTGGTGAACAGTGCCGCGATGGAGAAGCAGATGAGGATCCAGAAGAGCAGCGAGATGAGTGGGGAGCCCAGCACGCCTGGGAGCAGTGGGCAGGCGTGAGCTGGCCCCCGTGTGAGTCCCGGAGCCCCCCGAGCCTCCCCTAAGGGCCGGGTAGACCTGCTGCACCCCACCTCTGGCTCACATACCCACAGACTATCTCCCAGGAGGACAACCCGTCTGTCCCGTGAGCCACACTTGCCCCGTGACATGCAGAGGGCCCACAGGGCAGTGCCCCTCACCTGTGGACGCTCCCTCTACGTAGGGGTAGAAGAAGGCGATGATGATGTTGATGAACACAGCCAGGTTGAAGGAGATGCTGCCCCACAGTGTCATGCGGCGGGAGAACCAGTAGATGAGCGGCATGCCTGTGGAGACAGTATGGCGTCAGGGCCCAGGTGGACAGCCCCTCTGCCCCGGGGCACCCAGGAAGGGGAGGGTGCCCCCGGTCCTCACTGCGAAGCCGGCGTTGCCACTCCATCTCGTTATGCAGGAACGAGGACTGGTCGAAGAAGTCGCTCACTTTGCTGCCCTGCTCGTCCTGCTCGGTGGTGGTGAAGAGCCGGTGCTTGGTCTCCTCTGTCAGAAACTGGCAGATGCCAGGCACGGGGAACACAATCTGCTCCATGCTTCGGTCTTGCCGCACAATCTGATGGGTCAGGCAACACCTGGTCACGCTGGGAGAGGCCCTCACCGCCCCCAGCTCACGCCCAGCGTCCTCCACCTCACCTCAATCTGCGAGGTATGGTTCTCATAGTAGGCCAGAGGGTCTTCTTCCTCCTCCTGGGCAGGCACCGAGGACTTGAGCATCTGGGACAGCTGCTTGTTGTTGAGACTGAGCTGGGGGCAGAGGTGCGGACACTGGGTCAGCCCTGCAGCCATCCAGAGTGCTGCTTGCAGGGGTGACCAGCCAGCCAGCCCGGACGTAACTCACTCAACCGTGATGGGGGAGTTAGTGCCCTCTTCAGCCCTGCCTGAGGTCCTGTTAGAATATTCCAGAAGTGCCCCAGATGCAAGGTCTTGCTTTCATGTCTATTTCAAGGTTACAGCACCACACCCCAGTCTAGCTGCAAGCCCCACTCACAGCCTCTAGGCTGGCTTCAGAGGAACACAGCTTGCTGTCTCTAGCCTGCTCCTAACTTATCCCACATTCCTGCCCTCAGGACACAGCTGTTCCTTGGCTGACACCAGTCCATCCAACCCCCCCAAGCAGGCTCCACCCCCAGACTCTCAGCCTGCTACCTGCCTTACCATGGAAGAGATGCCCTCCGCCTCCTCTTCCTGGATGCGCCGCACTGGCTTCAGCAGGTGCTGCAGCTGTTTGTTGTGCCTGGAAAGCTGCAGAGGGCAGGACAAGACAGCTGTGAGCACTGCTGCAGGGGACAGGACAGCTGTGAGCACTGCTGCAGGGGACAGGACAGCTGTGAGCACTGCTGCAGGGGACAGGACAGCTGTGAGCACTGCTGCAGAGGACAGGACAGCTGTGAGCACTGCTGCAGGGGGCAGGACAGGACAGCTGTGAGCACTGCTGCAGGGGGCAGGGCCGCAGGGGGCGGGGCCTGGTACCTGAAGTGCTAGGATGTAGATGTTGTGGCCCACTTCACGTGGGCTCACCTCTGAGTTCTCCCGCTCCTCCTCCTGCAGGTAGGCCTTCTTGATCACATCCACCTGCAGGGGCAGAGAGCAGCAACACTTGCTGTTTGTCATGCCCACTCCTGGGGTGCTGACCAGTACCTGTACCACCCACGCAACCCTCTCCTGCTGCCAGCCTGTCCTCACCAGCTCCTGGGGCCTCAGGCTGATGAGGATGCGCTCCGCATTCTCACTGTCGTGCCGACTCTCCATCAGAGCCAGGAGCAGCTTGGAGGCGTTGTCCTGGGCAGGTACAGGAGGCAAGCCGAGTCTGAGGACCCCATCATGGGCCCTTAACCTCCTCACACTTTGCTCTCAGGCGCTGGTATGCTGAGAAGTCTCCAGTGCATCAACCCCAGCCAGCCTTACCCGCCCTAGGCAAACATGTTTGAGCTCCCAGACACCCCCTCACACACACGCAGGAAGTCCTCAGGGGAACCCAAGATGACTATGATGTCTGTTCACACATGTACCCCTGTGTAGTCAGTGCAACCTGCACACGCACAGAAGAGTCCGCCCCCCATACAGCATAATCCAGCACATGTGCTCAGCACCCTTGTCACTCACAGGAGCTCACCACCGGGCCCCACCTTGAGCTGCAGCACCAGATCCATGCGGTACTTGCAGAGTGGGCTGATGTCGTTGAGAATCAGAGCTGTGATGATGTCGATGCCGTTGGATTCATGAGTCACAATGCAGGTCTGACAGGAGGCAGTGGGAGACGCATCAGAGTCTGGGTGGCCCTGCACCCCCTGCCCCCTCACTCAGCTCCTTCACGGGCACCACTGCCACCATGAGGCTGCTCACCTGGTTCTCGTGGCATGGGCCCTGGCAGTACTCTGTGAGGGTCTCCAAGGTCTGGATGACGAGGCCCACGTTGTCCTCGTTGATGTAGAGCCCCAGCAGCCCCAGCCCTCCCGTCGTGCTGCCGCACATGATGTCCAGGAACTGGAGGGTCTCACACACCAGGTTGTAGTTGGTCTTGTTGTTCTGACAGCGCAGGAAGTTCTGTGGAGCACAGGCAGGGTGGGCATGGCACGGCAGTCATACCACCAGGAGGACATCAGTGCCAGCGGCTTTGCCAGGGATGCCGGCTGACTGGAGTGGGTGCAGGCGCCGGCGGGGCACTCACCTGGAGGTCGCGGTTGTGGTTCTCACACAGCAGCTGCAGGAAGCGCAGGATAGGCCGCATGATGAGCACGGCCGTGCCCATCTCGTTGCTCTGCACGCGCTCACCCATCTCGTGCCCCCGGTGCAAGCTGGGGCCCAGTGAATAGCGGGAGGAACTAGGCATGGAGAAGGATGCCACACGGCCTGGGGGGCAAGGCTTGATAAGGCCGCGGCTATTGGAAGCCTCTCCCTGTCGGTGAGACCCCTGGCCCCTAAGGTCTCGTCCTGCGTCCCCCACATCAGGTCTGCCTGGTGCTCACCTTTGGTGGTGGGGTCTGCTGGCTCACGGTCCTCGCGAGGCTGGCTGCCCAGGTCACTCATGTTGACAGCAACTGTGGACTTGGTCTCCTGCTGGGCTCGCTTCATGCGGTCATGCAGCACTTTGAAGAAGCGCTCCGACTTCTTGTCACTTGTCATCAAGTTGTAGAAAGATTTCTGGAGATGGAGGGGAGGTGGCAAGCAGCCTCAGCACTGTGCCCTGCTCTGGGTGGCCACGGTGAGCCTCACAACCCTCACCACAAATCGAGTGGTGGCTAAGTGTAATCCTAACCTAGGCAGTGGCAGCAGGAGCATCAGGAATTCAAGGGCCTCCTTGGCTACTTACTGAATTTGGACAACCATCACTCAACGCAGAGGAAGTCTGGGAGGCACGTGTACCCTGAGACAGAAGCTAGGGACCCCAGCAGTTAATAGGGGAGGCCAACCCGCCATGACCACAGTGCTGGAGAGGGAACACTGTGGGCTGCCTTCTGCCCAGCCCCTGCTGGCCACTGCAGGAGCTGCCACGCATTTCAGCAAGAGGGATCCCTTAGAGGCCTGAGTCCTGTCCTTCCGGTGCATGCAGCCTTCAGTGGCTCCATCTCCCTCGGAGGAAAAGCCTCAGCCACTCAGGGCCACGAGGCCATGGGAGAGCCTGTGAGGCCCCAGGCCTTCCCTCCTCCGGCCCTTCATGGCCACCCCTCATTCTTCTCCCCAGGCTTGCCGTCACTGTTTGTTGGTTCCCCCCTCTGTGCTAAGGAGGAAACCTAGGTTACCATGCACTAGATCACCAGCTCCATGGCTGATTTTTTAATTTTTTTCTTTTGAGACAAGTCTCTCAGCACAGCCCTGGCTGTTTGGAACTCGCTACCGACCAGGCTGGCCTCCAGCTCACAGAGATCTGGCCTGCCTCTGCCTCCCGACTGACCGCTGGCTGGCATGCACGGCCACCTATTGTTTCTTTATACTAAGGACAAGCGTGAATGTCAGTACCCAAGCTGCCGTGAAGTTGCTCTGGAGTCCAGGCAAGCCCTGAGCCTGGGATCCCCTGCCTTGACATCCCGAGTCGCTGAGATGGCAAGTCATCCACTGGGCCCAGCCTGTGGCTCCCTCTAACCCAGCCCTGTGTCCTGCACTCCATGTCTGCTGTCTCAGGTCCTGCTGCCCACTGTCCGTGACATGTTTGCTGCTGAGTGCTGAAGAGGCAAGCGTGAATGAATGAATGAGTGAATGAATGAATGAATGAATGGGGCCAGAGGAGTGGGCAAGTGTGAATGAATGAATGAGTGAATGAATGAATGGGGTCAGAGGAGTAGGCAAGTATGAATGACGGACTGAGTGAATGAATGAATGGGGCCAGAGGAGTAGGCAAGTGTGAATGAATGAATGAGTGAATGAATGGGGTCAGAAGAGTAGGGGCTTTGGAATAATGAGGCCTGGGCTCCAAAGCTGAGGAGAATGGAGAGGAGGCAAAGACAAGCCTGAGCAGACACCGAGATGCCAGAATGGTGGCCCTAGTGGGACAGGACAGTCGGTAGGAGGCAGGCCTGGGTAGATTCAGAAGGTGGAGCGCCCCACTGCTTGTCCCCAGCACCCAGGCCTCAGCACCGCCAGAGAGGAGGCCTCTCTGCTTCAACCCTGCACCTGGATCTCAGTGTTGCCTCCGTCCAGCAGGCGGATGGCCAGGCCGATGCTCTCCTGGAAAATCTTCTCTTTCTTGGTGCTGGTGATAAGGTCGCAGACCAATTTGGTGGCCCCCTCCTTGTCCAGGCGGCACTGGGTGGCTGCGATGGCTGACCAGTCCTGGTCTGGGCCTTGGGGAGACGCTCGTATGAGAGGCAGTGGTTGGAGGCAGGAGCCAGCACACAGGGCAGGGCGGGGCTGGTCCATGACACTGACCAGAGCCTGTGGGGTCAGGGAGCTCGCCCCGGGAGCTGGACTTCCGGTTCTGGAGGTAATTCTGCAACAGCATCTTCCGCAGCTGGTTGCCCTGGAAGGTCAAGATGAGGCGCTTGGTGAGCAGCGTCCTGCGTCCGAGTCCGCTCCGGCCCGGTGCTGTCGACACTCACCCGGTCCCCATACTTGCTCTTCTTCTGCAGCATCTGCTGCAGCGTGCGCAGCACCTTCACGCACAGCTTCTCCTCCGACTCCATGAGGCCCTTGGTGTGCCTGATGAGCCTGGAGCAGAGGCAGAGGCTTAGGGGCCACCCGCCCCAGGGTAGCCCAGACCCAGGTCACCACACCCCTCCTTCCCTGCTCACTTGGACAGGAAGCCCCCACTCTCACAGCGCTGGTAGGCCTCACTGCCCTCCAGAAAGAGCAGCTCGGGCCAGTGCAGCATGTCCACCAGCACCGAGAGCTCAGCCTGCACCAGCGGCTTCAGCCGTTCTTCTAGGGCCGTGATGATGTCCTGGGAGGGAGGGCAAGGTCACCACCTGGTCAAGATGACCAAGGTGTGACCATATCCCATCCCCCAAACACTGTACACCACCTGAGGGGCAGGGGCAGCAACCCCCTCCTCCCCAGAGCAGGCCCAGCCTAAGGGCCCAGGCAGCCACTCCCACCTGCAGCTTCTCGATGATGTTCTTGTAGTCCCACTGGTTGGCGGTGGGGATAACTCGAGGGAAGGTCCTTGTGGCCGTCTTGTAGTTGGCAGCACTGCGTTGGGCTGCAGCTGCACAGCTGCCCCCACTGCTGAGCAGGGCACTCATGTGCGCATCCAGATCCATGGGCAGTAAGATGGCCCGGCTCTTGGCTACGAGAGAGGGCAGAGCTGGAGGACAGGAAGAGGCAGGCAGGCCAGAGTGGGGCAGGCATGAGTGTCGCCTGTGCCCCCCAACACACAGGGGACCCGGCACCACCTCTTGCCTGGATCACTTGGAAACACATCAGCAAAAGAGAACAAGAGTAACTCCAGCTGGCCACGACCGCCCTGGGTGACTTTCACGCTCAGGGATAAGGTGGTCGCTATGGGGTTGGCGTCCCCAGCAGGGCGCACCGGGAAAGGTCCGGCATGGGTACTCACCCACCATGGCGAGGGTGCGGACACAGGCCTCCACGGAGCCTTTGTGTTGCTGCTGCAGCCATGGACACTCCAGCAGCCGCGTGGTGGATTGCAGCAGCTGCACCACAATTGTCTGGTGTGTCTGCAGGAGAAGAGAACCGGAGGCAGCTCAGCCACCCCACCAAGGTGGGGCACGGGCACCCTCACTACCACCGTATGCCTTTGGTCTAGACAGAAAGTCACCAATTGGTTTAGCACTGAACAACCTCCCTGACGGTACAGGGCCGCCACGTAAGAACTCCCCACAGCGACAGCCCCCCCCCCCACAAGACTGAACACGGCAGCACACACCTTTAGACCCTGCTTGCAAGAGGCAGAGGCAGGCAGATCGGTGAGTTGGTTGACCCAGTCCCAAAATACAAAGCACAATTAAAAACCAAACAAAAAATAATGAAAGAAAAGATAGACTCTGGGCCAGTGACATAGCTTAATAGATAAAGGTGTGTGTCGTGCAAGCCTGGTGACCTCAATTTGATTTCTAGAGCATAGGTAAGGCTAAAAAAGGCCCTGACTCCACAGCATTGTGTCCTGACTGCTACATGCTCACCCCTTATCCAGCACGTACACACGCGCCCACACATAATAATAATACTGATACATTCTAAAGGTCTATTTTAAGTTCTGCTTTATCCCATTCTACAGCTAGTCTGAGGCTGTGGGGGAACCCATACTTTTTTTTTCTTTTTGAGACAGGCTGGCCTTGAACTCAGAGACCCACCTGCCTCTCCTTCCCAAAGTGCTGGGCTTAAAGGCCTGGTGTTCCTAACCTTCTATTTACTCCTCTCAGAGCTAGCCTGGTGCCATTGCTGGTCTTGAACCCATGGTTGCCACTTCCATGGGGTTCTTCCCCATCCTCTGGGTTTATAATTTAGGCAGTGCCTCGGAGCCCTCCTCAAGGAGACCTGGGACTCTGCTGTGGTTCTCTGTGACCCAGGTCAGCCCCTGCACGGTGATGCCAGTGAGACACGGGGCTGCCTACCTGCCCAGCACCCACGGACAGTGCAAGGGTTCTGCTGCCCTGGGCAGCGGTCACATACACCTCACCACCCCAGGCCCTGACTGAGGGATTCCTGTGTTAATCTTGTCAATCCCACGGGACCTCCTAAGTCAGTGTGGAGTGTGTTCATGGGGTTTCCAGAAAGATGGAAGACCTATCCCACACATTTGCTGCACCCACCCATGGGGTAGAACCCAATGTGAATAAAAAAGAGGGTAAGCCGAGTGCCGGTATTCATTGCCCTTTGCTTCCTGTGTGACTGTGGATGAAGTGTGACCAGTCACCCCTGCTCCTGCTGTCAGGATGGACTGCACCCCCAAACAGCCAGCACTGCCCCCATTCCGTGGATTGTTCCTAGTCGGTTACTCTGTACCGTTCCCACTGTCTACCCTGACCCACGTCTGGGGCGTTTGTTACACGGAAGATGACTGATATACTTTATTTTGCTGCATCTTCTCGTGCTCATGTAAGCAAGGCTGTGCTCCACAGGAGAGCCATGAGAGTGGCCATGTTTGATGCGGGCTGCTCACCTGCAGCGACGTGCTGTTCTCTGAAAACGGGGAGCTGAAGAAGGCGCTGATGGTGTCCAGGACCACAGTGAGCACGTACTTCTCTAGGGTGGGATCCGCCAGACGCTTCTCCCGTTTGTTGCAGACCTACGGAGGAGAGTCATACGGGGAGATAGAGCTACGTACAGGTCATCCCTCCACCCAGAAAGCCCAGCCCTGGCCCCCAGAACAGACCAGAGCCATGTCCAGGGTGAAGTTCTCGAAGAGCGTCCAGATGTGGTTGCTGGTGTAGATCTCTTTCATCTCCACCTCCGTGTCCACATAGCAGTGATTCACGAAGTTCACGTACGCCATTTTAACCTGGGCAGCAGGCGAGGTGTGTCAGCAGTGCCTGCCCAGGCTCTTCTTAACCTGCCGACTTCCCCACGTCCCTGTCCTCTGCCAGTCCCCCAGTGTGGCTACACCACAGCCGTCTCCCGGCTCTGCCCCCCTCACAGCCCGAGCGCGCACCTCCGTGATGCAGTCCTCATGGGTCACCACAGACACCACGTCCTCCAGAGGCAGTAGGGAGGTGCACTTGATCTCCGTGTAGACATTCTTGCCCTCGGCACAGGCGGCCAGCAGGTCCACCAGGGAGATGTGGTACATGAGGGGGCTGTGGTCCTCCACGCCGTCTCGGGCTGCCTTCATCATGTCCAGCAGATGGGCCAGGGAGGCCTTGTCATTGTAGAACACTACCACATCGTCACCCGCGTTGGTCAGCTGTGATGGGAGGCAGGTGAGAGTCAGAACCCTCGCCCAGCAGCCCCAGGCACCACCTCTATCCTGTGCGCTTCAGGGCAGGCAGAGACCATGACCCCATGACCTGATACCCATTTTGAAAGTTTTGGTTTCTGAAACAGTTTATATAACCCAGGGTAGCTTTGAAATCACTATGTAGCTGAGAATAACCCTGAACTCTTTTTTTTTTAATTGTTGGTTTTCACTTATTTTGTGTATATGGGTGTTTTGCCTGCATGTGTACAGTACCCACAGAGCCCATAAGAGGGTGTTGCATTCCTTGAACCTAGAGTTAGATGGTCATGAGCCAGGGCTGGGACTTGAACCCAGGTCCTCTGGGAGAGCAGACAGTGCTCTTAACTATGGAGCCATCTCTCCAGCCTGATCTGAATTCTTGGTCCACATCAGCCTCCTAAGTGCTGGGGTCACAGGTGGGAGCTATCTTGCCTGGCTTCCTGCCTAAGTTTCGGGTTCCTTGACTGATGCGTCCAGCCCTCTTCCTTCAGAGACCTTGGCCGTGGATCCAGAAAGTGTCCAAATCCCCTCAGCCTCCAGAATGCGCACTGTACTGAGGCGGATTCCGCCTCTCTCCTCTCCCCCTCAGTCAGTGTTATCACGGCCAAAGTAGACTGCTTCAGCTTCAGCGTCTCATGTGACATCACCGCCTGTCCCTGCCCTCCCCAGCCCGCCGTGAGATACTCCCAGGGAACAGACCTCCCAGACTGGGATCAAGGCTCAGCCCCCGCTCTCGCTCTCCCTGTTTTGGGTGAGCGGATGTTTGTGCATTCCTACCATGCGCCAGGCCCAGAAGCCCAGCTTCTCCCGGCCCCCAGGACCCGCCGCCCAGCCCCTGTGGCCCAGGCCGCCCTCACCTCAGTCATGATCATGTCCTGGCACTTCTTCACGTACTTGCCCTCGGCTTTGATGACCGTGTGCAGGAAGTCCAGGTACTGCACATGGCGCCCGTGAGTGGCCAGCAGGTGCACAAAGTGCTGCAGGACGGGCTCGCTGATCTCGGAGCACAGCTGGTAGTTGTTGAGGAAAATGTGCTGCATGGTCTCGGCCTCCAGGAGCTGTGGGGGGCAGCGGAGGCCGTCAGAGAAGGGTACGGCCCATCAGGGACCCTGCGCAGGTGCCCGTCCGTCTGCGCATGCCTCACCCCAGGCGTGAGGAAGAGCTGCAGGTGCTTGTGCAGCAGGGCCTGGTTGCCAGGGTTCCCGGCGCAGAACTTCTGCAGGAACTGGTGTGTGTAGCGCAGGATCTCCAGCATCTTGTTGTCACTCTGTGTGCAAAGAGAGGCTGCTGGGCCGCCGGGGACAGGGAGGGACACACACACACACACACACACACACACGCAGGCCTGAGTGGCTGGAAGCAGTCAGGACCCAGTAAGTTGCTAGACCAGGGTTAAAAAGCACAGGGAATGGCAGGTATGGCGCACGCCTTTAATCCCAGCATTCGGGAGGCAGAAGCAGGTCAGTTAGTGTCTGAGTTCGAGGCCAGCCTGGTCTACAGAGTGAGTTCCAGGACCAGTTCCAAGCTATAATGGTTGTTATGTGAGGGCCCGGCCCACTGGGTAGTGCCAGCCTGAGCAGGTGGTCCTGGGTTGTATAAAAAGCAGGCTGAGCGAGTCATGGAAGCAAAGGCAGCCCCCTTTCCTAGCCTGCTTCAGACTCTGCGCACTTCCTGTATGATGGGAGATCACATGCACCTCCTATATGCTCTGGGATTCTCCCCAGGATGCTTTGGGTCCCGGTCTCTGTTAGAGCAGGAGAAAGCTAACTAGGATGCTTCTCTAGCCTGGGGTGATCTGGGTTTGACCCCTAGAACCCATGGCCAGGTGGGAGGAGAGAATACTTGTCTGCTGTGTGTGCACGCACACACACATTAATTTTAAAAAGTCAGGGTGCAGCCTGAGACTTGTAAGATCAGCTCAGGGGCCGTAAGTGACTCCCAGCCATTAAGGGCACATGCTGCTCTTGCAGAGGACCCAGGTTCAACTCCCAGCACCCAGACCAGATGGCTCACAACCACCTATAAATTCCATCTCCAGGGGACCCGACACCCTCTTCTGAACACTGAGCATGTGCACACAAACGCAATTATTAAAAAAAGTCAGCCAGGGTGAGGGGCTGGGGGTCAAAGACAGACAGAGGCTAAGTGAGGGAAAGAGATGGACAAGGTATCGTGGACCCATTGGGATAAGGAGCTGAGGGGCAAAGGGCCAGAATCGGGACCCTTTCCTAGCGCTGTGACCTTTAACAGTTTCCTCATGTTGTGGTGAGCCTCCACCATAAAATTATTTTGTTTCTACCTCATAACTATAATTTTGCTACTGTTATGAATCGTAATGTAGATGTGTTTTCTGATGGCCTTAGATGACCCCTGTGAAAAGTCCCTTGATCCCCAACACAGAGAGAGGTCAAGACCCATCGGTTGAGAACCACTGGTCTAGCTGGAGCTAATAGACAAGGTTAGCCCAGGAAGGGAAGGAGGCGGAGGTTGTGGTTGATCAAACTCAAGGGCTGTGTAGCTCAGAGGAAGGATGTGAGCGTTACATGAGCAAGGCTCTGAGTTTGATGCCCAGCTCCACTGAGAGAGGGGGAAGGGGAAGAATCACAGCAAATCAGAGCAAGAGGTGGGGGGGGGGGGCAGTATCAAAGGTTGAAGCAACCAAGGAGCAACTCAAAAGAGCAGGCGGGCAACTGGCTTGGCTGAGGCTGGCCCGAGGGCTGCAGTACACTGGTCCAGAGCAAGCGGGCTGGATGCCAATCACCTTGTCATAAGGGATCTGCAGCAGGTCCAGCATGACCTTGTGGGCATCCATATTCTTCAGCAGCCTCTGCTGCTTCTTCCTCATCTGCTCCCCGACCCCACACATCTTGTTCAGCCTCTCCAGGATCTGCAGGGGAGACAGGGAGATGGGAGCCTGCTGCCTCCTCCTCAGGGTGCCTCCTCCACCTGGTCTGCCGCAGGACAGGAGAGGGGAAAGCCTCTGGGCTGCCGCTACTGAATCAGGTCATCCAGGCAAAATCCCATCCCGCCCCTAAAGTGCAGAGCAAAACGCAGAATCTCATTAAATTCCTTCGGCTTTAAAATAACTCTCGGGGCCTTGGCAGGGCTGTTTGGAACATGCCAGAAAGCTGGGAGGAGCCCCTTCTGAGTCAGGTTCGAGCCAGCTGCAGGACACTTCCCGCCCCTCGCCTGCCCGCCCACCCGCACCCTCGCCACTCACGCCCTTGACAATCTGGTAGTTCTCACTGCTCCTCTCCCCATGCGGCTGCAGAAATCCCTCCTCATCCGAGGGCCGCTGAGGACACAGAAGACAGAGTCATCCGGGTCCCTCACTTTGGGGCACCCTGTTTGGCTCCCAGAAGCCAGCTCACCTCCTTCTTGTCCTTGGTGGCGCCCGCCTCCCCCTCCTCGCCCTTGCCGCTGCCTTTCTTGTCCACCCACAGCTCCGACTTCTCCACCATCGTCCGCAGCCGGTCCAGCTCTGACTTGATCACCTTATAGTTCTCCACATCCTGGGCTGAGATCAGCAGCTGGACCTGCACAGGGAGGGTGTAACCAGGCTCGTGGGGCATATGTCCCCACATCTGCTGTCATGCAGGGAGCTACAGTGCCCTCTCTAGACCAGGACCCCACCCAAGCGTCACCTCCACCTCCACCTGTTACAGACCCCTCCCCTCCAGGAAGCCCATACTCCCCGCCCTGTGCTAGCACATGGACTGGATGCGGTTACTGAGATTCGGGTCACACACCACTGTGACCTGTCACTGGGCCACTCAGATGCCGAACAGGCAAGGGGAAGCGCTGTTGGGTCACTGAACCCTGAGTGGAGAGACCCAAACTCTAAGGACCAGGGCCTGCACTGGTTCCTCCTCCCTCTCCCTGGGCCTAAGCCTCATGGCCTCTTCTCACGTGGGGCTGGGAGGGTGCACTGGGCCATGTTCTTTTCTCATGCAGGGCTGAGGGGGCGTCACGTTACTGAGGGAGTTGGGGAATTCTGGGAGAATTCTGGAGAATTGAATGCGAGCTGGTGCCAAGGACCAGTTCATGAGCGCTTGCTAAATAAATGCCTGCCCTGATCAACAGGCATCTCGCGGGAGGCTGTCAAGGGGCCATGATACCACAGTGACAGACACCAGGCAGCTCAGTGAGGGAAGCCTGCAAGCCAGACTTGGTAGGGGATGGTGTGCCTAGAAATGAGTTGGGCCGGGAGGTGCCAAGGGTGGCTGAGGCTGGATCCTCCCCTGCAGGATCTGAGCAAGGCTAAGTCCTTAGGTGAGCCCACTGTCCCTGTCAAGCAATGAGCAACTAGATCCCTGTGGCCCCTCACCTGCTTGAAGGTGTGCATGGCCTCCTGGCGCTGGCTGAAATGCTTGAAGAGCAGCTGCAGGGCGCCGGAGACGAGAGGCGCGTAGTCGTGCATGGTCAGATGCAGCAGCACGCGCAGGAACATGCGGCCACCTTCATCGTCCACTTCTAGCATGCTGCTGGTCTTCCTGCCAGCACGGTGGGCAAGGGTGGGAGCCAGTGACCGAGGGCATGGGTGTGTCCTGCCACTGCAGCAGAACCACATCCCAGGTACCACTCGTTCACCACAGCTGCCTTTCCCGCCCGCGCGCAGAGAACCCCCACCAAGGGATCCGCGTGTCTCTTGGGCATCCTCAGGATAGCCCCAGCCCAGACCCGGATTGCAGGAACCTTTCGTGTGAGATCCACAGCCTCCTCCCACACACACACACAGAGGATACCAGCTGAGCCTGGGGGATTGCTACCAGTAAAAACCAGATATTTCTGCATCACCTCAGGGTTGTAATGACAATTGTGAATTACCATTTATGTTCACTGCGGGCTGGAATCACGCTGCTAATTACACCCACCCGTGCAGCTGCTACTTAACACGCTAACAAAGAGCCACATACGTAGCTGCTACTTCCGATTCATTTGCTTCAGCATTTTGATAACTGTTTCAAGGTATTTTTCCTTGAAATTTTGTGAGCTTTATTTTATGAATCTATTCTGTTCTATTACTAACGTGTTCTTGTTTGTCTTTTGAGACAGGATCTCATGTAGCCCAGGCTGGCCTCAAACTCACTCTGCAGGGAAAGGTTCCCTTTGGGCTTCTGATCCATCTGCCTCCACCTCCTGAATGCTGGGGTTACAGGTGTGTAATGCCACACCTGGCCTATGCGGTTCGGGGGATTGAACCCAGGACTTAGGATTGCTGGATAAGCACTCTACCCACTGAACTCGATTCCCAGCGCCTATCTTATGAAGACAGCGGAGTTCAGAGAAGAGATCCACTGAGTGCGGGAGATGCTGAGGAAGGCTGGCGCCCAGGGGCGGAGCCTCTCAATGACTCATCCACTCCAGCACTGAGGGGTGGGGTGGGGAGCACCATGCTGCAACTCCCATCTCACCCTGCTGTGAGACAGGACAGCTGCCCAGCCGCCTGCCTGAGCTCTGCTGAACACAGAGGCAGCTGCCCTGCACGAAGGTGGGGAAGCTACCAGAATGGCTAGGACCTCTATACCATAAGGATGGGCAAGTCAGGGAGGGTCAGAGCCTGTAGCGGGCGAGGGTCTTCTGGGGGATGCAGTGGAGGCAATGACCAGCCCTCAGCCCCAGGAAACCCAGGTTGTCCAAATAGGGGGTCTTATGTAGACAACCTGTCCCCAACCTTGAACTTGAGCCCACCTCAACCCCAGCCTCACCCTACTCCAAACATGGCCTCTGCCTGCTCCCCGATGCGGTCCAGATTCATGTTGGCAGCTGTGGGAAGAGTGACAGACGTGGGCTAGAGAGAAACCAGGTATGGGGGGGGGTTCCAAAGCAGCCCAGACGTTCCCGCAGTCCCTTCTGCTTGTCCCCCCCCCCTTTGTGAGGGCACAGAGCTTCCAGACTGGGAGCATAGAGCAGGACACTTAGCAGCCCAAGGAAGCCCAGACCCTGGCCAACTCCTGGTGGGATATGACCAGGACCTTAGTCAAGTCCTGGCTTCCCCACTTGGGAAGGGTCCCTCCCTGCTCCTCACTGAGGGCATCAGAGGGACAATGGAATGCATTTGGGGAGTAGAAAGGATGGGCTGGGAGCTGCAGACAGCGGTGGTGGCAGGAGACAGGGGAGGCAGCAGGAAGCAAGGCTCACTGGTGGAGTCGAAGGCGGGTGCCGTGCCGTCCGCCCCGCTGTCCTGCATGGGAAACACCTCCACAAACTCCTTCTTGAAGACTGACAGCAGGTAAGAGATACGGTAGTCCAGACGCACATTGAGGATGAACTAGACAGACAGACAGACAGACGATGTGAAGACCAGTCTCCCCGGGAGCCCTGCCGCTCCAAGAGGGGTAAGGGGGCCCCAGAACGGGCTCTAGCACCCCACTACTCAGGATGCTCCAAGGCACTGAGACAGTAGTCCTCTCCCTGGCTCCTGGCCCAGTGATGGTCGCCTCCTCTCAGCATGGGGCAGTGAGCCCCTCACACCCTAGGCCAGACAATGACTGGACACGCATAGAGATTTCCCAGGTCAGCTGGCCAAACTGTCCTTCCAGCTACTCTGCCAACAGCCCTCTCCAGGAGGGAGAATGGAGGTACAAAGACAGGGTTTGGGGACCCGTGACTAACCTCTGTCTTCACAGGACAGAAACCCCACCCTTGACTTTCGCTCTGCCACCCTCATGTCCTCTGGTCACAAGGACCTCATCATTAATCCCTCTATAGGGAGCAACATGTCTGTGTGGGGCTCAAGTCCCCAAGTAATGTCAGTGCTGCTGGTCCAAGAAGAACCTTGAGGACCAGTGGGCTGAGCTAGATAACACGGCAAAACCCTGTGATCCTGAACACCAAAGGCCCTGCCCTGGGACCTCCCACCCACCTGCCCAGCACCTGCAGGATCTCCAGGATCTTCAGCTTGGTCTCCATCACCACAATGTCTTCATTATCCTCAAACTTGCTTCTGTCCAGCGGCTCAGGGACACCCGCTCCGGAAGGCAGGCTGGAGGCACCGAAGACAGACTGCTTACGGCTCAGCACCATCGTAGACATCATGTGTCCCACGCCCTGGATGGACCTCCGCACATTCTTGCCTGTGGGTCACAGAAGGGGTCACGGGGGTCTCTGCTGTGGGACAAAGGCTAAAAAGGGACAGGGTCAATTCAGGCAGGCTTGGGGCAGGGGTGGTGGGGGGAGCTTTACACCGAGTCTGGGAAAACAAAAAGCAAGTGGGTAGCGTGGAGATGAGTGAATTCTGTGTGGATTCTGTGTGAAGCTGAGAGCCACAAGAAAGTGTGAGGGACTGCGGGGACACTGTGCCAGCAAGGCTGAAACCAGGGACCAGACCCCAGCATGGTTCAGATGACTGTGTCCTGGGGTTTCAGGGAGACTGCAGACAGAGAGCTCCTGTCCTCTCCACGCCCTTCCCACACGGTGATTGGGCTGCACCCTACTCCACTCCAAGGCTAAGCAAGACCCCGGAGTGTCAGGGCACCTGGGCTGGAGGATGGAGGGGGCTGGTGGCAGGGCCAGGAAGCAGGTAGCGCTGGGGGTACCAGGAAAGAACTGAAGGGGGCCACGCCTCACCACCAGGCTCCTCGTAGGCCTGCAGCATGGCTGGGGGTGCCTGGACACAGTCAATGATGCCCAGCAGAGTGCGAGTGAGCCGCAGCAGCTCGCTGAAGCTGTAGAAGCCGAAGTAGATGAGATTGTGCGCCAGGCTGACCACCTGTGGAGGGGTGGGGCCAGGTGAGGGTGAGCAGAGGCTTTGTGGAGGGAACAGACCAAGGCGTACAAACGTGTGGCTGGGGGCACGGGGGTAAGTGGAGCCGGTGCCCACGGTGGCAGTGGGGTGTGTGATTTTGTGGGGACAGATCAACACATCCAGAGGTGTGGCTTTTTTGGGTTAGAACAGGGGCCATGGTTTTCAAGCTGGTGATTGTTCAAGGGGAGAGTGTGGCTGCTGGGGTCCAGACAGGATGGAGAAAACCATTATGTAGGTATGTCCAGAGGATGGAATTCCCAGGAGGGCAGCGCCCGGGAAAGGCAGCCTCTGGCTGATGGGTTGAGTGGACTCAGCCTAGCTGCTCTCTTCTGGGCACTGAACTCCGGGGAATCTGTCCACTGGGGGCTTCAGCTATCTACAAGATTCCCTGGTAGGCGAGGGCACCAGGAAAACGGGGTCATGGACCCTACAACCCATCCCTGGATGTAGACCAAGGCCCAGGGAGGTGCAAACCACAGCCCACTACCCGCCAGCCCCGCACCCACAGCCCACTACCTGCCAGGCCCGCACCCACGGCCCACTACCTGCCAGGCCCGCACCCACAGCCCACTACCCGCCAGCCCCACACCCACGGCCCACACCCATGGCCCACTACCCGCCAGCCCCACACCCACGGCCCGCACCCACAGCCCACTACCCGCCAGCCCCACACCCACAGCCCACTACCCGCCAGCCCCACACCCATGGCCCACTACCTGCCAGCCCCGCACCCACAGCCCACTACCTGCCAGGCCCGCACCCACGGCCCACTACCTGCCAGGCCCGCACCCACAGCCCACTACCCGCCAGCCCCACACCCACGGCCCACACCCATGGCCCACTACCCGCCAGCCCTGCACCCACGGCCCACCTCAAAGGTGAGTGTGTTCTTCTCCTCATTGGCAAAGGGCACGGCCTCGCTGACCACATTGTTAAGGTAATCTTCCACAAACTCCATGGTGCTCGCAAATTTGTTTTTCTTGTCATCACGGGAGGCATTGAGATTGGAGTCATAGCTGGAGATGGAAGGAGGGGGCATGAGGGTCCCCATGCCCCGCCCCACCACCCTGTGCCTCTCCCCCTGACCAGCCACCCACCCTCCAGACTCTCACTCCTTGATCGTGATGGCCGTGGGGATCTCTGTCCAGAGGCGGGCAAACTTGACGGGCGTCACCAGCTCCTGGGGGTCACGGTCCACGTGCACATGCAGCATCAGGTGGCAGAAGGAGGCCCGCAGGTCGAAAGGCAGCATCTCATCCGCCATGCACAGGAAAAGCAGGTCCACGCCCAGCTGCTTGGAGATCTCGTCGATGGCCAGATACTGGCGGTCCAGGCACATGCGGGCAAAGAGCTTCAGCTGGTACCTGCAGGACGCAGTGGGTCAGAACAGCGGCTGGGCCAAGGGCAGCAGGCAGCTGTTGGCCCTGGCGAGGACTCCGCAGAGTGGCAGAGGACCAACACCTGACAGAGAGGACCTCTCTCCCCCTCCCGGTAAAGGAGGCAGATATTTTCTGACTCAGCTAGGACAGGAAGCAGGTGGCTGGGAGATGGGAAGAGCCCGCTAAGCCAAAGGTGCGCGAAAGAGATGAGAACAGTAACAGAAGCTTCGCTCTGGGTGACGTCACATCTTCCTCCTCTGCACACTGCGTTACCTCTCGGGGTCCTGGAGCCAGGCCACCCTGGGTGTGCACCGTGGTCATACCCCAGGAGAGCCCGGCCACCCTGGGTGTGCACCGTGGTCATACCCCAGGAGAGCCCGGCCACCCTGGGTGTGCACTATGACTCATACCCCAGGTAAGGCCTTGAAACCTCTGTGCTTTACAGGGTCAGTGCTCCCCACTGCCCAGGGTACCGGGTGTGAGTGGTGCCCTGAGAATGGCCTTCAGTACCCAAGCACAGCTTGCAGTTAGCAAGAGCCTTCTGTGCCACCATGGAAGACATGTCTGGGTCGGGTGTGGTAGCTCACGCCTATGATCCCAGCCTGAGGAGGATGAGGCAGGAAAATCCCCTCGAGCTTGAGAACAGCCGGGGCTAAAGAGTGAGACACTGTTTCAAAAAAAAAAAAAAAAAAAAACAGGCCGTGGTGGCACACGCCTTTAATCGCAGCACTCAGGAGGCAGAGGCAGGAGGATTTCTGTGAGTTCTAGGCCAGCCTGGTCTACAGAACAAGTTCTAGGACAACTAGGGCTGCACAGAGAAGCCCTGCCTTGAAAAACAAGCAAAAACCCAAACGAACTAAAATAAAGGCCAGGTGTGATAACTCATGCAGAGGCAGGAGGACTACCATGAGTTAGAGGGTGGCCTGGTCTACACAGTAAGACCGTGTCTCAAAAAAATAAGGGGCTGGAGAGATGGCTCAGTGGTTAAGAGCAGTAGCTGCTCTTCCAGAGGACTCAGGTTCGATTCCCAGAACCCATGTGACAGCTCACAACTGTCTGTAACTCCAATCCCAGGGAATTCAATGCCTTCTTATGGCCTCCACAAGCACGAGGTATGTACAATACACACAAGCAAAACATCCACATAGAAAAACATAAAATAAAAAATAATCAAGAGCCGGTCAGATGCTCAGTGGGCAATGGGTGTTTGCTGCCAAGTCTGAGGACCCGAGTTCAAACCCAGGAACCACCCCCTGGTTCTTATGTGGAGAAAGGCTTTGTAAGGGCCAGGCCTGCACAGGTGGAGGCCCTGGCAGCACTGGAACTCAAGGGGAGGGGCTGGGGTCCCCCGCCCCCGCTGGCACCTGTAGTAACTGAGCACGTTCTCGTCATGTGCGTTGCCTGCCCGCGCCTCCTGGGCCAGCTGCCTCACACTCTTCTCGTGGTGTTCGTTGTTCCTGTCGGTCCACGTGAGCCACACTTCCTCTTCCGAGTACTCGATGCTGAGGTACTCGTGAGACTGGGCCATCTCCTTCACGGGCCGCAGCCTGCAGCCAATACCACGGTCAGGGGAGCGCCTCTGGCCACCCAGAGCCCTGACGCCCCTTATTTACTTTTTGGCACAGGTTCTCACCATATCTAACTCAGGCAGGCTGACCCCAGGTGCCCATGCCACCTTGTGTGGAGGACAAGCCGAAGCTTTTCAGGGCGGGGCTATGGCTCATTCCCCCCAGCCTCCCACACCACCCAACACACCCTGTGCCAGGCACCAAGAACAGGGGTGCCACCACCAGCCTGAACCCCAGTGAGCCCTGGGGATGAGGTACCACTCACTCCGTCTGGATGAGAATGTCGCTGTTCTTGGGGTCCAGCACACACTTGCAGATGAGTTCCTGGGTGACAGGAATGGCGATGTGGTTGGACACACACAGGTCTGAGAGGTAGTCCAAGAACCTGGGAGGACAACAGGGCCGGCAACAGCCTCAGAAGCTGCCCTGGAGGTCAGAAGCTTCCCTACAGGTCAGAAGCCTACTTGCCCTCCTTCCCAACTCTCCAGGAGCAGCAGCCCATGGCACCTTCCCAGACAAGGCAAAGAGATGAAGTCCGGGGTTGGGGAAGGCACAGGCTAAGGTTGACATTCAAAATATTTAACAACCAGTTCGGGCAGGTACTGAACGACTCAGTCGCCAGGATGGGTCTGGGGTCTCCATCTGTATGGGAACTAGTGTCTGTCATGGCTACACTGAGCCAAACCTGAGAGCGTTGTTGTCCATTTCTTCGCATCCCGTGTTCCGTGCCCTGCCCCCCTCGGGCCCTGGAGGCAGCGCACACAGTGCACGTGTCCAGCAGCTAACAACCAGCACCAGAAGCCAGCGTGGTGGTGCACGCCTTTAACCTCAGCACTCAGGAAGCAGAGGCCAGCCTGGTCTATATAGTGAGTTCCAGGACAGCCAGGGCTACATAGTAAGTCCCTGTCTCACAAAAAACCAGGGCTGGAGAAATGTCACTGGTTGCTCTTCCAGAGGTCCTGAGTTCAATTCCCACAACCACATGGTGGCTCACAACCATCTATAGTGGGGTCTGATGCCCTCTTCTGGCATAAAGGTGTACATGCAGATAGAGCCCTCATATATAAAATACATCTTAAACCAAAAGCCCAGCAGCAGGGGCTGGAAGGAGGCACAGGAGAGGCAGAGCGCGGTGGGGCACCTGGGCTCTCGGTTCTTGCGCACGAGGCTGACGAAGGTCTCCACCTCCGTCTTGGTAATATGCTTCTCCAGCAGCTTCCGGTTGTTATGTAGCAGGGCGGTGATGGTGTCCTCGGCTAGGATGTCATAGCCGATCTGTGATTGCATCATCCCAAACTGCTTGGCGATATGCTCCTGGGGAGAGGCAGATGGGCGGGGCGTCACTAGGGCTGTGGACAAGGGACGAGGCTGCTCTGCTGCAGGGCCTTGACCCCCCACACCCCAACTTCCAGATCAGGACCAACACAGGCAGAGGCCCTGACTGAGCTGGATGAGAGCCTGGCATTGCCTCCTGCGTAGCTGGGGTGACATCCAGTCCTCCTGCCTCCGTGTTAAGATGCTGGGATAGCGAGCATTTGCCACTGTGCCCAGTTCACATGGTGTTGGGAATGAACCCGGGGGTTGAGCCATGCTAGGCACACACTCTACCAACTGAGCCTCCTGTTGCCTCTGTCCACCTAACCTCTCAGCCTTCCCTCTGGAGCCCAGGAACCCTAGACCTGACCCATCTTTGTGACGGGACTGAAGCGGTCCCCAAGCAGCAGGGAACCTGCAGGACAGGTCACTCCTAAGATAAGAGCAGTTATCTAGGTGGCAAAGCTACACCCTCGACCAGATTATCTGTAATCTATTGTCGGGCCTGGGCTGAGTCACCAGGCAGGCCCAGCTATGGCCTTTGTCCCAGTTCCTCCTCCACTTAAACCTAGAGCTCAGCTTGGCAGCCAGCAACAGACTTAGGGGGTCACTGAACCCTATTATCTATTTTCCGTCCTAATGAGGCCACATTGACTATGTCTGTCTGTCTGTCTGTCTCTCTCTCTCTCTGCTTTTGACCATCACTGGTCTCTTTAATAACAGAATAGATCATTGAATCTAGCTTGTTGAGGCTGCCAGAGCCAAGCATTTCTTTTAAAAATCTCCAGTCAGGACTTTGGTGAACTAGACGGAGTCTGTGCCCTAAAGAAAAGGGCAGAGTTAAGGCTGGGAGGCCAGGCTTCTGTCCTGTGCTGTTATCTCATGGGCCCAAGCGAGCGTCTCTACACCATAGAGAAAACGAATCTGAAAAGCCCATTTCAGGGTGAGCGTGGAAGCTGCAGTCAGAGCAGAAGGGCGTCTTGTCTTTACATGGTTTCTGAGCTGTGCTCAGGGCCTTGTCTGCCTAGAGAGACTGGCTATATGGTACAAAATAGCAAAAACATGGTTCAAAAATGAAGAATTTTGGGGTAGATGGTGGCATGCCTTTAATCCCAGCACTCAGGAGGCAGAGGCAGGTGTGATCTATATAGCGAGTTCCAGGCCAGCCAGATCTACATATGAGACCCTGTCTCAGTAAACCAAAAGAGGATGATGAGGAGGAAGCAGTAATATTTTAAGATGGCAACAGCAGAGCCCAGGGCAGCCTGGGGTAAGCACCCAGCCACACCATCTGGTGCCCTCCTGTACCCTGGGCCTTAATGGTGTCTGGCTGCCCAGTGAGGAGCGAAGGCAGGGTACACACCCAGCAGGGCCATCCTGCACCCACCTGGTTCTTGCGGTAGTCCTCCTGGGAGTGCCGCAGCACCCGATAGCAGAGGCGGAACATGTACTGGTAGGGGGCATTCTTCTGGTCGGACAGTTCCTCCAGCCGCACCAGCGGGCCCTCACCCCCCTTGTCACGGAACGGAGCCTTCAGGATGCCGAAGATCTGAGGGGTGTAGAGAGTGATAGGGACTCTCCCATCCCACCTGCACCCCGCCTCATCCCGGAACCCCAGCCCTGGCTGACTCCATCCCAGAGTGTCCTTTCACAGGAGCCCAGAGCGTCCAGCTCGGCAGGACTCCAGCCTCTATGGGCTTCAGTATAATGAGGGCCACAGTTCTGCAGGAGGGGGTCAAATGAGGCGATTCCTATAGGGTGCCCATGGCTCAGATACATCTTTTCCCCCAGTGCTGGGGATGGCACCTAGGCCCTTGCCTTGAATATGCTAAGTGCGTGCTCTCCCACTGAGCCAAACCCCTACCTCCCCACTGGTGGGTCTAGGCAAGGACTTCCTTCCTAATCCATACCCTGAGCCCCTCATTAGTAAACTCTAGCACCTACCACTGATCTATGCTCTCAGTTCCTCACCGATGCATGCTAGGCAGGTGCTTTCCCGCTGAGCCACGCCCCTCTATGATCCCCCCCTTCAGTAGAGGCCCCTGGAGAGCACCCACAGGCTCTCCCGCTGAGCCACGCCCCTCCACGATCCCCCTTCAGTAGAAGCCCCTAGAGAGCACACACCTGCTTTAGTATGTTCTGTTCCCGCATCAGCTTCTGCCGTTCTCGGTTGGGCTTGGTGACCATGATGTCCAGGACATTCTGCCCATTGTTGGGAACATCGCTGACAAAAAACACCAGGTCCTCCAGCAGCTGGATGACAAACCTGGCCGAGGGCAACACGGGAAGCAAGCATGATATGATGTGCTGAGGGCAGCTCCCCAGGGCCCAGCCAACATGTGCACACACAGGCTAGCAGCTCTCTCCGGAGTCACTCACCGGTACTGCTGCCAAGCCCAGCATTAGCCCAGCTCCCACCAAACTGCTCTTAGGAAATGCCTCACACCCTATCTTCCCCCTGGATCCCAAACTGCCCCAAGAAAACAGAGCTCAGAACATTGCAGAAATAGCTGGGCAATGGGGACTGTGGGCAGTGTGTTTGCTATGAAGGGATCTGCAGTGTCCTGATTCTACCACTCAAAGCTATGTGGCCCAGAGGACATCTGACTCCTCCGAGCCCCAGTAGCCCTATAAGGCTACTTCTGGGATGATGTAAGCAGTGAGACTGGCTCCCCACGCCAGGATGCAGTGCCAGCCTGGTTCTTGCCGCTCCTCTGTGGCCCTAGAGAGAAACTCAGTCATCTGCCCTGCTCCATGGTCTCCTGCTGCCCCCCACAACTCCATCCCCTGCTGTGGAATAGTTCCTTAACTATGTAAAGATGTGTTTAACTATGAAGAGGTGTTACATCTGAGTGTTACATTTGTTTCTGCTCCACTTGTTTAACTATGTAAAAACATACATTTGTTTCTGCTGCATTTGTGTAACTATGTAAAGATGTGTTGTATTTGTTTTACCTTGCCTGCCTAAGGCACCTGATTGGCCTAATAGAAAGCTGAACAGCCAATAGCTAGGCAGCTGAAGGATAAGTGGGGATGGCAGGCAGAAGTAGGAATCTGGGCTCGAGAGATGAGAATGAGGGAGAAAGAGGGAGATGCCTGGGGCCAGACAGACACAGAGGGAGCAGGAAAGAGGGACATACAGAATGAAAGGTAAGAAGCCCCAAGGCAAATGTAGATGAAGAGAAACAGGTTAGATTAAGCTACAAGAGCTAGTGGGACAAGCCTAAGCTAAGGCTGAGCTTTCGTAACTAACAAGAAGTCTCGGTGTCTTTATATGGGAGCTGGTTGGTGGCCCAAAGATAAAGCCTACTATATATGGTGTCCAACATGGGGCCCAAATTTCCACATAGAGGCTGAGAAAGCTGGGAAAAAGAACAAAAACAAAAATGGGTATGGATCCTTTAAGGGGCTCTCCCATACAGCAAGCACTCAAGCAGCCAGCATGTTAAGTAAAAACAAAAAGCTAAGTAAAAATGCTCACCACACTGTGGGCACCAGCTTCTTAGAGCTGGGGAGATCGGGTTAGATGAAGCTCTCGGCCAGGCCCACTGGCATCAGGCTGGCTCTCATGGACCCAAGAAGGGGGAGGCAGAGCCAGCCACCACAGCCACTTAGTTGCCACTTAGCAGTTTAAGGTTTGGCTTATGTGGTCAGAAAAGGCTAGAGACACACAGTAAAGACAGGTCCATACAGAAAAGGCCCTTCTTCTGGCCTGTAGGCACACATGCAGACAGAACACTGTATACATAATAAATAAATAAATCTTAAGAAAAAAAAGGATGATGGTCATCAAAGAGCCTCCGTATAGTTGCTTTCATTGTGACAAAGCCAACTATTTGGGCAAAAACTATAGCAGAATTTCCTGCTGGCCTGGCACCAGAAAGTTAGCAGCTAGCACCGATCCCCACTGAGCCACACCTGGCAACCCTAATCCATCCCTGTGTTACAGATACCTTTTGTTGCCCTATGTGAATCTTTTTTTAAAAAATATTTATTTATTTATTATGTATACAACACTCTGTGTGTATGTCTGCAGGCCAGAAGATGGCACCAGGCCTCATTACAGATGGTTGTGAGCCACCATGTGGTTGCTGGGAATTGAACTCAGGACCTCTGGAAGAGCAGGCAATGCTCTTAACCTGAGCCATCTCTCCAGCCCCCGCTCTATGTGAATCTTGTCTGAAGGTTTCCCATGGATACAAAGCCTATGCAAAACTTGATTAGGGGCAACCTGGAAAAGCACGGTACCTCCTGAATCAGGCATTCGCACCTGGCACTGTGGGTTTGGAAGCTTCATTCGGGTTGTTTTGAGCATAGGGAAATCAACCGGCAGAAGTGTAAATCCGGGCAAAAGTAAAAATGCCCTGGGCAAAGGGAAAGTGCTTCAGTACACTGAGGCTGGGGACTCCTGCAGTTACTAAGGCTAAATTCATTCCCAAAGTGTCTCTGTGTCTTCATTTCACGGACCCGTGTGAACCCATACACCCACGCCACAACATCTGCAACACAGCTGTCCTTGCCTTGACTGTTGACAGTATGCGGTACAAACTGGACAAGCAGGGCACAAAGGAAAAAGATGTCAAACTTTGCCAAAAACAAGGCTGACAGTCCTTCAAAATTCCTGCTTCATAAAAAAGTCTCAAATATTCTAGGCCTGGGGCTGGAGAGATAGCTCAGCGGTTAAGAGCATTGCCTGCTCTTCCAAAGGTCCTGAGTTCAATTCCCAGCAATCCCATGGTGGCTCACAACCATCTGTAATGGGGTCTGGTGCCCTCTTCTGGACTGCAGACATACAGACAGAATATTGTATACATAATAAATAAATATATTAAAAATATATATATTCTAGGCCTGTAGGCAAAAGATGGATGCCCCAATGCTGCAAAGGAACCTTGTGTGACTGTCCAGGCAGCCAGCTGTCTCTGTCATTTCTATAGTTTTGGAAGTTGCTTGCACTGTACTTCCTGTTTACCAGGTAATATATCCTTCTGGGGTCTTTGATGGAGTGGAAGACTAGATTACATGTTGAAGAGTATTTCTTTAACTATGTAAAAATGTGTTGCATTTATTTATGTTGCAAAGTATTACTTTAACTACATAAAGATGTGTTATATTTGTTTATGTTGAAGAGTATTTCTTTATGTAAAAATGTATTACATTTGTTTATGCTGCATTTGTCTAATTATATAAAAAATGTCTTGCACTGCCTGCCTAAGGCACCTGATTGATCTAAAAAGAAGCTGAACGGCCAATATCTAGGCAGTAGAGGGATAGGTGGGGCTGTTGGGCAGAGAGAATAAATAGGAGGAATCTAGGCTCAAAAGAGAGCTAGGGAGAAAGAGAGGAAGACACCTGAGGCCAGTCAGCCAGGCATGGAGCAAGCAGGGAAGCAGGACCTGAGACAAACCGCTGAAGAGAAAGAGGCTAAAGTCAGAAGAGCTAGTGTGAGACGCCCAAAATAAAACCACACACTCATAACAAACAGTAACTTTCCACGTTGTGATCTGGGAGCTCCCTCCCAACACACCTGCGGTCGTTCTGGCTGATGAAGCCATCGTTGAGTTTCTCCACAGCGCTGGCCAGCATGGAGCTGGCATCATTGGCAAAGTCCAGGTCACGAATCTCAGACACGGGCACCGACACAATGGCAAAGGCCTCCTTGTCTTCCTTGGTGGGGCACGTGCCCAGCTATAGAGACAAGGGTCAGCAGGGTGCCAGGGACCCTCCAGCAGGACCCAGCCCCACCACGAGGTTCCGCACCATGAGCCGGATAGGCCGCTCCTCTTCCACGTCGATGGGCTCATTGGTGCTCTGGATCCACGTGTTGGTGCAGAGGTGCCGCAGCCGCACATACGAGTTCCTGGTGAGAGGACACAGAGCTAGTGAGGGAGGGTGCCACAGACGGCAGGTACTCTCGGCTCACCAGTCCCCAACACCGTCCGCTTGCTCTGCTCTCCACGGTGTGCACGGCACACCTCCACAGTGTGGTTACTGAGGATGGGTGAGCCCTGGCCCTACTGTGGTGTACCCCTAAACCAATGTGTGCTGATGGGCAAGGGGCCAGCATTCACCTGAATAAACCAAGCCCCCAGGAAGTGTCAGGTTAGAGACCAGGGGCTAACGGTTCCTCCATTATTCCCCAGAAATCCTAGTGACAGGCCTTGCTGTTCCCTTTTATAGATGGCAGACTGAGACAGCGTGGTGGACGCATCTACCTGAGGTCTCGTGGCCAGAAAACACTGAGGCCTGGATGACTCGGGATTTTTTGCTTCGAGGCATGCACATGTGTGTACAGACTTGAGTGCATGTGTGCTCAGAACTGGAGGTTAACATAGGCCATTTCCTCCACCGCTCGCCATCTTTTATATGGAGGTAGGGTCTCTTGTTGAACCAGGAACGCGACACATTGCAGCATCTAGCTAGCCGTGCCAACTACAGAGATTCCCAGTCAGCAGGCCTCACTCCCACCCAGCATCCGGACTCTGGTCCTCACGCTTGGACAGAAAGTGCTTTATCCGCGGAGCCATCTCTACACCCCTGTGATATTTTCTTCATTTCTCCTGCAGCCCTGGCTTCAAGCTCACTACGTACGTAGTAGAGAATAAGATGGTCCTCCTGCCCCCATCTCCGGCATGCCGGAATCACATGTCTGGGCCGCCGCTCCGGGTCTACACAGTGCTAGGTACTGAATCCAGGCCTTTGTGTCTGCCAGGCAAGCCCTCTTCCAGCCAAGCCGCAGCCTCGGTCACAGGAATGTGACAGTCTACATTCTCAGGGTTGGTAGGACTTTACAGGCGTGGCAGCCTGACCTCCCAGACAGCATCTGAGTTCTCCAGGTGCCTGGCTGTGACAGACCAGTTCACGCTTTGTGCTTGAGTACAATCAGAGGGTGCTCTTTCATTCCCAGCTGCCCAGGCCTGAATAATCACATAGAAACTATTAACTACAACACTGTTCAGCCTATTAGCTCAGGCTTCTTGTTAACTAACTCTTACATCTTAAATTAACCCATTTCTATTAATCTGTGTATTACCACAAGGCTATGGCTTACTGGTAAGGTTCCGGGCTGTCTGTCTCCTTCAGTAGCTACGTGGCATCTCCCTGAGTCCTCCTACTCTCTATACACACCTTGCAGCCTGGCTATATTCTGCCTGCCATAGGCCAAAGCAGCTTTATTCATTAACCAATAAAAGCAACACATACACAGAAGGACCTCCCACAGCACTCGAGCGCCTGCTGGACCGGGCCAAGAGGCTGAGAAGCAGCTCTGTAATAAAGACAGGGCAGACCCCAGTGCAGCAAAGGAGGCTGTGCCTGCACACAAGCCACCAACAGCTCTCAGAACAGCAGACCCAAGAGGTCCCAGGAACAAAAGGCCTCAGGCAGATGGCGCACACCTACCGGGGCACGAAGGAATCAGTTTTCTGCAGCGTGGTGGGGTCCAACTCAAACAGAGAGGCAATGTCGTTGCCGTGTGGCACGGCTACCAGGCGGTACTTGATCTTCTCTCCCGCGTTCCTGCGGCCTGTGCGGCCCTGGGCCCCCTGGGAGGAGGACCCCCGGGTCAGGCAAGATCCCACCTACTTCCTAGGTTGCTTGGCCTTGCACCTCCTGTCCCACACCACTCCCGCCCGCTCCCAGCCCCCTCACCCCGCCACTCCCCCCTCCCAGCCCGGGCAGCCGCCCTGCTCCACTCCTCACCGGTCCTGCTGCTGCTTTGGGATCTGAGGCATCGCCTTTGTAGCTGGGGTTTTCCTGAACAGAGGTGCAAGGTGAGGGGGATTACTACGCTGTCAGCACACACACCCCAAACACAGGATCAAACCCAGAAGGCACCCCAAGATGGTTAGCCCAGGCCATGCGACTCCTGGAGGAGCTGTGCAGAGAGCCCCTCATGGTCCCTTCTCCATAGGCACACACATGAGCAAGGTGCACATGCTCCCTGTGTCCCGGCACACACAAACATGCCATGTTCATGCGTGAGCAAGCATACGCAGGCTCCCTGTGTCCCCGGCACACACAGATGCCATGCCCATGTGTGAGCAAGCGTGCGCATGCTTCCCGTGTCCCCAGCACACACAGATGCCATGCCCACTCCACCCTTCGCTCACCTCGGCAGCTAGATAGTTGCCTGTGGCCAGGTGCTTGAACCGGTACAGACCGTTCCAGTGTCCCGCTCCTCCTCTGCACGGGTCGTGGTGGACCACCTGGGGACAGGTAAGGGTGAGGTGGTGAGGACTGAAAGGGAAGCCCAGACGCTGGGAGGCCTGTGGGGATCGAAGTGCCCAGTCCTCCCTAGCCTCTTGGCGATTGTGGGGCCAGGGGAAGGACTGGACAGACATTCCACCCTCGTGGGTACCGGGAAGCGAACACGGTGTGGGCTCTGACCTCCACCTCCCAGAGTGCGTTGGAGCTGGTGGCCGAGGTGGCCGACTGGCGCAGCGTGGTTCGCAGGAACACCTGCAGCTTGCCCTTGTACTCATCGCAAGTGAGGAACTTCTCCTGCTCTGCGTGGAACAGCCGCACCACGTCTCCCTGTGGGCGGGGGCGGGGTCAGGCATTCACAGTCACTCCCCCAGGTTCAGGGTCCCCCAGATGCAGCCTGCCACAGGGAGGGGGGAGGGTGGGACTGTGCGCAGCCCTCTACCCCAGGTTTCCATACTCCAACCCTCCTGGCACCTCCAAATGCCTCTGTCAGGAAAGCAGGAAGGACTCCAGCTCTCAGGCTCCCAGCCTAGGGCCGCCCCCTCCCTCTAATACCCTAACACCCTCCCCTTCTTTTAACTCTCTGTGGCAGCTGGAGGGTGGTAGCCATGGGTTCACCTCCAGATCTTAAGACAAAAACTGGGTTTGAATCTTGCTCCCCCATGCTATGAGGGGTGGGATATTTGGGGGAGGGGGTTCGAGACAGGGTTTTTCTGTAGTTTTCTAAGCCTGTCCTGGAACTAGCTCTTATTGGCCAGGTTGGCCTCGAACTCACAAAGATCAGCCTGCCTCTGCCTCCCAAGTGCTAGGATTAAAGGCGTGAGCTACCACCACCACCGCCGCCACCACCGGCTTGATATATTCCTTATTTGTCTGTGAGCCTCAGCTGTGCCTTCTACAGAATGGAGCCACTCTGGCTTCGGCAGAAACAATCACAAGGTTTGATGGAGGACCAGAGTACCACTGCGCTACCCAGGCAGAGAAGGGAGGCATCCTGCCAAGAGCCACGCAGCCCGGAGCAAGTGGGAGAGTCCCTGCCTCAGTCCCAGGGCCCACACCTTAGTCCCGCCTTCATACTTGCTCCCCCTGCGGGCGGCTACGCAGCAGGTTCTCGGAGCTTGGCTGTCTCCCTGCACTGAACCTGGCTCTAGACGCAGTACTCAGGTGACCCTCGGGTGGACAAAGAAATGAGCGATGTATCCGCACCCAGACTGCATCAGTCCCTACAGCAGAACCCAGAGACACTGTGTGGCCGGTTCAGGGAAGGTACAAACAGGTGGGCTTTGAGGAGAACGCCTTGCTTCTAGCCTGCCTGGAGCCTAACCCAACACCATGACAGCCTCGCCAGATCTCACAGGAAATGGCGGAGGGGGGCCCAAAGCGAGCCTGTCTAATACATGCTGCCCAGAGCATGTGTCACAGGGCAGCTTTGGGGAGGGGCACTGGGCTGGGTTCTGGCTGACGCCTGGACAACAGGAAGGTTCCATGAACAGAGGGAGAAAGCCTGTGAGCAACCCAGGCTGATGGGGGCAGCCAGGGCAATCAGAGCAATAAGGGAGCCATCTTAGAAGGAAAGGGGTGAAGGGTGCCCCTGGGGCTTCTGAGCAGGGAGCAGGCTGGCCTCCTCACAGTACCTGCTTTGAGGCCTCGCACCCTCACAGCCCCCCAAGGCTATTCTAGCTGGGGTGCCTCACTCTTTGTTACCCCACCCCCAACCTGCCTCTCCATCAGAAGCTTGGCTTTTAGGTTCTCAGACATTCTCCCCTGTGCCTCAGTATTCACTACAGGGCACTGGCTGCTCTGCCTGTTGGGCCAGCCCCTCCCTGGCCTGGCTGCCACCTCCTCTCCCAATGTACACACTGGCATGTCTGGGGACAGGGAAGAGGCACCAACCCCCATGGCAGGTGGGCAGACACCGACTTCTGGCAGCAGGCAGGAGCAGCCTTTTCTTGCCAAAGAAAGCTCAGGGCACAATAAGGGGCCCACAGAGTAAAAGTCAGAGACAGGAAAGGGTGCTCCACGGATGTGGCCACTCTGAGGTGGAGGACAGGGTAGGGAGGTCTCTGATGTTCCTCTGCAAGAGAAGAAAAGGAGGAGAGCCAAGGGGGGACGAGATAACTGGACACATGGGAGACTTCTGGGGGCAGAGGGAAGCTGAAGAGAACAGAGCTGTCATTTGACAGCTGGGAGGGACTCGAACTTACCCCCTTCAACACCTCCTCCAGGTGGTCCCGGAATTGCATGAATAGATTGATCTTCCAGCTGGTATTGCAGTTGACAGAGTTGACCTGGGGGGGGGGGGGCAGGCTGGTGACACAGCTGGTCTGCCAGCTGCCAAGCGTGACCAGCGCTGAAGACCAAGGAGGGGGAAGGGAGAGGGGAAGGGAGAGGGGGAAGCCAGCCCAGCTCCTGTTGTGGCTCTGGGTGCTTCCCGAAGCCAAGATGCCAGGGTCCTTGTGGCAACTGGCCAGTGGGGTGAAGGATGAGATTGAATGCTGGGAGGCAGAGCAGGGAAGCAGTGAGGCCCAGGGTTCCAGGCAGCACCAGAGGCAGAGATGTGCGGGGAGGGACACACAGACACACAGACACACACACACACGGGGGGGGGGGGGATCTGGCTCAACCCCGGGACACACTCCTCGTCCCGCTCACCTCCTTGCAGCCAGCGTTGTCACTAAGCTCGTAATTGCTGGCATGTAGAGGCTGCCCTGCGTTGACAGGATTCAGGATCACCTTGTCCCCCACGACCACCTTTGGGACAGGACAAAGTGAGGCGAGAAGATTAAAAACATTTTCCAGCAGGGTCTCCGCCCTCTGCTCAGTCATGGGATCCCTCTGGAGGGTGGGCCACACTGCCTAGCCCCCTCCTGCCCTGGTCTTGTGCTCACATTGTCCCCATTGCTCCGCAGCTTCCAGAAGGGCTGGATGAAGAGCCAGGAGCCCTCGTTGCCTGTAGCATCCAGCGTCACCCGCATGGCGTTTTTCTCCAGCAGCGCCGGCAGCCGCTTGTTCACCGTCAGGTACTTGTTGCTTTTCATGTGAAGGAGCTGAGGCAGAGGTGTGGCGGGAGTGAGGCGCCAGGCCTGGGAGGCCAGGACGCCAGACACACCGTCGCAGGCTGACACGCACTGACACACGCACACCTTGTCAAACTGCATGCCAGGTCAAAGTGCAGCTCAGCAGGAGACGACCCGCCAAGCACGCACCTCCATGAAGAAACAGAAATTATGCACATTTTAACCCGAGTCATCGCTTCTCAGACACAGTCCAGGACTCCTGGAGTTCTGACGTTCCTGCCTGCACCCCTCAGTGCTGATCTGCAGAGATCCACCTACCCTGTTTATGAGGCTCCAGGGTTTAGCTCGGGCTCTGCGCTCGCCAGGCAAGCATACTCTACCAGGTAAACTCCGTCTACAGCCCTAGCTAATCTTACACAGAATCTTACAATCCCACAGGCAAACAATGAAGGGTTAAAGTCTTAGGTGGGCTGAGAGGCTTGGCACAGAAAAGCTGACTTCACAATAATGCCTGTGGACTGTTGGTGCTCTGGTTAGAGGATGGGCACATCTCCCAGTGGCATCTACACTCTGAGACGGCAGACATGCAGATGGAACCTCCCAGCCCCTTTCCGTCTGAAGCCCAAGCACACTGTACAGACTTCTAGAGACTTCAGAAGTTCTGCTTAAAGAAACAATTCTGCTTCTGAAGGTGCCTTTCTGCTTTTGTTTCCACATCACCTCCGTCACCCTGATCTAACAAATGCTATCACTGGCCTGCTTTAAGATTTATTTATTTTTACGTGTAGAAAGATATTTCCGGTGTGCATGTATATGCAGTGTGTGCATGCAGTACCCACAGAGGCCAGAAGAGGGCACTGGATCCCCTGGAACTGGAGTTAGGCAGCCCCATTTGGTGGCTGGAAATCTAACTTGGGTCCTCTGCAAGAGCAGCAAGTGCTCCCATCCACTGAGCCATCTCCAGCCCGACTGGCTTGTGTACCAGTGAAGTAAACAGGGAGTTAAGGAATTTGAGGTCACCACACTATTGAGATCAGAGCCTAGCTAAGTATGTGCTCATGACCCTGAGCTAAAAACACTCCCCTGGGCACAGTACAGTACAGAAGTACAGTTGAAAAGGTGGTAGCAGCCATCCACCGGAAATATCATCACACACACACATTCACTCACACATATACACACACTCACTCACACAGACACACACATACACTTATACACACACTCACACACACACTCATCCACACAGATACACACACATACACTTATACACACACTCATACACATATACACACACATACATACACACACATACATGTACTCTCACACACTCACGCACGTGCACACACAGAGGGGCAGGGAGTGCTCTGCACCAAGGCCACACCTGGATCACGCTGCCGTACTTGACCACGTCACCGTGAACCTTCTTGTTCTCTGTGTCATTCTGCTTCTGCTCCATCTGGGCTGCGTGCTGCAGATAAGGGGGGGCAGGGGGGGCTCAGAAACTGCTCCAGAGGAAGATGACGCCACCATGCATGTGTGTGCTTGCATAAACACACTCACCCACCCATCCTTGGCCCTGTCTCTGGTGCTGCATCCAGAGGCCCTCCTTCCTCCCACTAAGCAATGGCCTGAGGCCTCAAATGCAGAGGACAGCCAGCCTGCGATATCACGGCTCACCATGGCCGAGAAGTCTGATCCCACCCTGAAGGGCACCTTCCACGAGGACCCTGAGCTCTCATGCCTTTGACACATCCAGCAACTTGAGCCTGTGACCACTCCTTACCCCCATTCTTCAGACTAAGCTGGGTAAAGGCCACTTCCCATCCCTCCCTGACCCCTCCAGAGATCCCTTCCCTGATGCTGCTCCAGCTCAGATGGCCTCAAGTATAAGTAAGCTCCATTACCTCTTAGGGGAGCCCCTATAAACTGGGCCATCAACCTAGACCCTTGATGAAGAAAGGCCTCCTCCATCAGACAAGCACACTCTGAGGACAGCGGCCCCTCTGCCCTTTCCTCCCACTCAGGGCTGTTGGGTCTAGGGTAAATCAAGCCAGGGTCACAGAGGCTGCAGGGGAACCATGTGTGTTCCGTGTGATCCTTCAGAGCTACAGTGTGAGGCTCTGACTCGGGTGTGAGCCCCGGGTCTCAGCCCCAACTCAGTCTACAGTGGCTGTAGAGAGGAAGCCGGGGATAGCCCACCCTGAGACCAGAGCTCAGGCAGTCCCTTCTGCTCTCCCTCCACAGCCCGGTCACGGCTATGGGATGGGGGTCCACCCAGCTATTCCAGTCCCACGGCCCCAGGGCAGGGGCCTCAGAGGCTCTCCACAGCTGCTGCCCCTACGGGCGGTGTCCGCACTGGCCACACCTGAGCTATGCTCAGAGGACATTCCGTGTATGTGTCTACCAGGCCAGTGCCACAGCACTATACATGTGCCCAGGAAGGAGAGTCAGGGTCCTAGGGGCTGCCTCGGCTCAACCTGACCCACAATATGGGCAGATGGGTCCCAAGAGCCCCAGGCTGCAGCTCTATAAAGCAGCGGGAGACCCAGCGTTAAGACGAGACCCAGTGTTCTCCGGTGAGGTTCCCCAGAGCCACCACCTCAGGAGCCACTGGTAAGTCCAAGTACAGTTGTTTGGGTTGCCCACATCTAACCACTGAGTCATGTGCCCCGGCACAGGGCTAAGCCCATCTTGGAACTGGCAGGAAGGATTTATACAGACATTGGGTTCCTGGACGGGTACTCCACTCCCTGTCTGCCCCAAATCATGGGCTTTTACACCAGTCTTGCCCATCTCATGCATGAAGCCGCCACTGACTGAGGAGTGGAGGCCCTGTTGTACAGCCAGTGCTGTGCACGCAGTCCTTAACACCCCCGTACCATGTGCCCCAGGCCCTGTGCGCCCATGCACACACCTGCAGCTTCTGCAGCAGTACCACGTCGGCAATCTTCTCCTTGTCCTGCTTAGTCTGCTTGGCTTTCCAGTACTGTTTCTGTGCAGAGTAGCGGTTCATGGGGCAGACTTTGAAGAGGCAATCTGGGTGTGACAGGAAGAGATGGGGACTCAGTCAGAGTCAGAGCTCCCTGGCAGAACCCCAAGTCTCTGCCTCCTGCCCACTCTGTGGGACAGGACAGAGCTACAGACCCGGGGGCTGAAGACATGGCTTGGAGCTTAGGTGCTTGCTGAACACTCATGAGGGCTGGAGTTCAGCTCCGAGCACCCATGTATCAAATGGGGCAGCCACACAGACGCCTGTAACCCCAGCCATGAGGCGGGTGGAAACAGAAGAGCCTTCCAGCAGAGCTGAGACACAAGACCCAGGTCCAAGGAGAGCCTCTGCCTCAAAGGAATGGGTGAAAGTATAAAAGGAAAATACTAAGTGCCACCTTCTGGCCTCCACACATTTGCAAATACACACACACACACACACACACACACACACACGCGCGCGCGTGCGCGCGTGCATGAAATAAAACTAAATCTTAAGAAAAATTTGCCTGGTGTGGTGGTACACACCTTTAATCCCAATACTTGGGAGTCAGAAAGAGTGAATCTCTGTGAGTTCAAGGCTAGCCTTGTCTACAAAGCAGTCCCAGGACTGTTATACAGAGAAACCCTGTCTCAAAAAACAGAAGAAGGAAGAAGGAGAGGGAAGGAGGAAAGGAGAAAGGAAGAGATAGAAAGAGGGAAGGAAGGAGGAAGGAAGAGCGAGAGCGAGAAAGAAAAAGAAAGAAAGAAAGAAAGAAAGAAAGAAAGAAAGAAAGAAAGAAGGAAAGAAATTGGAGCCTCTCAGAAAACTGGAGTGTGAGAAGATCTCCCTTTTCCCTCTAGGGAAGCTACCAGGTTCTTCACCTCCAAGGCCTCACTCCATGCCGTCTGTGCCGGCTTTTGCAGGTGTGGACAGCTATTGCTCCTGCCGTATTCCTTACCAGATTGCCCTGCCTTCCTGGCTCACCCCATTCTCACAGCTGACTCAACATCACACAATCCCACGGTGTGAGGGACAGCTCATAGCCCCCAGTCTGCTTTGGGGTGAGGCTAGACCAATCGCCCATGCTGGACTGTTTTCCCAACACCACGTTCTGCTCAGCTTCTGCACTGCCCCCAGATGACAGATAAGAGTCCCCCACACACTCCAGTTCCTGGGGACCCTTATACAACAAGCTATGCTTCTCGGCCTCTTGATCTGGTCAGAACAGAAACCGAGGTCCAGAAACAGAAATCGCGACTGAAATTTTCATTTTGGCCAAGAAACAAAACACCTGTCACTTCTGTAAGTCCAAACTCCAAAAACCGGTATCCTAAATTTCTACTAAGCTAAAGGAGGCCTCTGCTGGAAGAGCCTGAAGTTTGAGGGGGAAGAGTGGGCTCCGGGGACGGATGGGCTGTGCACACTGGCAGTGTGAGACAGCAGCCCTGTGCATTGTGAACACCCCAACACGACAAGAGTCATAGCCTCGAGGGAAGCTGGCCTCAGTCTCCCCAAGAACCCTCTACAGCTAGGGCTGAGCATCAGACTACAAACTCTGGGGACAGGGCCAGCAGAAGACCTGAGCGGGGCAAGTGCAGGGGGTGGGGGCAGGAGACAGGAAGTCACGAGGACAGGATCCCCCTCCCTGACCCATCATGCTCCCCCCTATGACCACATCCCTCTCGAGGTTAGGGCGGGCTATCAGGGGATCTATAGCAGACCTGATCTCCCATCAGCCTGTGGGGTACAGAGGTCCCGGAACTGTTGAGGAGAAAAGTCAGGAGAGGCCAGTGTCGTGGAGGAGGAGACCGGAGGGGCAAGCAGCGATTCTAAAACAGAGAGGCCTCCAGGGCTACGCACTAAGTACACCTTGCACCCCAGCATGAAGGGTGGCCCTGCTACAAAGATGCTCCCCGTGTGTTTGAGGGCTCTGCTCAGTCTTTGGGGTGCAGCTGGGGTCTTCCTGCTTCTCCAGGCCATGCTGAGGCTCCACCTCATCCCCAGGTTCCCCCACCCCACCCCCCGTTGCCAGGGTTGGTGGCAAACCCCTCTCCCCACTGATCTATTCCCCAGGGGCTGGGTACACATGTGAGTGCAGTTCCTGAGGCTGCCAGAAGACGGCGTCAGATCCCCTAGAGTGGGAGTCACAGGCAGGTGTGAGCTGCCTGACATGGGAGACAGGCGCTGAACTCCGGTTTCTGTAAGAGTGGTGCTCCATCCCCGGGCCCCTTCCCCAACTCTGAATGTTGCCTGGCCCCCAAGAAGGGCATAGTACATGTCACTAAAGAGTCAGAACCTGTGTGGACACAAACCATCTTTGCACCCAAGAGAGGAGGAAGTGAAGCAACGTCACACCCTGGTCCTGAATCTTCCCTGGAAACCCCCAGAACTGTGAGGTCCATCCACTTGTCCTGCACGGACCCTCCCTGGAGCCCCACCCACACTCTATGCCCCAAGGACCTATGGGACAGTTTCTGTGCACTGTGCTTTGCCCAAAGGCAGCTGTGTCAGAACCCGAGGGGTCCAGAAGCTTCTCACAGCATGGGTGACAGGAGCCCACAGCATCGCAGACCACGAGGAAAGGCTGAGGGTAGAGGAGTATCCAGGGGACACAGGGCAAGGCCCTCTGCAGAAGACCAGGCGGGGCTGGGGGTGTGACTCAGAGGGCAGAGCGCTTCCAGGCATTCCCAAGGCCTGGGTTCCACAGTCCCAGCACTTAGGAGGTGGAGGACCTGGGGCTACAGCGACTCTACAGCCATCTGTCCACATTCACCCTTCACAATCATCCCCGGGATGAGGCAGCCTCTAGCTATGAACACTGCAGGTCCCAGAGGTCTCAGGAAGAACCTAGAAGTACACTCTTCCGTGACGTCTCTCAGGGAGGAACCCAGGGCCCCACACTCTGCCTGAGCCACATCCTCTGCCCTTGGGATAAGCATGTTTTAAACATTTCTTTTTATTTATGAGCATGTGTGTGCCCCATGTGAGGGTGCCTGTGGAGGTCAGAACTGGAGCATCGGATACCCTGACCATGGATTTACAGGCAATGGCTGTTTGAAACTGAACTTGGGTCCTAACCACTGAGCCATCTCTCCAGCCTTGGAAGGGGAACTTTTAAAGTTGGGTAGCCAGGGGCTGGGAGGTGGCTCAAGAACACTCGCTCCTAGGGGGACCGGGTTTTGACTCCAGCACCCACGCAGCAGCTCACAACCGTCTGTGACTCCAGTTCTAGAGGTCGAATGCCCTCTTCTTACTTTCTTGGGTACCAGGCACACTCCCAGGGCACAGAAATGCATGCAGGGAAACATTCAGACATATTAAATAAAGCAAGTAAACTTTTCTTTAAAACAGAGGGGTGGCTGGAAGGGTCTGGGTTTATAGTGTGAAAACAGAGTTTACAACCGCATGTGGTGTTGCTGGGGGAGAGCAGGCTACACAAGTTCTCAGCCACCCGACAGGTCCCAAACATGAACTGTGGTCCATGGATGGGAAAGCAGAGCCTTCGAAGGCGCAGGGGGCTGGCAGGAGGTGACAAGGTGGTGTGCTTAGGCTGCTGTGCTGGCGGGGTGTGGAACGGGGCGTGGGGACCAAATAACAATACGGATGGAAGCGGCCACATTCCGTCACCCTGGACGGTGCCACCACAGGACTGGTGTCCTGAGTGCTTCTCTGCAACGGGATAAAAAGATGGAAAGCAGCCCGTGGGGTCCCCAGTGGGTACCCCGAAACAAGTCATGTTGGAAAGGCACAGGGAGGCCACACCGCAATGGGAGGAAAATGGCTTCAGGTGGCACTCGGTGACTGTAGCATCATGGGGAGGGGGGGAGGGGGGGAGGGGGGAGGGGGGGGGGGG
>NW_026067892.1:475159-534486 GCF_014885135.2 Alexandromys fortis | reverse complement strand
GGGAGGGGAGGGAGGGAAGGGGAAGGGAGGGAGGGGAGGGAGGGAGGGAGGGAGGAAGGGAGGGAGGAAGGGAGGGAGGAAGGGAGGGAGGAAGGAAATGTGGAAGCTCTGCATGGAGGTACATGGTTGTGATGCCAGCAGTTCACAGGCTGAGGCAGGAGGATTGCTGCCAAGTTGGAGGTCAGCCTAGGCTACACAATGAGTTCAAGACCAGCCATGGATACAGAATTAGGACCTGTGTCACAACAAACAGAACCCCAGACAGGGAGAAAGAATGAGACAGAGACAGACAGACAGACAGACAGACAGACAGACAGACAGACAGACAGACAACAGACAAATATCCTGACCCTCACCACACACACGACACAGATGGACCTATAACCCTTCTATATGCTGTGACTATATGTTGCTCTCGTTGGCTGATAATAAAAGCTGCTTTGGCTGATAGCGAGGCGGAATATAACTAGGTGGGAAAGAAACTGAATACAGGGGGAAAAAGAGTCGAGGGAGACACCAGGACAGCTGCCCAAGAAACAAGACGCTAGCAGACCACTAAAGTCCACAACCACGTGGCAACACATAGATTAACAGAAATGGGTTCATATAAAAGTAAGAGCTAGTTAATAAGGAGTCTGAGCTATAGGGCAAACAGTTTGTAATTCATATTAAGCCTCTGAGTGATTATATTTAGAAACGGCAGGACAGGGCGGATGAGAAACCTCCGTTTACACCTTGAGGACACTACACCAAGTGACAGACCAGGTACAAAAGGACATACTGCTTCCACGGATAGAAGTTCCCAAAGGGCCAGAAAGCAGAATCGGGACTGGGGTGACAGCAATGGCTGCACCGTGACATCTGGAATGTCATCAAACTAAATGCTTGAAAATGGTTAAGATAGAGTGGGGCATGGTGGTGGCTCAGGCCTGTAACTTGGGGAGTGGACAGAAGGATCAGAATTCAAAACTAGCTTTGACCATCCCTCTAAACATACAAATACACAAGCGTGTGTGTCCACGCGAGCGTGTGTGCGCGCACACAGAGCATAGATTTTTTTTCCTTTTATAGACGTTTTTGGTTTTTTGAGACAGGGTTTGTGTCTCTCTGGCTGTCCTGGAGCTCACTCTGTAGACCAGGATGGCCTCGAACTCAGATCTGCCTACCTCTGCCTCCCTGTGCTGGGACTGAGGGTGTGTGCCACCAGCACCTGACTAAAGATGATGTACTATTTTTAATTATGTATATGGATGTGTGCACGAGTGCAGGTGCCCACAGAGGCCGGAAGAGGGTGCAGGTCCCCAGCGCTAGAATTATAGGCTGCGTGAGCCGCCCACCATGGATGTGGAAACCCAGCCCTTAGAGCAGTCAGTGCTCTAACCCAGCCCTTAGAGCAGTCAGTGCTCTTGCCTGCTGAGCCATCTCTCCAGCTCTAGCAAAACATTTTTTTGTTAAGTAAATATATATATATTTCAAGACAGGGTTTCTCTGTAGCTTTGGAGCCTGTCCTGGAACTAGCTCTTGTAGACCAGGCTGGCTTCGAACTCACAGAGATCCGCCTGCTTCCGCCTCTGCCTCCTGAGTGTTGGGATTAAAGGTGTGCACCACCACCGCCCGGCATTAAGTATATTTTACCACAATTAAAAGTAATTTTTAAAAAATAATTAAAGCTATGAAATTTTAGCCAGACAGTGGTGAGTTGTACAAAACTATATTCACATCATTTCCCAAGAACTTGAACCAAAAAGAATGAATTTTTAAATGAAAAAGAGAAAAGAGGGGCTGGAGAGATGGCTCAGCAGTTAAGAGCACTGGTTCCTCTTGCAGAGGAACTGGGTTCAATTTTTAGCACCTACATGGCCGCTCACAACTGTAACTCCAGTTTCAGGAGATTCAGTGCCCTCTTCTGGCCTCCACAGGAACTGCACACATGTAGTACACAGACAAGCACACCAGCAAAACACCCCTAGACAGAAATAAATCTATCTGTGGCACATGCCTTAAATCCCAGCACCTGACAGGCAGGGGCCCACGGATCTCCTTGAGTTCAAGGCTAGCCTGGTCTACATAGAAAGTTCCAGGCCAGCCAGGAGCACGTAGTGAGACTGCCACAAAAATAAATAAGCTAATAATAATAATAATAATGATAAATATTTAAGAGAGAGGAGAGACTGAACTTTTAGGAACTGAACCCAGGGTCTTACAAATGCCAGGCAAGCAGCTATCCAACTGTGGGCTTCTGGGAGGCAGCTCGGTGAGAAAGTCCTTCCACACAAGTGTGAGGACCCTAGTTCAGTGCTCAGCATCCACGCCAGGCACAGCAACAGATGCCTGTAATCCCAGCCTTGGGGATGCTGAGACAGGAGGAGACCCTATCTCAAAAAGCAAGGGGGGGTCAATTAAGGAGCACACCCAGTATCGACCTCCAGCCTCTCCATGTGAACGCAGACACCGCACTAGAGATCTGAAAAACAAACTCAAGCCGAATATGGATGACTCTTGCAGCCGCGGCATGCATCAGTAGCCTCTGACATGGCCTGCTGGAGAAGGGGCATGGATGGAGGCATCTGTGGGCAATGGAAAGCCAACTGTCCACAGCCTAGAGTGGACAGAAGACAGTATCACCCAGCCACCCCCAAGAGTGCGCCCTCTACTGGTGGGGTGAGCCCTGGTACCTGGGTGCCCCAGGCAACTAGTCAGGTAGGGTGTCCACCTGTGATCTCAGCACTAGGCAGGCAGAAACTGGAAGGTCACAAGATCTGGACCAGCGTGAGAACGACCTTGTCTCAAAACAAGAGTCCACAGAACTGATTCTAAACTCTCCTAAGCACAAGTCCACGGGGTCGCCTCAGAGAAAGACTGCAGGGTCGTTTCTCAGGACAGAGGAGTGTTCTTCCCACCCCGCCAAGTCCCCTCATGGGCACACGAGCTAAGGAGACAGGTATGGAAACTGAGCTCAGCACTTACTAACATGCTAGCCCGTCACGGAACGCTATAGGCTGCGGCCTCAAGCCACATGTAGCAGAAACACATCTCATAGGACAGCAGGACAGGACAACGGATCGGCACAGAGGGCACCGTGTGTGTTCCCGCTCTATCCCGAGGTCAAAATGGCAAACACTTTAAACCCGGCCCCTGAACGACAGAACCAACTTCACAAGTATGTGTGTGTGCACGTGTGTGCATGTGTGTGTTTTCATGTGCATGTGAGCTAACTCATGTGGTGACCAGAGCTAGTTACCCAAGTCTTCCTCGATCATTCTGTTTTGTTCTTTTTCATTTTTTTTTCTTTTTTTTTTGAGACTGGGTCTCACTATATAGCTCTGGCTGGTCTGAACTTGCTATTTAGACAAGGAAATCAGAGAACTGCCCTCCTCTGCCTTCTGAGTGCTAGAATTAAAGGTGTATGAGACCCATGGTCCACTAGTCTTATAGACATGGGTCACTTCCTCTGGCTTTGAGTATGTTTTGTTTTGTGACACTGGAGATTGAGCCACTGCCCCCGGCACGCTAGGCAAGCGCTCTACCACTGTGCTAGCCATCAGCTCCCAAAGGGCTTGGGGGTGCTCTGGAAGAGCAGGGTAAAAGCTGGACGAGGGGCACCCAGCTACGCAAGCAGAGGAATTGACTGCAGCCCCTCCTCCCACCAGTCTGAGCAATGAGGTGACCTCAGCACACTAGTCCAGGTGTCTGTGCCCGGAGGCCTGAACTCTGAGCGTCTGGAACTTTCCCGGAAGCTCCCACACTGGCCTCACAGGAGGAGCAAGGGAACACACCATCAACACCCACAGCAAGAACAGCCATCATGGGGCTGGGCTGGGGGAGGCACCACTGGTACCCGCAGACTGGGCCTCCCAGGCCCTTGCCAAGTCTGGAAAGAATTCCCCAGACAAGCTGAGGCTTGGGGTGAGGCAAACAGTGGATGGAGTTGAAACCACAGAAGCCAAAGCAGACTGATGAGGGCTCACAGGAAGGTACATGGGGTAGGGACTGAAAGGCACTGGGCAGTGAGCTGTGGGCAAGAAGAGTCAGCAAGGGCTGGGCTCATCCCAGGATGGGAGGGCGGAATGCCTGGGGATCCCAGAACAAAGTCCATGACGACCTGGCAACTTCCAGATACCTGCCATGGCCCCACACCCTGCCGTGGGAGGGCCAAGGTACTGTAGGGAAGGAAGCCAGGGAGCCAGCAAATGGCAGGCCTTGGGTGGGAGGCACTTGCCTGAGCTTCCGTCTGCAGAGGCTGGAGCCCTGCATCTAATGTTAGTCCCAAGATCTAATGTTCCAAACTTGCACCTGCCAGCCCGAAGCTGCAGAGCACGGATCCTGCCCAAGGCTGGCTGGCATCATTTGGGCCCCAGCAGGACCACGGGGACTTCTTGCACACACACACACCCCGCCAAGCACCCAGAAGGTGATGGGTGGACTCCGGTTCACTCTGTCATACTTCACTGTACAGGTCAAGAGGACCTCCAGGGGTCCTGTACCCAAGCCTTGAGAAACCACAGAGGAGGAGCTGGAGGCGTGGGAAGAATGCAAGAAGTCAAAAGGGTATTTTTTTTACTAAGTGGCTTTTTGTTGTCAAAAATTGGCCCCAAACTGTCCACTGGATGCCAAGGGCATATCTTCCCCTACCACGCCCACTTCCCTGTCACCTGCCAGTCCACACAATCCCTTCCCTGCCCTGTCAGCTGCCAGAGGCCCCAAGGGACCTTCACTTTTCTCTGCCCCCTCCCATCTCCCTCTCTCTCTTTTCTTCTCCGCCCCCCCCCCCGAAAAAAAAGAGCCAGGAGGCAGAAACTTCCACTAAAACTAGAAAAAAACCCTCCCTGGGAGAGCCAACGTTCTGGTAAGGGGCACAAATGACAGCCAGATTGGAGTTCAATCCCAACCAGGACAGGAAGATCCCTAGACGCTGTTCTCAGACCTCCACACGTACACCGTGACCTGCAGGCACCTACACACACAGTGGTCGAAACCCCAGCACTCGGGAGGCAGAAGCATTTGGTTCAGAACCACCTTGGCTACACAGCGTGAACCTACCGAGCTAAAACCCCGAGAGAGACAGAATAAGCAAATCACACGGAACACAGAGCGCACTGGAGTCAAGCTATGCAGAAAACTAAACAGGACCTGGAGCCAGGAGCCAGGGGCGGTCACACTGACACCAGGAACAGCCACTGACACGGAGGAGAGCAGGGTGAGGCGAGGGTGAGCAGGGCGGAGGGACGGCCAAGTACAGAGGTGAGGGGTGGCTAGTCACTGGGGGAGCAGGAGGTGCTTGGCCTGAGGGGAGAGGGAGGGAGGGCAGCCCAATGCAGAACCAGCGTGGGGCAGAGAAAGGCTGGTCAGGACCAGAGGTCATCCCACACAGCTGCTGAGACACGCCTCAGCCTATGGCATCCGCTTAGACAAAGCCCCGACTCAGAGGTCATGACGAAAGCGTGGACGGAGAAGCACTAAGGCAAGGCCCTCTGGGGCCAGGAACCCCTACCACTCCCCACTACATCCCCAACAGATAGCAGGACGCCACCTCCACCCGGGCAGCAAGCAAAGGATGCCATCTAGGTGTCTTAGCCCCACCCCTGCCCAGCATTTAGACGATGACGTCTCCCACCAGCCTCTCCCAGAAGAGCAACCACACTGCAGCCGACCTGGTGGCATCATCTGGCATGTTCTTGCCTGCTCCCACCACGCCCAGGCTCCGGCTGTCTGGTGCATGTCAGCCTCAGCCCTCACAGGCAATCCCTTGCTTGGCCTAGGACAGCCAGGCTGGCGTTCATCCAGCCCCGTTACTGCCGGGGCTGTGGAGCCCACTACCAGGGTCGTAGAATACGGTCATGTCTGAGCTCTGGGGTTCTAGCCAGCAGGAGCCACACACAGCCCAAGGCAAGTAGATACGCAGGGTTAAGAGGTCCAGTCCCTTCACCCCACGAATGGGGAGACTGAGGCACAGGGAAAGGCTTTCCCTTGGGCTTCTGAGGCCCTTAAAAAAGAAAAAGTCACACAGACAAAGAAAGCTCTGTGAGTGGCCAGGAATTCGGGGGAAATGGGCTCCTGGCCAGAAGTGGGTGTGCCAGGGGAGGGGACGTGGTCTTGGAAGGAAAAGCAGAAATGAGCCAATGCCAAGACGATACAGTCAGGCCAAGGTCGACGCGGACCGAAGAGGATGCTCTCAGGCAGACTGCAGGTGACAGACCCAGGTCCGGGACCCTGCGGCCCTGGAGGGATGCTCATAGCTAGCGTGGAGGTCTTACCTCGGAACTTCTTGGGGGGGTTGTCCAGGTCCCCAGCTGCAGGCTCCACCACACAGCGGTCATCCACCAGCCTAGGGGACAGAGCAGCCCAGTTAGAGGGAGGAATAGGCACCTCTCCCTTGGAGCAGGGAACTCCGGGAGCACCAGGGACCACCCCGGCATTGCTTCCATCACCCACCACGGGTCATTCTCTTTCCTGGCACGGCCACTAAAAGGCTCACATCTGGACTCTCAGTGCAAAGGTAACTCCTAAGACCCTGCAGCCTGGGCAGGAAGGACTGGGAGAGGAACGGAGGTCAAGATCAAAGACAGTGGGAGGTGGGTGCCGATGAGGGACAGAGCACGGGAGAGAAGGTCGAAGGCAAGTCTGAGAAAGTGAGGACAAGAAGCAAATGTGATGAGTGACTGCAGACAGACAGACAGAATAAACTTCAGGCTTCCCAGACTCAGCCAGGACCTAAGCTAGGGTCTGAAATTCCCTCTTAGAGCCATGGCTGGGAACTGAATCCTGAATCTCTGGGGGTGGGGGTGAGGTCCATCCATGTGCCAGTCCTCACCTCTCCATCCATGCACTCACTTACCCATGCATCAATCCATCCATGCATGCGTCTATCAATCCATCCTCTACCCACGCGCCTACCAACCATCCGTGCATCCACCCGTGTGCCGACCCTACTCTTCATTTACCCACGTTCCCACCCATCTCCCCATGCACCCGTCCATGCACCTACCCAATGCATACACCCATTCATGCATCCTATCCACCTGTCCATTAATCCATGCACCTACCCAACCATCCATCCACCTATGCTTCAAGTTCTCCATCCCAGTCTCCAGGAAAGAGACGGTCATGGACCACAGTCAAGACCAGCTCTCTCTCAGCACTGCACAGCATTATTCCTGAACCTCCACCAACTTCCCAGTGAAGAACTGGCCATTGGCACCATTTCACCAAGGAGAAACAAGCATCTAAACATTAATGGCTTCCTGAAGTCACAAGTTTCAAAGCCCGCTCCACTCTGCACACCCTGGTTGGCTAACCAGGTCTTAGGATGTGACCTCCACAAATTCTCTCAGGGGCCTCTTTCCTAGCAGAGCCTCACGTGATCCCAGCATCGCTCCAGACGTGGTCACTGCACTGTGGTTTTGAAGGTTCCTACACTTCAAAACACCACTCTGCCAAAGCCACAAACCATAAGCCTAGGAGCCCTGACGGCCCATTCGGCTTTCTAGTGCTGTGATAAACGTCATAACCAAGAGCAGCTTGGAGAGGAGAGGGTTCTTTTGGCATACACTTCCCTGTTACAGGCCATCACTGAGGGAACTCGGTGTTGGAACCGTTGAGGAATTGCTGCTTATTGGCTTTGCTCACAGCTCATTCACTTTCTTTTTATACAATCCAGGACGACCTGTCCAGGAGCAGCACCGCCCGCAGTGGACTAGGCCTTCCAACATCAATCATTAATCACGAAAACGCCGCACGGACTTGCCTACAGGTCTTCTGATGGAGGCAGATTCTCAGTTAGGTGATATCTTCCCACATGACTTGTGTCAAGTTGACGGAAACTAATCGGTACACCTACATTCTCCACCCTGGCTCTTCTCTACGCAGCCAAGGCTTCCCAGCCCCGCCCCGTGGGCATCTCGCCCGTGCCCATAGTCCCAGCTACCTCCTTTCAACACTTGCACCTCTACCCTGAGTCCCTGCAGTTGGTGCCCCATTGAGCTCCGTGGGAAATCCGCACATTGCTGTCCTGGTCCTTACCGATAGGAAGAACCAATATAGGAGCTTCATTCCGGCTTCCGGTGCCAGCCCCAACCCAGCACCTTCGTGACTGGGGCAATGGATCACCTTTGTTGTCATTGTATTCTGCCCCGAGTCTCTCTCTACTCAAGCCCCAGAGCCACAGGATGGCAGGAGGTCGGTCGGTCGGGTACCACGCCTTTCACCTGTATTTCTATTAATGACTTTTAGAAAGCCCCTGAGGATGAGTCTGGGAAACCAACTGTCCTGTGGTTAGAGATAGAAACTGCAGCCCTGACTTCCTTATCTGTTCCTGGCGGATGAGGGGGCACAGAGGCTATTGATGGTCAATCAGTGATGTCATCAATCATACACTGATGGGTCAATACAAAAGGACTGAGCTCAGGGAGTGTCGGTCAGTGGTGACCGGAGGCTAGCATGACCTAGAAGGGCATTTCTTCGTCCCATCCCACGCCTCGCCTTACCCACCTCTCCTGCTGGCTCATCTGAATTACTCTCTCTCTGTTTTCTGACACAGGGTCTCTCTGCGTACTCCTGGCATAGACATGTGGGGCCAGAGGATATCTCACCAAAACCGATTCCCTTCTTCTACCATGTGGGTTCAAGATCAAACGCAGCTCATCGGGCTTGGTAGCAGGGACCATTGCCTTCCGAGCTATCATGTTAACCCTGCAGCTATGTTGTTTAAATCTTTGTATGTGCATATGTGTACGTGTGCAGGACACATGCGGAGGGCAGAGATGACTTCCACCTTCTGGGAGCGGGTTCTCTGGGAGCGGTAACTTCCTGACTGAGTTAGCTCACCAGACCCTAAAATCAGTAATTATTAATTAAAACCCTCCCCCATTACATTTATTAACTCATCGTGTGTGTGTGTGTGTGTGTGTGTGTGTGTGTGTGTGTGTGTGTGTGGCAAGCACCTTTACCAACTGTGCCATCTCACCGGCCACAATAAATAGCTCTGCCGAGTTCTATGAGCCAATGTGGCAGGTCACCAAACATGAAGGCCCGTTACAGGGTCCCAGATTCACAGCTGTCAGTCAGAAAAGCCAGAGGCCCGGACGGGTGACTTGACCTGCACCGAGAGTGGGAAAACGGCCCTCAGCCCGTGTCGTCTGGCACTAACTCCATGCAGATGGTGTAGGAGCTCAGTCGAATAATAGGCCGCCCTGCTGGTGGCCCGGGGAGCTGGAAAGCTGCCTGATGTTTGCATACACTATTTAATTTTCTAAAACTACTTTGCTATTATTTCCATTTTGCAAGCAGGGAGCCGGGGCATGGAAAGGTTAACAGAGCTGGCCCTTGAAGCCAAGCTGCCCAGTACTAGCAGGTGCTAGGAAAGCCCTCGACAGCGCCAGGCAGGGAAGGGGCCACTCTCTGCCTCCCCATCTGCACTCCCTTCACGCCGGCCACACTCACGGCCCCAGAAGGGCTAACATGTTCCCTGGCAGTTCCTACACTCCTGCCCCAAGGACACTCTCTTCTCAATCCAGCCGCTCTCCTCAGAAGTAAAGGCACGGATGGAGTCGGCACAGCTGGGCTCCTGTTTGTCCACCAAGTGGTCCTCATACTGTCCCCGTGACAACAACCCCACCCTTGCAAGCTCTTCGGCCAAAACTTCAGAGCAACCCCAGCCCCTCTCTTCCAATAGCTGCAGCTAAACGGCAAGGTCAAGGCTAGCCTACATTATAGGAAGAGACCCTGTCTCAAAGCAGCGTAGAGAAGACTGGGGGTGTAGCTCAGCTGGCTGAGTGCTTGCCCAGAGTGCTGGGGTTCAACCCCAACACTGAATAAAATAACATGGTCGTGGATGTCTGCAATCCCAGCAGGCAGGCAGATGCAGGAGGATCCAAATCAAGGCTATCCTCTATTGCAAAGTGAATCCCAAACCAGTCTGGACTAGGTGAGATCCTGTCCCAGACCGCAACAGAAGCAGAACCCAGGCTTTTCTCATCACCTCTGGTGCCATCCCCAGACCAGGACTTTCCAGTCTCAACTGTAACCGCCTCTCCCCTCCCCGCCTCCTCCTGTGCCTGCCTGTTCCCTACAGAAAACAAAGGGAAGTCAAGGTTGGGGGCGCACCCCCTCAGCCTACAAGGTCCAGGGCCCATCCTCAGCACCACAAATTGGACAAAAAGGTTAAGTCAGATCAGGTCAGCACCATGATCCTCCAGAATCAACCTCATGAGTAACCACAGGGGTGGCAGCGGGGAAAGGTGTCTGCCACCACGCCTGAGTTGGAGCCATAAAACAAACATGGTAGAAGAACCAGCTTCCTAAAGTCTTGTTCTGACTTCTGCCCGGCCCACTCTGGTTCAGCCCCACAGCCTTTGCAACTCCTCAAGCTTATAGGGACCGTAGCCCCGCCCCTTCCTGTCCCAGTACCCTTTGCTTCCAGACACCCTCACTTCGGGCAAGCCCTAGTTCAAAGGACCCACCCACAAAGACCCTCTCCCCACCCTTTTTAAAATTGTGCACTGTAGGCTGGTTTGGTGGCACACACACGTGTTAATTCCACTTCTTGGGAAGTAGAGGCAGGAGGATCAGGAATTCAAAGTCAGCTCTAGCTACATAGCAAGTTCAAGGCCAGCCCAGGCTACGTGATCTAACATGGCGTTACATGACATGGGGCTCCCCCATAAACAGAAAATATAATCAGTGGCTGCTTCGCTCTGGCTCTGACCTGGTTCTGACTAGTCTCACTGCCGTCGGTGGCATGCAGATCCCATAAAGACAGGGGTGCACATGTGCCCTCTGCATCCCCGGTGCCCAGACCTGCAGTGCAGGCCGCATAGAATGCATACTGAGTAGGTCAAATAATTCCTTCTACCAGCTGTGGAGAGACCTGAGCCAGGAAAGACGGGGTCCCTGCCTCGGGGAGTTAAGACCCACACACTGAGACGGGTAAGAACAGAAGGGTATGTATGCACTGGTGCCAACTGGTGGCACCACCACGGTGGGTTCTGTCTGGACTTGGGATGGGGAAGGTCAGAGTGCAGCCAACAGACCAGGTGTGTGAGGACCTGGGAGCCGCTGAGGCCTTGAATAATGCATAGAATTTCCTGTAAGACAGAGTATGAATCAGGCCAGCTGGCGGGCTCTCAGCAAAGCCAGAAGGGAGGGGATACAGACATTGTGGCAGGAGGGAGAGACACTGACCAGGGTCTACACAACCTCTGCCAAGCGTTCTAGAGTCTTCAGGAAATGTGAAAGTCATATGGGGGCAGTCCTACTGCCTACTCTTGGCCAGTATACAAGGCCTTGTGGGAAGGGGGAGTGGGAAAGGTCCGTCAGTAAAACCTACCTTGACCCAGGATCCCTCCCTTCATCCCTGAGACCCCGCCGGGGTCACTCCAGCAGGCTATGCAAATGAGCGTACACACGTGTTTGTCTAGTGGGTGGCACAGATCAGCCTGGCTATGTTCAGATGGCTGTCTAGCTGTCCCTGTCCCCATCTGTGAGCTTCTGTAGCCCACACAGAGCCTGGGGTCTTCTGAGCAGGGAGAACACATGAGGCCACTCAGAGCCACACATAGGCAGAGTAGGAAATCAGCCCAGAAGCTGAGGGCTTGGGGCCAACAGCAGCCATGGAGGAGCTGCCCGCCCTCCCCCCAAGTGTGGAGACACAGAGGAGGGGCAGGGGATCTTCAGGGTGAGAAGCCCAGCACCCCACTGGGATCCATCAACACCCCCCACCAGAGGCATCTCGGGGATGGTGCCCTGCTCTTCTCTTTTTTAAGATTTATTTTATTCATTAGAGAGATAGCTCAGTGGTTAAGAGCACTTGGCTACAATCCTAGGTTTGATTCCCAGAACCCACACGGTGGCTCACAACCATCTGTAACTCCAGACGCAAGGGATCTAACGCCCTTTTCTGGCCTCCACTGGCACCAGGCACACAAGTACTACAGACATACATGTGGGCAAAACATCCTCATACATAAAAGTATTAAAAACTAATAAAAATGCCAGGGGTAGCACACGCCTTTTATCCCAGGAGGCAGAGGCAGGCGGATCTCTGTGAGTTCAAGGCCAGCCTGGTCTACAGAATGAGTTCCAGGACAGCTAAAGCTGTTACACAGAGAAACCGTGTCTCTAAAAACCAAGTTATGATAAGCTCATACGTATGTGTGCCACGTGTGTGCGGGTGTGAGTGTGCACCACATGTGTTCAGGTATGGACATGTGCCACACGTGCGCGGGTATGAGTGTGCGCCACATGTATGCGGGTGAGCTGTGCCACGCATGCGCAGGTGTGAGCGCGTGCCACATTTGTTCAGGTGTGAGCTGTGCCACGTGTGTGCAGGTGTGAGCTGTGCCACATGTGTGCAGGTGTGAGCTGTGCCACATGTGTGCAGGTGTGAGCTGTGCCACATGTGTGCAGGTGTGAGCTGTGCCACGTGTGTGCAGGTGTGAGCTGTGCCCCGTGTGTGCAGGTGTGAGCTGTGCCGTGTGTGCAGGTGTGAGCGTATGCCACGTGTGGTGCAGGTCCCATGGAGCCTGTAAGGGGGCGCCTAACCTGCTGCAGCTGCAAACACAGGTGGTTGTGAGCCTCCACATATTCATGCTGGGAACTAAATCCCCATCCTCTGCAGCAAAAGCAGAACACACACTCAACCCATTGCTGAGCGTCTCTGGCATCTACAGACTCCAGAGAACTTCAGCACCTCTACAAGCCTCACCTCTACTCTTCTTGAGCAGTACAACTGAAGCACCCCAAGCCAGTGCTACTTGACCAAGCGAGAGAGGGTGAAGCCACTAACAGATAATCCGGAAAGCCCTTATCAGATGGGCTACCAGGAAACCTGGACCAGAAGCAGGCCTGAAGACACCAGACAGGTAATCTTGGTGACAGCCGAGAAAAGGGCCCCCAGATTGCCAACTGGGCCTTGGTTCCACATACCCCACCCAGTCCCAAGCGAAACTCCCCACGTCCAACCACCCACCATCACCGCGGGAGGTGAGCATGGCCTCGCCCCAGCCTGCCTCAGCAGCTACAGCCGGAGCACTGAGCCTGGGCTGGATGCCCAGAGTGGGTGGAGACCCACAAAGGCTCCCCTAGTTCTCCCCACCCCGTGGTCCTGCAGCTCTAGGTGCTGCACCCGTATCCCCTCGTGGGAGCAGCTGTGTTTATCACACCAGCCCAGCCACAGGTGCATCCCTGGCACCAGAACCCATGCCAACTCCTCAACTGCCCTTCCTCCCCCAGGATCCCTCTGAATGAGGTCCCCTACTCTCCACCCTGGTCTTACTGTCAATTCCCCTCACTTGGTCAGGAGTCTCCTCCAATCCTGCCCCCTCCAAGGGCTGAGCTGGACCCCTAACACCCGCCTACCCTCAGCTGGCAGCCGACAGCACCCAGGCTAAGGTCACATCAGATCGACCCTCCGATGCGCTGAGTTCTATAACGTACACATCATTTTTACATCGGTTTCTCACTCTGTTCTTTGTGCTGTCCAGGGCGGCCGGGCAGGAGCCACCTGGGCCGTACAGTTGGCGAGACAGATGACGGGGTGCACGCGTCCACACACACAGCCAGCCAGACTCTATTCATCAACAAAGCCTTGGTGAGAGCCATGATGTGGTGGGCATGATCTACCCTCAGGGAGTCGTACCCACCCCGCTAAGTGCCCAGAGGTCAGGATGCCCATGTCCACACCTGCTCATCAGGCCCCGACCACACAGAAGCCCTAAAGACGGGCCCTGCTGCTAGCCTTCTATCCACGGGGCAGCACAGGCCTGCCTGGACACAACAAGACGGAGGGGCGGGGATCCTAGGCAGAGGCTCACGAACAGAGCCACCCTAGACCCGGGGAGGACCCAGCTTGCTCTAGAAAGTCAAGAAAGCACTTGAAATACTCAGGGAGCCTGGACCCCAAGACCTTGGTCTAAGGGAGGAAGGCTTCGTCTCAGTACCTGCCTGGCCCATTTGGCACACAGTGGACTTTGAGATCCAGGTGGAAGCCATGGGAAAGGCAGCCGGGTGGGTCGGAGCAGGCTGGAGATTAGATAAGGAGGAGGAAGGGCTCCAGAGAGAAGTAGGGCAGTGCCTCCCTGGGAGCCTGACTCAAAGTCTACACTGACCAGCTCAGCTGACAGAAAACAGCACAGGCAGTGGGAAGCCCCCAAGAGCGCCCCCCCCATCCGTAGTAGACCCAGGAAAGGAAGAGAACCATAGCTGAGCTGCATACAAGGTACACACAGTGAAAGCTCCCAGCCCAGGTGTCCTGCACACAAGCCCAGGGCACTAGCTACCCCTCTAGAGCCAGTGGCGCAGGAGAAGGCCACTTCCATCAGCAGGCACCCTGAGACCATCCAGATGGGTTGTAGGGATCCGGGGAGGTCTGGGGAACCCTCTTCAGACATTCAGAGCTGTGCCTGTTGGATAGGATCTGATGTTGGAAGAGAAACTCAGACTCAAGCAGGGCGGTGGTGACGCACGCCTTTAATCCCAGCACTCAGGAGGCAGAGGCAGGTGGATCTCTGAGTTGGAGGCCAGCCTGGTCTACAAGAGCTAGTTCCAGGACAGCCAGGGCTACACAGAAACCCTGTCTCAAAAAAGGAAGGAAGGAAGGAAGGAAGGAAGGAAGGAAGGAAGGAAGGAAGGAAGGAAGGAAGGAAGGAAGGAAGGAAGGAAGGAAGGAAGGGAAACCCAGACTCATTGGCTTGACTCTTAGACTACTTCCCTCTCTCACACACACACACACAATACGCGCGCGTGCGTGCATACACACACACACACAGCATCCCTTTCTTTATCGATGCCCATTGGCACAAAGAAGCTACCCTGTGGCACATGAGGGGCCAGGTAGTATATGGAACTTACAGAATTCAACATCAGCACAGCTCATGGCTTCAGGGAGCTCAGGGACAAGAGGGGACAATAAGCCCTGAACTCTGAATCTCCCCAGAAGGGCCACAAAGATGGCTGAGCTTTGCTCAGAAGTAATGATTCCAGCCAGGGTTCCGAGGGCTCCTCTGCCACAGGCCTGGGTTTCCGGCTCAGCAGCATCAGGTGGGCCACTGTGTGCACAGGAGGGCACATCTATGAGGGGCACCAGAAGGAAAACGAGACCACAGGAAGGACGAACTCTGCTGGCCTCTCCTCAACTCCGAGCCCTCTGGGCCTGCAGTCTGTCACACAGGAGCAATGCCCAGCTTGCCCCATCTGCAGAGTAGGCTGAGGTGCCTCAGCAGGGCAGAACTTCAGGCCCGGGCACACCCCCTCCAGACCTCCTCAGAGTTCTCTGGGAAACTGACCGAGAGGCATGGAGCCCAAAGCCAGATGCTGGGGACTCAACGGCAGGTGGGAGGCATAAGGGCCAAACACTGACCACGCAGGATCCCGGGTGAAAGCGGAGGTCCAAGGCACACTGAGCGACTGGACCATGGACTGAGATCACGGGATGCTGTCGGGACCCAGTACTGTGGGGGTCCATATGAGCATAGAAGTTTATTTCTTTTGAGACATGGTCTCACCGTGTAGCCCTGGCTGGCCCGGAACTCAGAAATCCACCTGCTTCTGTCTCCCGAGTGCTGGGATTAAACACATACACAGATGGGTTTTGGTGAGACAGGGATCCATGCAGCACATCCTGGCTGCAAAGGCTGACCTAGAACTCACGGTCTCCTGCCTCTGTCTCACAAGTGCAAGGATTGCGGGTGTCACCACACCATATTTTCTAGGGTGCTGGGGACGGGACTCGGGGCTCCACATATGCTCATAAGCACTGTACCAACTGAGCCACACCCCCAGTCCCACCTAGAGATAACATTCCCTAAAATGTAGGCGGTTCTCAGCTGCTAGTGAGGGGCTCAAGGCACAGCAGAAGCTATCCATGATTGACAGCCCGTGACCACAGCCATCCACATCACTGGCGTCATCCTGAGGATATCTGACTTTCCTTTTCCTGACCCATGTCACCAAGTTATCTCTTACTGGACACTTGGAGACTGGCTGTCCCAAAGACTGGAGGAAGGGCCGATGGCCAGCTGGCTGAAGGAGAGACGCGGGAAGGATTTGCTAACCAAATAAGCACCTGCAGCAGCTGCAGGCTGAGATTTGTTTGCTGCCCCTGCCTCTGCCCACCTGCCGGCTAAAACCTCCCTGCAAATAGGATCATAGGATCGGGCCTTCGCAGGTTCTCCTGTCACCTCAAGGACAAGTCTCAGCAATGCGGCCCCACCCATCCGACACCTCCAACACAGGGCTGGGGGGGAGGGGCGGGGATGGCTAATCTCACTTCTGCCCCCACCAACTCCTCTCCCACAGGCCCTGCAGCATCCCTCTGACGTCACAGCCTTACTACCTGACGCCAGGCTCCCAACAGCCTGGCATCCAGGCCCAGGGCTGGGCAGCCTGCTGGCTCAGGGACCTCAGAGCTCACACTCCTCCGAGCTGAAGCAGTAGAGATTTTTCTCCCTCCCTCAGGCCTCCACCCTTCCCTGCTCCCAGCCCCTGCTCCAAGGGAGGGGCCCCAGCTGTCTGCAGAAGGCAGGGCTAGAGGTGGACATCCCCACAGATTCCAGCTGTGTGTACAAGATTATCGAAACCCAGAAACCTGCCCCCAAGCTGAAAGCTGGTGCGACCCCACCCTTCAGTCTAGCTTCTCTCCCCACCCCCACCCCAAGCCACCACCCATTAGGCCGAGCCAGGGAGGGGACTCAGGGTCAAGAATGTAGGGCAGGGCAGTGTGGGCACTGACTAAAACAGAATTCCTCAAGGCCAAACTGCTGGCTTCGGCCTGAGACCCTGGAGAAGTGGGGGCTGCAGAAGGGAGGACTGCTGTGTTCCACAGACCCCTTTGCCACCCCCGCAGGGACCTCCACCACACCCAACAAGGAGGGCGGAGGCTTTCACTCCCCAGCAGCCTTGCGGCAGTCGTAAGCACGTGACATGAAGTGGGTCAGACCCTCAGTGGCACAGGCCTGCCTCCGCCACTAGACAAAAGCATGGCACGAAGCTAGGAGCCGCAGAGATCCTGAACAGGTGTCCAGACATGTGAGCTCCAGGATACTCAGGGCAAAATCGGAAGATTCACAGGCAGCTCAGGTGGTTGGTACTGGGGGGTGCTCTCCTGAGTTAGGGGCCTCCTAGCACAACAGAGGGCAGTCATGGCCACAGAAGACAGGGTACAAAGCAGGGGCTCAGCGTGGCTTGTTTGTAAATGCTTCGCGCTCACAAGCTAGTGGCCCAGAAAGGGCGCCCATAAGCCACGGCAGCACCATTACAGACAGCTCTTAATTTGAGTTGTTTCAATTTTCTCCAGGGAACAATTTTTTTTTTCTTAAATCAGGAAAAAAATGGTTGTTGGTTTTTTTATTTTTATTTTTTTCAAAACCCAAGTTTGCAAACATGGGGCTGGCTGAGGCTAAGTCACTGCGTGCCTGGGCGGAGGAAGAGAAGTGTAGTACCTCCTCCCAGATAGGTCAGGTCTGAGACACACCTGGGGAACACAGGCAGTTTGGGGGGACGTCCTTCCTCCAGGAATTATAAGGCCTCACTTAAGGCCCAAAGGGCCCAGGGAGTTATCCTATCAGCTCAATGCTACACAGGATGCAGCAGGCTAGAACCTGGTCCAGAAACAGTGCCCGGCACACAGTAGGCATACAGTAGGCACACAATAGGCACCTTGATGAAAGCTTCCTGAATGGCTTCATGAAGTCCCCCGAGAGCAAAGAGACGTTCTGAGCTGAGGAGCAGGCAGCCCATTCGGACAGGCTCCTCACAGCACGGTGCTCACCTGAGATCCCAGCACATGGGCGCTCCAGGCAAGAGGACAAGTATGAGCACAATTTTAAAGCCAGCCAGGGCTACGCGGCAAGGCTCTCGTCTAAGGGGGTCACCTGTGCTGTGCTCCTCAGTGACGTGGCCCAGTAAGGGCTTCAAATAATAATAAATATAAGTAAAAAAAATCCCCGGAGTCTAAAAGCTTCAACAGCACCCACAGTTGAGTATCCGTCATGGAGCTGGGACAGACTGCGGAGCTGGGAGCTGAACCCTGCACTCACTTGGCCAGCATTCTCCCGCCAAGCTGCAGTCCCAGCTGCTTTTCACCTTTGACCTTGCAGTTAGTCCTCCTGTGTCCATCTCCTGAGGAGCTGGGATGACAGGCCTGTGTCACCATGGCCGCAGCTGTGAGCTAGATTGTCCAAGACAGTCCCAGGTACAGCCTGAGCACCTTGGGGAATGTGCAGGGCGGAGCTGCAGAGAAGGCTCAGCAGTTAAAAGTGGTACTGCTCTTGCAGAGGACCCAAGCTCAGTGCCCAAGGCCCACACTGGGCAGCTCACAATCCCGTGAACTCCAGCACCCACACTGGGCAGCTTAGAATCCCATGAACTCCAGCACCCACGCTTGGCAGCTCACAATCTCGTGAACTCCAGTGCCAGAGGGATCCAATGCCCTGTTCTGGACTCATGCATGCCCCCCCCCCCCACGCATATACACACATTCATTCTCTCTCCCATAATTAAATCTTTTTTTTTTCTTCCTTATATGGGGCCTCACTATGTAGCCCTGGCTGTCCTGGAACTTGCCCTGTAGGTAGACCAGGCTGTCCTTGAACTCACAGAGATCTGCCAGCTTCTGCCTTCAGTGCTGGGATTAAGGGTGTGCGCCATTATACCCGGCATTAAATCTTTTTTACAGAGAAAGAATAGATACACAGGGTGTGCTGGGGATGTAATCCGTCTGTCAGAACCCTAGCATGGGGTTTGATCCCAGAATGGGGGTGCAGGGGGTTACTCTGAGAAGGCAGAGTTGTGGAAATACCCAGTTAGTGAGAGGTCCCGGTCCAGGAACCATGTAGGAACCTGAGCTCCTCACACTTCCCCTCCATGCTTCTTAGGGGCCTGATTTCCAGTACCCACACTCCCAAGATATGTTAGGTAAGAACAGAAGGGGACAGAGGTTGCTACAGGAGGGGCCCTCAACCTTATGTGCTGACTACCCCACGATGGAATGACCCCCCTCCAAAGTGACCCCAGGCCTTTCATGGGCAGCAAAGCTCAATCCCTGGGGCCCTCAGCCACCCTGGGGCCCTCAGCCACCCTGGGGCCCTGACAGGTCCCCCCTGCATTCTCACAGCAGCTTTCTCCAGCAGCTGGCCTGCAGCCTCATCAACCCTTCCCCCTCCTCCTCCCTGATTTGCAGCTCTGACCTGTGCTGCCTCCACCTGGGTGAGGGGCGAGGCCAGCCATGGCCACGCTTCCCTGCCAGGAACAGGTGTGGGCCGCTTCCCTGAGTCTCAGCCTCCTCCAGGATCCACTCCCCAGACCCCTCCCAGCCTCCCAACCCAGTTAATATACAATCTTCATGGGACCTCTAACTACCAAGAGGTCTGAACTAGCTGTCTGGAGTGCTCAGGCCCAAACCCCATGCTGTACCTCAACCAGAGCTCCCCCTCCCCACCTCCCCAGCCGGCCGGCCCAGCCTTCTGTCCCCTAAGGCTGCCTGTCTTCAACAAACTCGTTCCGCGGACTCTAACAGGAAGCCAGACACTGGGCACTGAGGGAGGCCAGGAGCTCCGGTCACACCAGTCCCAGGGATTCAAGACCCTGGGCACCGACAGCCTTGGGAAAGACTACAGGACCAGAGTTAAGGATGGAGGCAGAGAGACCCTGAGTGAGACAGAGAGCTTCTGGGAGCCTCTTCTAGCCCTGGGGATGTAATTAAAATGCAGTATTGAAGCCCAAGGTACAGCTCGGTGGCAGAGCATGGGCCCTGCCTGACAAATGCACCTAGCATGCACACTTAGCATGCCTCAGACCAGGGTCCACATTCCAGCACTGTGGGAAAGGCACCAAAAGCATGGAGATCCTGGTTTAGTCAGACTGAACGTGCAGGCTCTCAGAGCCTGTCTACTAAGTTCCACCTTTTAGATTGCTGTTCTGTTTCTGTTTGCTTTTTTATTTTGGTTTTTTTTTTTTTGGTTTTTTAAGACAGGGTTTCTCTGTGGTTTTGGAGCCTGTCCTGGAACTAGCTCTGTAGACCAGGCTGGTCTCGAACTCACAGAGATCCGCCTGCCTCTGCCTCCCGAGTGCTGGGATTAAAGGCGTGCGCCACCATGGCGCCCAGGCTAGCCTTCAGCTCCTTATATAGCAGAGGCTATCTTTCAATTCACCACCTCCCTGCTACCCCACTCCACAGGACTACGCAGTTCCTGGGATGCGCAGTTCCTGGGACTGGAGAGTCTGCTTTGGGTGCAGTGAGAGATTTAGCTCATTCTCCACTGCGAAGTCTCCATCAGCTGTAAGCCCGGCTCCCTTCTTCACAGGTCACCGGTACGGTGCAGCCTCTGGGACGGCACTGCCAGCGCCCACCCTGCCCTGCAAGCATTAGCCTACAAGAGGCCTACAGGGGGCCTACTGGGGCCTGATTCTCACTAAGGAACAGTTTGAAAATGTCACAGAAAAAAAACAGGGTTAATTTTGCCTTAGAAGGTGGGGTCTCAGCTCTTTCAAAAGAGGCCACTTTGGGTTAGGTCTCAAGGGTGGGACAGATTTACTCAGGTGGCAGGCACACTGGAGCAAAGGTAAAGAGACCAGGGGGCGGTTCCAGGAAATGCACCTGAACTTCTGGCCAGGTGAGCACAGATTAGGCCTAGGCCTGCACACCAGGCCAGGCTAGGAAGGCATTTGTCTATCTTCTGGGGGGAGTTGCATAGGAAGCGGCACCCTGGGGTCAAGGCTCTCAGATGTCCCTGAGGTCCAGGTGGACTAAAGGTAACAGCTTCTGGGGCAGGAAGGGCTGGCGGGAAGAAAGTGCCCGGAAATGAGAACAGAGACTGAAGGCATGGCTCAGAGCTTAAGAGACCAGCCTCTCTGGCAGCGGACTTGGGTTCATCCCCAGCACCCACAAAATGGCTCACACCCATCTGCAACTCCAGTCCCAGATGATCTGACACCCTCTTCTGGCCTCCACAGCCACTAAGCAGCCACATGGTACATAGACATACATATAAGCAAAACACCCATACACATCAAATAAAATAAAAGAAAGAGCATACAGAGGGACTCCCAAATGAGGGAGACAGTCTGAGGGTGGGAAAGGGAGCTTAGACCCTTCCCTTGGCTCCGTTAATCTTCAAGATGTTTTAATGCCGTCCATCCAGTGCTCAGTCCTGAGCCAGACACATCAGTAAAAGAAATAGCTATTTTTCCAAGTTGAGGGGGGGGGGTCCCTACTCTGGCTTCACACCTCCGCGCACACACGCCCTGTCCCACAGATATGAAATGCTGACTGTGGACCTCTCCCCACCCCCCACCCCCACAGGGCCCTGGCACTGCTTTGAGCCGGGCCCACAAAGATGCTGGCCAGATGTGGCTCCACCCCTCCTCTCCGGGTAACTTCAGAAGAGAAGGCTGATGGGGAGGTGTGTGCAGGAATCTACGGCTGGCCCAGGAGGTGTGTAGGAGAGCCTGAAGGATGCTGGGAAGGAACAGGAATGCTGGAACTCCCATCTCGGCTCTGGCAGAGAGGCCCTTGTGGTTTCTCCTCCCTGCAGAACACTGAATTCCAACCACGAAGTTGAGAAACCCAGTGAGCAGGGAGCTTCCCACCTGCTAGACCAGTGTAGGGCTAACCTCGGATTGAGGCTAATCACCCACACACACAGAGTCACCCTCTGGGCAGCTGGGTGTTGCTGGGAAAGATGAGACCACAGAACATTCTCCCCACACACACTCGCCGTGAGCACTGAAAATGGGCAAAAGAACTAGACCCTGGCCTGCAGTCCCCTCCACGCCTCCAGCAGCAAGATGCCCAGGGGCTCTCCCAACTCTCCCAGCTCACAGGCCTGGCCGCAGCCTGGGATGGAATCGATTCCCTGCTCACCCGGCGCAGACCCTGGGGGGTGGCAGCCAGAATTAATTAATGTTTGCAAAGCGCTCTAGAGAACCTGGGACCAGGGGCGCCAGAGTTGCTGCACAGGAAATTGACGGGGAGAAGGGGGGGAAGAGGGGGCCAGCTGGCCAAGACCTGGGTTGCCTGGACCGGGAGGGTAAAGAAAATACTCCTACGAAAGCACAAGGGCACAAGGAGAGTCAGAAGGTGCTACCCATCAAAAACCGATTCAGGATGGGGCCATAGAGGTGAGTGCCAGGCTCCAAGCCTGAAGCAACCCTTGCACCCCACCCCCAATCCCAACCAAGCACACCCAGGCTCTCTCCAACTCAGACCCCAGACACCTGACACCTGCACCTCCCCGGGACCACTTGCCGAGGAAGTTCAAATCCCTCGGTCACCAGTAAAGAAAAGAAGTGGCGGGCTTAGTAGGCCCGGATGCCTACTGAGAACTCCCTAGGGCGCCAGACTGCTACCTGAGCAAACAGCGCACTTCCTTTCTCTAAGAGAGGGAGGCCAGCGTCCCTTCGCTTCTGGAGTCTGGGGCGCCCAAGCCCACCATCGAGGGGCAGGAACTGGGCATCAGGAGACACGCAGCTGGTACAGTGGCCCCGACGCCCCCCTCTTTGCCCTAGGCTCACTCACCCCAAAGTGCTGATGAAGCCATTGACTGAGCCCTCGGCGTACAGAGACACTATGTCCCCGATGTGAAGAAAGCTAGACATTTCGTTCATGGCTTCGGCCCTCCGGGGCTCGAGGCGGCAAGGTTGCACACGAGCGAGCTGCCAGGCTCGGCGCAGAGGACTGCAGCGCGCTGGGCGGAGAGGGGTGCAGTGCCACCTCGCAGCCCGGCGACCCGGACGATCGGGGCGGCCGGGGCAGGCTGGCGGCCACCGGAGCGCGAGGAGGCGCGGTGCGGCCCGGGTCCGGGTGAGGAGGTGCCCGCGTCTCTGAGCGCCGGGAGCCCTCCAACCCGGCCCGGCCCGCGCGTACCTGCAGCTGGGAAGGAGCAGGAAGTCTGGGGCCACCACACACATGCAAATCCCGCCCGGGAGGCGGGGAGGCCACACCCCGGCCCGCCCCCGCTGCAGCTCCCACGTGCACCCGCCCCTGGGGCTTTGCCTCCCCGACAGCCTGCGCGCGCGCCTTGGTCCCCAAAAGCGTCCCGCACACTGCCGGAGGACCCCTGGATCTAGTGTGCTTCCTAGACGGCTCTCCGCCTGCACCGTGCTGCACTTCGCGGCTCTCCACCCTCGGAGATCCCCAGAGCGCCTCTCCCGTGGCCCACGCGGCGGAGCACACCGGGAACTTGGCCACGGTCACCCTGCGGCAACCGCACCCAGCTGAGAGCCGTCTTGAACCTGGACGCACGCTCAAGCCCTTAGCGTTGCAAATCAGGATTCATTTCTCTCAACATGAAAAGCCTTTCATTGCACAATAGAAAGTGCTTGGACTTGGAGGGGAAATGAACCAAGGGGGTGGGTTTTATTTTTGTTGTTGTTGAGTTTTGTTTTGTTTTTTTCTCTCTCTCATTCTGTCTCCCCGCATTCCTGTGTACAAAGAGATTCAGCTTCCGAATCAGTTCCCCTCTCCAGGGGAAGAATTGGCTCCAATTTCTCTTGACTCCTGTCTTTTTTTAAATAATAGTGGGAGGGGGAGAACATTATCTCTTCCAGTTAATAGTGCACCCCTGCGCCCACAGAAGCAAGTTCCCGCAGCCGGCTGGCTGGGGCAGCGCGCCAGGCCCTAGCTCAAAGTTCAGCCCTCAAACTCATCCCCAAGTCGCCTACTTTCTGTTCTGCGCCCGCGGAAGCTGGGCGTTCGCTTCTGAACCTTTCGTATGAACTCCTGAGATGGGAGTGCCCCCGGCCACCCCACTTCAGTCACGTTTGCTCCCTCTCCCCCACCACCACCCCGTATTTCCTGAGGGGCAGGAGTGGGGGCGTTGGGAGGAAAGAAGGAGGGGACTCGAGACAGAAGCAGGAAGAGACTCAGGAGGGGTGGAGACAGCCGCCAGCCGCGAGACAGCTGCTGATCTGGACAGAGACTCCTAGAGCGGCCGTGAGATTTTTAGCAAGACGTTTAGAGCTGTTAATAGTGGTTGGGGGAAGAAGAGGCCGGAGGACCAGAAATTCATGGCCACATAGTAAGTTCGAGGCCACCTGTGCCACTTGAGACTATGATTCAAAAAATAAAAACAGGGCCTGTAGAGAGGGCTCGCTCCCCCGGTTAAGAGCACATGCAGAGGATGGGTTCCCAGTAATCACATGGCGGCTCACAATTGTAACCCCAGTTCCAGGAGATCTGACACCCTCTTCGGACCTCAGCAGGCACCAGGAACACTCCTGGTACAAGACATGCATGCAAGCAAAACACCCATATACATAAAATAAATAGTTTATAAAAACCCCAAGAACTTGAACAGAGCACCCCCTCCAGGATTTCTGAGTCCTGGTTCACTAGCGCCCACAGTCCCATCAGAGTTGCCTCTGACCTAGAGCTGCTGCCTTCATCCAGGTACATCTGAAACAATATTTTTACAAACAATAGTTTGAATGTTTGCCCTAACCTACTAGGTTGCTTTAAGAAAACAAAAATCAAGGTCTCAGTAGCGAAGCTGGTCTCTGGCTCTGGTATCCCTGCACCGACCTCCAGGCTCAGTTTATGCCTTGATGGGAACCGGACCCAGGGCTTCAGCGATGCAAGGCAGCTGTGCTTCATTCCCAAGCATATTGCTCTAGTTTGCTTGTTTTACCGATCTTGGCTTTCTCTGTAGCTTTGGAGCCTGTCCTGGAACTAGCTCTTGTAGACCAGGCTGGTCTCGAACTCACAGAGATCTCCCTGCCTCTGTGTCGCCAATGCTGGGGTTAAAGTCTTGTGCCAACATGCCCAGCTTCTAGTTTGCTTTCTGTTGCTGTGATAAACAACTCTGGAGTTTGGAGGTGTTTATCTGGCTTACAGGTCACCCTTGGTCCACGTGGAAAGCCAGAGCAGGAGCAGGAGCTGAAGCAGCGGCCATGGAGGAAAGCTGCCCACTGCCTCACCCATACTGCTTCCTTATAACCCAGGCCCATTGGCCCAAGGGCAGCACTGCCCACAGTAGCCTGTGCCCTCTCACATCGATCCCTAATCAAGAGCGTGTCCCGTAGGCCAATCTGATGGAGGCATTTTCTCAACTCAGGGTTCCATTCCCACATGACCCTGGCTGTGTCAAGTTGTCAAAAAAAAACTATATGGCACATGCGTCAAATAAGTTGTAAGCTAGTTTGGAAAACAATATTATCTAATGGGCTTTCCCAAAAAGATGACCACAGGTCAGAGAAACCCCAAACAGCCCAACAACAGGTTTCTGGAACTGGAATCAAAGCTAAGACCCGTACTCAGCAATGTCTGGTATAGCCAGGGCTTCTGGGTTCTCAGACTGTGACAGATGGGAGGGACCAGCCCCTGGGATGGCTCCTCTTAGCTCACACTCTTCCCTGGGGTTCCAGAGGGAAGATATACATCCCTTCCAGAACCATCTGTTGGATTCCTACTGTGGTGCTTTGAATAAGAATGGACCCATAGCTTGGTGGTGGTGGTGGAGGCAGCCATGGCAGTGGGCAGTGCACACCTTTAATCCCAATACTCCAGAGGCAGAAGAAGACAGCTCTCTGTGAGTTCAAGGCCAGCCTGGCCTACAGAGTGAATTCCAGGACAGACAGGGCTTCACAGAGAAACCCTGTGTCAGGAAAAAAAAGAGGGGGGAAAAAAAAAGAATGACCCCATAGGGCGGTGCTGGCTCACGCCTTTAGTCCCAGCACTTGGGAGGCAGAGGCTAAAGAATCTCTGTGAGTTCAAGGCCAGCCTGGCCTACAGAGTGAATTCCAGGACAGACAGGGCTTCACAGAGAAACCCTGTGTCAGGAAAAAAAAGAGGGGGGAAAAAAAAAGAATGACCCCATAGGGCGGTGCTGGCTCACGCCTTTAGTCTTGGTACTCAAGAGGCAGAGGCAGGCAGATCTTGGAGTTTGATGCCAGCCTGGTCTACAAAGCTACTTCCAGGACAGCCAGGGTTACACAGAGAAACCCTTTCTAGCAAAACAAAACCCCCCAAAAAAAAAAAAACCCAGCCCCATAGGCTATTTGAACGTGTAGTCACCGGGAGTGAACTCTTTGGTAGGATTAGAAGGAGGAGGATTAGGAGGTGTGGCCTTGTTGGAGAGAGTATGTCACTGGGGGTGAGCTTTGGTGCTTCAGAAGCTCGAGCCAGTCCCATCTGTGTCTGTCTGTCTGTCTCTGGCTCAGGATGGAGTCCTTCAAGCTCTTCTCCAGCAGCCATGCCTGCTGCCTAGTTCCCCACCCTGTCACCGTAAACACTCGATTGAATGCTTTCTTTTATAATGTTGCCTTGGTTGTGGATTCTCTTCACAACCATAGATGAACGTTAAGACACCTACTATGTGCAGGGCCTCTGCTCCCCATCATGCCGACTCCGAAAGATGTCACTACAGCGCCATCACTTTCTCAGAGCAGGCAGAGGACATGCCTACACGTTGGCCTCCAGGTCTCCATCAACCCGAAAAACATGGCCAGGGAGCACTCCTCCCACCCCGCCCACCCCGCTGGGAGGTCTAAGGAGAAGATGGGCTGCCAGCCTCCTACCATGTCTACAGTCCAGCTCCTAGGAATTCTACAGGAGCACCCCAGGGCTCGGGCCAGTCGCCTGCTCCTGTCAAACCCGCTCCACGGTGAGCTCTCTAGTGACTTCTGAGGTGGTAGTGTTTAAAGAAAAGTTCGGTCAGTTTTTAAAAAGGCTATAGATGGTGGGGTTGGAGTGGCAGTTGAGTGGTAGTGTGTGCTAACCTTCTGAGAGTCCAGCCCCCCACAAAACCCTCTTTGAAGAGAAACCAGATGGACTTCTGCGAGCTCGACCCGTGGCCCTGCAGCTTGACACTCTCCAGAAATCCCTGCTGCCCACAGAACAGGGTCTGCAGAACCAGCCCAGTGGCTAAACGCTCAATCCCCCCCCCCAACTGTCTCTCCCTCCCCAGTGCAGAACCAGCCCAGTGGCCAGACCCTCAAGCCCCCACTGTCTCTCCCTCCCAGTCTTGCACCCTCTACAGAGACCAGGCTTGCCTTAAGGAGGAAGCATGCTGTGACCCAGCCCAGAGTCCAGGACTGGGTCTGGGATGTGGCTCAACCAATAGAGTGCTTGCCTAGCAGGCCTGAAGCCCTGGGTCCATCCCCTGCACTGCAGTCAGCCATGGTGTAATCTCAACACCATGTAGGTAGAGGCAGGAGGATCAGCTACCAGGGACGCTGTCTTAAGAGGGGAAAGGCAAGCATCGAGGAAAACCACGTGGCATCCACCTCTACCAAGCCCATCAGTGAAGCTAAGACAAGGACAGCTATGAGGTCCAGGCTAGCCTGGGCTACACAGTAAAGACTGTCTCAAGAATAGCAATACAAGCTGGACATGACCCCAGCGTTGGAAAGTCAGATGGCTCTGAGTTCAAAACCAGCCTGGTCTACAAGATGAGTTCTAGAGCAGTCAGGGCTGCACAGTGAGATCCCATCTCAAAAAAAAAAAAAAAAGAGAGAGAGAACCCACGTGGTCACGTGGTGGCCCTATCCCTCCTCCTAAGGCCTCCAAAGACAAAATGAGCTGCCGGTCCTCCAGAGTTCACCCATGGAGTTTATTAGGCTTATGGACAGAGCACGGCTGACCTTAGAGCAGCTGTAGGAGGTCTGGACACGGTAGGATTGATAGCCTCCCGGGGATAGGTTGGCGGTTCTCAACCTGTGGGTCGCAACCCCACACCAGATATCCTGCATATCTGATATTTACAACTCATAACAGAAGCAAAATTATGAAGTAGCTACCAACATAAGAATATGGTTGGGAGGGGGTCACCACAACAAGAGGAACGGTGTTGAAGGGTCACGGCATCAGGAAGATTGAGAACCACTGGCCTCCACCAAGACCACAGGCAATTAGGGTAGAAACTGCACTCGCCTAATTAGTAAGAGCAGCTGGGTACTAGGGTCCCCGGGCCCTCCTCACCAGAGTAAAGAGTCAACACGCCCAGCTGAACTCCCCACCATGGCGGTGGCCCAGCTTGGAGGATAGTTCTACATAGCATCAACCATCTGTAACTCTAGTTTGGGGATCTGTTGCCGTCTTCTGACCTTCTTGGGAATCAGGCATGCATATGGTGCACATACATACATAGTACTCATACACTTAAACAAATCTAAAAACATATTGAGAGAGAAAGCAGTGTTGGTTGTTGGATTTTTTTCCAGCCCCAAGCTGGAATGCCAAAATGCTGTTGGCTATTTTACTCTTTTGGCTTTTTTTTGGGGGGGGGGCACTCAGCTCCCAAATAAATCACACAGGGAATCTTGTTCTTACTTATAAATGCCTGGCCTTAGCTTGGCTTATTCCTAGCCAGGGTTTCTTAAATTATCCCATCTACCTCTGGGCTTTCATCTTTATTTCTGTGTACCTTACCTGCGTTCTCACTGTTGCCGGCTGTGCAGCTGACCCCCAGTGTCCTCCTCTCCTTGTTCTTGCTCTTCCGAAGCGTTCTCCTCCTTTTTATCCTCTCTGCCTGTCAGCCCCGCCTACCCTTGCTCCTGCCTCGCTTTTGGCCGCTCAGCTCTTTATTAGGACCATCAGGTGTGTTAGCAGACACAGTAACGCAGCTTCGCAGAGTTAAACAAATGCAGCGTAAACAAAAGCAACACATCTTTCCGTTGTTAAACAAATGTTCCAGAGCGTAAACAAATGCAGCACAGCATAAACTAATATTCTACAACAAAGATGACAAAAAGGAGATTCACTTTAATCGATTATGGCATCATGGGGTCCTAGGAGATGCTCCTGGCTGGCCGCGAAGGGCTGTGCCTGCTGAGGGGACGTCCTCACTGGCGCTCGCGACTGGCCCTGTTTTTACCATACAGTCTTCACTCTCCTACCATCAGAGAGCCCGTGGGCTGTAGCTCGGTGCCCTTTCTGCTTCCCACCGTGGACTGTGAGGCCCTGATGGAGCAGGCTGTGTCTACCTCACTCTGTGTCCTCAGGACGGACCCACAGAAAGGTGGAATGAATTCCAGTGAACTGGAAAGGATACAAATTAACCCAGAAACCAAACCCCCAGTGAGCTGGGAGCCCCAGCTTGACCTGGTGTGAGACCCCCCCCCCCCCGTGGGGCTGCAGAAGATGCCTAAGGAACAGGAAAGAATGTGAAGGCATCAAGACAGGACCAACCTCAGACCCTGGCCCCAAGGCGGGTCAGCCTTGCCCAGGGCAGCACCTGATGGTCCCATCTCCCAGAGAGCAAGCAAAGGGGGTGGAGGATGGCACCAGGTTCCAAGTGGAATTCCCAGGAGCCAGACTTTATACTGAGGATCAAAACCGCGACCTCGTGCATGCTGGACAAATGTTTTACCACTGTGCCACACCCTGGCCATCTTTTTAAACTTTCTATTGAGAGACAGGATCTCAGTGGTATTGCCCAGGCTAACCTAAAACCTGGTCTGTAGCCCAGGCGGACTTGAACTTGTGATCCTCCTGCATCAGCTTCTGAAGCCGCTGGGACAGTGGCCCACGTTCCCAAGTCATTTCACGTTGTCTTCCGTTCTTTGTCTCTTTAATTTCAGACAATGGGAGTCTGGAGCCCCAGCCGAAGGATGAAAGCCTTCAGAAATCACACAAAGCTCCGAGTGCCCACAGGCAGACCCTGCAGGCAGCCGTCTTCCCATCCAGGCTGAGAAGAGGGGGCCTCAGACTTCTCCCTGGATGATGAAAAGGACCGTGGTATGGGGCGCAGTCTGGAAGCCAAGTTTCCTGCACCAGTGTCCCCCCACAACCTACACACAGTCCTGGAGACCTGACCCAGCTCTGCTGTGTTGTAAAAGGTGCAGAACCCTCCGGGATCCGCAGGTGTCACCATGGCCCTCACTGGCCCTCTGATTGTCTCATGTTTGGGGACAGAAGACAAGGGTCTCCTTTACTCCTTACTTCAAGACACAGTAGGATCAGGAGCGGAAAGAAACCTGGAGGGGGCGGGCCCAGGATGGGTGGAACCAGAATGGGGCGGGGCTCAGCCGCCTCTGACTCAAAGTGGCAGCCACCCGCTGGGTCACCCCCGTGGGTGGGGTGCCAGTCCAGGCCCGCTGGGTTCCCAGAGAATTCCTTCCCCATGTCATCAGATGCCCTGGTCGGGCACCCCACCCACAGCAGGGAGCCCCTCAGCCGAGATCCCAGGAGCCTTCATGCTCCCTTGCTCAGGGCGCTCACTCTTGCCCTTACCCACACAAGGAAATCCACACTCAGTGTCTTGGGAAGCCAAGAGCTGAGACAGGGCTTGCATTTTCCTTCACCCCACACCCTCATTGGAGTTTTCTGTTTCTTCCAGACATTGGGTGGCCTCCTGTGCCATACAAAGGGAGCAGAGTGGGAATACATCCAGAAGACTGGACCACAAGCTACCGTTCCAGTAACATGGGAGATAAAGGAGACCAAGGGTCCTCCCCTGCCACCTCCAAATGGGTCCTCTCAGAACACAGACTCTGGTCTGGAGCCCCCAAATTAGACGGCCTCTATCTCAGGCCTTCTGCTACAGCTCCCGTCTCAGACACAGTGAGAGCAAAGCGCGGCGTCGGATCATGGAAGTTCCTCTCCAGTCACGCCATGACGCAGAGAGAAGCCTTTCCCATGTCTTAGTGTCCCTAAGAAAACAAAACAGAGTGGCGCCAGTCAGACACCGGCACAAAGCAGCCACACGTGCCCAGGAGTGACTCAAGAGAGGATAAGGCTGGTCAGGCCTGCAGAGGCACCGGCAGGGTGAAGGAGAAACCAAGATGGTGAGACGCCCTGGAGCTGACCACTGCGAAGGGCTTTCCTCCCTAGGAGGAGGCTCCCAATCGCCAGGCTCGCTGTGGCCAACCCGGGTGTGGCAGTAAGAACAAACACCCCCACATCTTTCTCTTCCAGCCCTGGTCCCCCTATCAGGGCCTCCCCCTAGCACAAACTGCCAAAGGGGAGCTGGTTAACTCAGACCTTAGAGCACAGCCAGCGGGGGTTCAGAGCAAGCGCACGTGAGGGGGCAGTGGGTCTGGGGAGCCAGGTAGCTTCTAGGGAAAGGGATTGTTCTGCGGAGCACTCTCGGCTGGGCGTGGTGGCACACACCTGTAAACACAGCAGTGGGAAGCAGAGGAACCACAAGATGGAGGCCAGCCTGGGCAACGCACCAAGACCCTGGCTCAAAGAAGCAAGGAGTCTGCAAGATGTCTCACCAAGCCTGCCAACCTACGTGTAAGCCCCAGAATCCACACGGAAGGAGAACCGACCCCTGTAAGCCGTCCTCTGACCGCCACAGACTCACCATGACACACTCGTGCCCACACATACATACACAGGAAAATAGACAAATAAAATTAGCTACTTAATTGCAGGCCAGGGCAAGATCTTGTCTCAAAAAATCAAAACCAGAAGAAATGGCAATGGAGGGGCCGAGGAGTTGGCTCAGAGAGTAAAGGGCACACTAAGTTCCAGCACCCGCCTAAAGCTGGGCATGGAGGTGGGTGATAGGAGGGTCCGCCAGGCAATCTAGCTGAACCAGTGCCTCAATATTCCGGGAGAGGGCCGGTCTCCAAATACAAGGTCGGGAGCGATAGAGGAAGATGCTGGACATCCACCTCTGGGCCTCTTGCATGCACATGCGCACAAATATTCACACACTCGCACATGCATGCACACACATCTCGCACACGCATGCACACACTCGCACACTCACACAAACACACACACATAAAGGCAGTCTAGCCATGGAATTCAGGTTGGATGAATAACCAAGGATTGGGCTTTTAAAGACAGAAATGTTATCAAGAGCTCCACAAACCCCAAATCCCCTGGATTGTTGAATAAGTCCAGGAGACATGGCTTCATGGGGCTAGGACGTTCTGGGACCTAGGCTGAGCTGTGAAGGTGAGGTGTCTCAGTTAGGGAGTGGAGAGGATGCTGTTCAGGCCACCCTCAGACAGATGGACTTAAAGGAGTTCCCAGGGGGAGGGGGGAACACACTGTGCACCCGTGCACACACCAGGGTGTGTCCTGGTCTCTGTGCAACAGCCAAGGAGGAGTCAGGGAAGGAGGAAGACACGGATCCTAGGCCTCAGAAATTTGTACTGAAGGAAAGCTGCCTGGAAAACTTCCCAGGGCTGGCTGGGCAGGGAGTAGGCCTTGATTGACAGGGGGCAAAACACTGACGCCAAGTCTACCTGGGATTGGCTCTGTCTCCAGCTGCACCCACACCTACCTTGGCAGGAAGGAAGCGTTCGTTCGAGCCAGTCTTGTCCAGACTGCCTGGCCTGAACTGAAAACTGCTAAACATGTGTGCATCCACTCAACAGGTCCTCTCTCACCCCAAGTTGGCTGGCATGTTTCTAGATCCTTCATCAGGCAGAGGGTCAAGAGGAGGGTGTGCCATGCCCCCCTGAGGGGGCAGGAAGGGGTCACAGTCCAGGCACTCTGACGAGAAAGGAGAGAAAGGCCTGCTGTTTGTCCCGGAGCTGAGCAGACACTGGGGCTCTTGTCCTGGGGTAGCGGGGGAGGCCCGTGGCCAGATGGAGAGCAGCCGGCCTCTTCCTCCCACAGCCCACTCAGCTCCCAGGCCTGCAGGTCTGATGAAGTGCAGCCCTGACCCCAGTCAGACACCAGGAGCTTGTAAGGTCTCCAGGGGGCTGGGATGCTGAGCCACGAGCGGCCTTGCCCGACCTCAGGCCTGAAGACTCTCTGACTGCAGAAAACAAACGCAGCTTTGGACTATGGGGCTGGGGGGGGGGGGGAGGCTGTAATGTGTGCTGGCCGCTCCAGCAAGTGCCAGAGTGCAGGGAGCGCCTAGAGCACACACCCTGCCCTCTTGGAACTGGGGTTCCAGTGCAGATCCAGGTCACCCCTCTGAATTTTACGCAGGTTTACTGTGCGCTGTGGAAGTGTGGGTGGTGGTGACACGGGAAAGGCTGGCTAGGGGACGGGTAGGGAGAAGCAGAGGCCATCCCGGAGAAGGTGATGCTTCAACTGACAAGCCCGACACAGGAAATGATCCTGCGACAGAAAGACACAAAGGAGAAAATATATATCAGAAAGGAGAGACCACTGCAGCTGCCTTAGTCAAGGGCAGAGTTGAGAGTCTGCATGGGTCAGGCCTGGGGGCCGGAAGAGGATTCAGCCCTTAAGATCCTTGGCTGAACTTGCAGAGGACTTGGCTTTTGGTTCCCAGCACCGCCATGGTGACTCAGCTGCCTATAATTCCAGTGGGGGGGGGGGTGTCTAACGCCCTCTTCTGGCCTCAGAGGGCACTGCATGCTCCTGGTACACAGCTAGCTGCGCATACAAGCAAAACAGAGCTAGTTCCAGGACAGGCTCCAAAGCCACAGAGAAACCCTGTCTCGAGAAAAAAAAAAAAAAAAACACACACATGAAACAAACATAAAGATGTGCCTCCTATCAACCAATGCAGTCACTGGCACGACAACAACAGAGAACTTAAGGATACTTTACTCACNAAAAAAAAAAAAAAAAAAAAAACCACACATGAAACAAACATAAATCATTTTATTTATTTATTTATTTATTTATTATGTATACAACATTCTGCCTCCATGTATGCCCACACGACAGAGGAGGGCGCCAGATCTCATTACAGATGGTTGTAAGCCACCATGTGGTTGCTGGGAATTGAACTCAGGACCTCTGAAAGAGCAGACGGTGCTCTAAACCACTGAGCCATCTCTCCAGCCCCCATAAATCATTTTTAAGAAAGAGATGTGGGCAGTACAAGGCAGCTCACACCTGCAAAGTAAGAACTTGGGACAGAGCACAGGATCAGAGTTCAGGACACACTTGATAAGATGATTCTCCACAGCCGGGCTATGTAAGATCCTTGTTTTGTTTTCAGTAGGAGGGTCTCACCATGTAGCCCCGGCAATCCTGGAACTCACTATGTGGACCAGGCTGGCCTCGAACTCACAGAGATCTACTTGTCTCTACCTCCCAAGTGCTGGGATTAAAGCCTTATGCTACTATGCCTGGCTGAGATTCTGCTTCAAACAAAAATAAAAGAAAAAAATGAAAGGCTGGGTGGTGGTTGTGCACAACTTTAATCCTAGCATTTGGGAGGCAGAGGCAGGTGGATCTCTGTGAATTTGAGGTCAGCCTAGTCTACAAAGTGAGTTCCAAGACAGGCTCCAAAGCTACGCAGAGAAACCCTGTTTCAGAGGGGCAGGAAGGTGGGGGGATTTGTTTTTCTTCTTTGTTTTTTTGATTTTGTTCTTGAGACAGGGTTTTATGTAGCCAAGACTTGCCTCAGCCTCAAACTCACTATATAGCTGAGATGGCCAGAACCTTCTGGCCCTCCTGCCTCTGAGCCACTTTCCCCTGGGTGCTAGGATTACAGGCCTTTATGCCCACCCTAGACTTTATCTTTTAGAACACTTTTGTTTTCCCAAAGCCCTGAGTGATGGCTGGTCACATACTTCAGTGAATACCATGCTTGTTTGGCGTGGAGGAAGTCCTGGACTCCTTCAGCACAGCCTAAACTGGGTAGCTACTGGGGAGGTGAAGGCTGGATGATCATAGTTCAAGGCTACACAGGGACTTGGAGCCCAGCCCCACACTGCCTCAAAGCGGAAGGACTGGGCTGCAATGCAGAACTCCCATAGCCAGGCCTGCAATCCCCTACTGTATCATCCCCTGGTGCTTTCCCTCCGATCAACAAAGCAATGCCGTTGACTCAGCTGGAGCTCATGTTTACGACAATGCTTACTGCGCAGTCAGGTCTGTGGGTTTTAACAAGGCCACATGTCCACCCACACAGCATCATACAGAAGTTCCCTGCCCAGTGAGAGCCATCCCAGGGCCAGATCCACGGGGCTTCCTGAGTCTGCGTCTGGGTGTCCGTGCCATTAAGATTCTTTGGTAGGCAAAGGAAAACCTGGCCCAGAGAAGTTAACTGTTCAGCCTGCTGGAGTCTCACAGTGAGTAACAGTGGTCTGGGGCCTCATTTCTTTTGGGTTTCTCCAATTCAGACCCTGAGGCTTTGCCTTAGGGAACAGTTTACACAGGAGACCACAGAAGCTCAGGCCCAGCAGGACCCCAAAACTTTCCCTGTGCCCAGCGGGTCCCCAGGACTTGGCCTATGCCCAGGGGTCCCCAGGACTTGGCCTATGCCCAGGGGTCCCCAGGACTTGGCCTATGCCCAGGGGTCCCCAGGACTTGCCCTGTACGCAGGGAGTCCCCAGGACTTGGTCCGTTGTCTGGCAACGCTCAGACTGTGCAGTCTGCTTGTTCCACCCAGGGGTGGAGAAGCCTGCAGGGAGCTTATCCACCAGCCTGCGCTCCTTGGGTCAGTGCCAGCCTGGGGACTTTAATCCCAGCCTGTCAATCTGCCTGTGCAGAGTGAGGAAGCCCTGAGGCAGGGGAGATTCTAGAAGGTTTCAGTGAAGGAGCTCTGTAGCGCTGGGTCATTGGCCAGTCCAGGTCCTCTGGCTTCTCTCCTCTGGGAGTCTCCAGTTAGTCATTCATCCACACGCCTGTTTGCCAGCCCTCTGCCCAGCCCAACTAACAGGGTCACCCAACTACAGGAAACGGAAGAGTTCAGCATCCTGGGGTCCCTGGAATGGGCAGCCCAGGCAGCTAGCGTCCTTGAGGCTGTAAAGATATATTCTTGAAAGACAGAGGCAGTCCCCACAGAGTGCTGTACCCCTCAGCCTGCAACCAAAGGTTAGCCAATCCCAAAGGACATGGGGGCCACCTTTTGAATGGGGATCCAGTTCCCTCTTCCCAGCTAAAGCTTCCAGCTTGCTGTGACTCTCAGCCCCAACCCTGACATTGGCCTTTGATAAGCAGGGGCTGTTCCCCCCACCCCCCGCCGCCGCCCTCTCTCCTTACTTGAAATAGGGTCTCCTGTAGCCCAGGCTGGCCCCAAACTCTCCATCTATAGCAGTGGTTCTCAACCTTCCTGATGCTATGACCTTTAAGACAGTTGCTCATACAGCCCCAACCCTAAAATTATTTTGTTGCTACTTCATAACTGTAATTTTGCTACTGTTAAGAATCAAAATGTGAATATCTGATGTGCAGATCTGATGTCTGACCCCACTGCTTGAGAACTGCTACAGCCTAGCCTGGTCTCAGACTCTCCATTGAGGATGACCTCCTGCCTCTGCTTCTGAAGCACTGGGCCACAGGCCTGTGACATCACACCCATTTTACAGGATCAGCGCCTGGCACTTGCTCGGCTCGGCTGGCACTCTGCCAACCAAGCCACAGCCAGCCAGCTGCTTCATTGATTGGTTTTTGTTTGGTTTTGCTGTTGTTTTGTTTTTTAAGATTTATTTATTTATTACGTATACAGTGTTCTGCCTGCATGTATGCCCACACACCAGAAGAGGGCACCAGATCTCATTACAGATGGTTGAGAGCCACCATGTGGTTGCTGGGAATTGAACTCAGGGCCTCTGGAACTTTCCATGCAGGCTGGGTTGGATCCTTCTATCCCAGATGTGAGGCCCCCCCCCCCGCCCCCGACTAAACTCACACTTAAACTTTTGTTTTTGTTTTATTTTGTGTGATTTTCTTTTTTTTTTTTGAGACGAGGGCTCACTATGTAGCCCAGGTTGGCCTAGAACTCAATATGTAAACCAAGCTGGCTTTAAACTAACAATGAACCACCTGCCTCTGCCTTCCAAATGCTGGGATTAAAGACCTGGGCCACCACACCTGGCTTAGCTGGGCCCATTTACATACAGGGAAACTTACTTGCAGGCATCCTGCCCCTAGTGGGCATCCCGTTCCAAACATGGCTGTTGCCATACAAAGCTGACCGCATGACCCCTTGACCTTGCTGTTACCATGGTGAAGCGAGGGGGGCGTCCCTCACCTCTTTGGAAGACGGGCAGTGGGAGGAACGTCACAGACGGCAGGCCTGGAGCCCAGACTCAGACCCGCCTGAACCTTCTTGTGCACCAAAGAATCGTATGCTCCAATCAGGGAGAGTCCACAAGCTAGAGATGCCCAGACGGGTAGGGCAGCTGGCAGAGACCACTCCATTGTCCTCATGGTGGCTGAGAGGATCCCCAAATCAGGACATGGACCCCATCAAGATCTGTCTTTGGCTCCAAGCTCTGCTTTGGCTCCAGCTTCCCATGGGGCCCAGCCAGCTTCCTCTGTCCTTAGCTCTGGCCCTCTGCACCCGTGTGGGCTCCCGTCTGTGGATCACATGCAGGACCCCTCGCCCTGGTTCCACAGGACTCCAGAGTCCATGACAGCAGCTCTGTCCCCATGGACACAGGATAGCAGCAGAAGGGGTCAGACAACAGGAAGGACTTCCTGGTAGAGAGAGGCACATGGGCTGCAATGGTGGAGCACTTTCAAAAGGGGACATGCAGGCCGCCTATGCAAAACCTCAAACTTGGGACGTGACAGCTGCGACTTCTAGCTTTTCCAGACCCCTAGCAGCACACAATCCAGGTGTGTTGACAGACACCTGTAATTCCAGCACTCCGGAGGTAGAAGCAGGGGGATCAAAAGGTCAAGATCATCCTTGGCTACATAGGAAATTTAAGACCAACCTGGGCAGCACAAGATCCTTCTCAAGAATGAAGGACACACATACACAAAGAAAATTACACCAGGAAGGGAGAGACGCCTCGCTCTCTAAGGCTTCTCTATGATAGACCTCAAGAGCTCGCTCATAGCCGCTCATAGCCGCTAACCTCATGATCTGCAGCCAGCCTGGACGCGTCACCACCTCCTGGTTAGCCACTGCCTGAGGCTGCTTCTGAAGCCACTCCCTGGAACATGAACTGTGGTCGTGCCCAGTCACCCCGCCACAGCCAGAGCAATGCCCACCTGAAAGGCAGTTACAAGAGACTTCACAAACGACTACACAGATGGGGAAGAAACCAGCGTAAGAATGAGAAAGCTGCCAGGTGGTGGTGGCTGCACCTTTAGTCCCAGCACTCGGTAGGCAGAGGCAGGCGGGTCTCAGAGTTCAAGGCCAGCCTGGTCAACAAAGCAAGTTACAAGGCAGCCAGGGCTACAGAGAGAAACCCTGTCTCGAAAAACCAAAACACACACACACACACAGAGAGAGAGAGAGAGAGAGAGAGAGAGGGAGGGAGGGAGGGAGGGAGGGAGGGAGGGAGGGAGAGAGAGAGAGAGAGAGAGAGAGAGAGAGAGAGAGAGAGAGAGAGAGAACGCTGTGCTTGCAATGCCCTCTGAGGGGCAGGCCCTCTCTCGGATGCCACAGTTGATGGTTCTGAAATGGTTTAGCATCAGGGTGAGCCCAGAACATTCTGCTCTCACGGGAGCTGCCCACCAGCTCCCTGCCTGCGTTTTCAAAGCACAGGTGCTATCTCCAGGCTTCGGGTCCAGCCCAGGCGTGGTTCCACCTGGGAGACGGGGTGGCCAGAGCACACAGGACGACTTGGGGGCTTCGGGGCAATGTTCCCATGGCAATTGCTGCATAACAAACAGGCGAGACTTAACGGTGTGGAACCCTCATTTAGCACAACTGCTGTAGATTGGGAACGCTGGAAGGGCCTGCGAGGTGCTTCTTGCTGGGGGGTCTCATGTCACATGGTCAGCAGCCCATGAGGGCCAGAATCTGGCCCACAGGCACGTTTGGGATGGTGTGCACCGTGGCTCTGCCTACAGCTGGCTGGTGGTTCCGTTCTAGGCTGGAGGCCATGATGGAAGCCTAAAGCCATTGTTTAGCTCTGAAACTTCAAACGCTCATGGCGTCTGGACTTTGTTGATTTTTTTTTTAATTTTATTTATTATGTATACAATGTTCTGTCTGTGTGTATATCTGCAGGCCTGAAGAGGGCACCAGACCTCATTACAGATGGTTGTGAGCCACCATGTGGTTGCTGGGAATTGAACTCAGGACCTCTGGAAGAGCAAGCAATGCTCTTAACCGCTGAGCCATCTCTCCAGCTCCTTTGTTGATGTTTTTGAGACAGGATTTCATGTAGCCCAGGCTGGCCTTGAACTTCCGATTCTCCAGCCTTCACTCCCTGGGTGCTTGAGTTACCACAGTGTACCACTACAACCAGTGAGTGGTGTGGTTTCAACTCAGGGCTTCGTGCACACCAGACAAGCTCTGCCCTCACTGTGTGAATAGGAACACAGCCCTGCTCTCCAGGTGCCAAAGATGTCAGAGTTTTCTTTTGGTTTCAGTTTTGCCTTTTGTTTTTAAATACAAACTCTTACTTGGTAGCCCAGGCTGGCGCAGACTCCTCCTGCCTCAGTCTCCCACTTAGGGGCTGGGTTTTAAAACCATCACAACTGACATCTCCAAACAGGTCTCTGTGCTAACTGAGCCTGTGGCTCAGCACAGCCCTAACTCAGATTCCAAGACTGGGGACTAGAGAGCCCTGAGCTTGCCCTGTGGGCTGGGGACAGCGAGAGGCTGGCTTGGGGCGGAGGGGGGGGGGCGGGGGGGGGAATGAGGCCCGTGGGGGAGGGGCTGTCACGTTGTTCTCAGGCTCAGATCGGAGCTGCAGAGTCATCCTTATAGATACCAATGGCTCCTTGGTGGCACATGGTCAGCCACAGGAGACACCCTCCAAATCAGGACATAGGGAAAGTCCTATGACGGCCCTCAGTGGCATGCTCTGAGGGGGTGAGGGGCAGGGAGGCTGGGGTCAGTGTAGCTGCCCTGCCCTCCCCACCTCTGCGCAGGACCTCCAGACCTGCTATGGTCAGGCTGTGAGCACAGAGTGCCCAGCCCCAGCCCCAGCCACTTAACCACTCCCAAGGTCCACCCAGGCCTTCAGGCACTTCCTGAGCAGTGGGGTTCACCCTGCCCTCCAGCTGCAGAAGGAGCTGTGTATCCCACATCCGAAAGGAAGCACTACTTTGTCCAGGCCTGGTCCTCTGCCCAGCTGGAGCTGCCATGTCCAGGGCTGGGTAAGCAGGGCAGAGCCGGTGAGGGAGCTGAGAAGTCAGGGTAGAAGGGCCGGCAAGGGTACCGCTTGTCCTGAGCTGATAATCCTTTCTGGCTTCCTTCCTGCTTACAGCTTCACTTCCTCTACCCAGAATCCACCCGCCCATCTACCCACCAACCACCCATCCCTTCATGTACCCACCTGCCACCCACCCATCTATCCATTCAGTCCAGCTAAGTTTAAAGGCCACCTTGTCTGGGTGTATCTTCATTTATTTATTTTTTTTAAATATTTATTTATTATGTATACAATATTCTGTCTGTGTATGTCTGCAGGCCAGAAGAGGGAACCAGACCTCATTACAGATGGTTGTGAGCCACCATGTGGTTGCCGGGAATTGAACTCAGGACCTTTAGAAGAGCAGGCAATGCTCTTAATCACTGAGCCATCTCTCCAGCCCTTGGGTGTATCTTTAATCCCAGCACTTGGAAGGCAGAGGCCAGAGATGTCTGTGCATTCGAGGCCAGCCTGGTCTACATGGCAGGTCATGGGCCAACCAGAGCTACAGCGAGGCTCTGCCTCAAAAAGGAGGAGGGGGAGAGAGGGAGAGACCACCTTGTCTGTACCAGCTAGGTTGGTTCTAAACTCAGGGACCACAGCAGCCAAAGCAGGCGACATAGAAACCCATGACACTGGGGTTCCAATTGAGACAGACAATATGCAATCAATTAGAAGATGGCAGTGATTAGAGAAAAACACATCCAGGCATAAAAAAAATAAAAATAAAATAAAAATAACAGATGGCGGGGTAGCCGTGCCTGAAGCCCCAGCACTTAGCAGGCAGAGGATGGCGGCCACCCCAAGGCTAGCCTGGTCTATAGAGCGAATTCCTGGTCTGCCTCTAATTTTCTGTAGACAGGTGTGGTGCTTTCTTTTCTCTATACAGAGTGGCTAACGAAGGAAGAAAGAAGAAACAAAACAAGAATTAAAAACAAAACTTAGAAATACCCCCGACTCGGGGTGGCGTCCGTGGCTGGAGCATGTGCAGAATGCCCCACTGCCAGCACTGGGAAGAAGAAAGAGGGGGAGGGGAGGGAGGCAGACTGGCAGGCAGCAGAGCAGAGACTTCAGGGATCAGGCATCTCTGGGGTGTCACACGGATCCCCAGAGTAGGAGTCTCCAAGGGCAAGCGTGAGCAGCAGGTGCAAAGGCCCTGGGGGTCGGAGTAGGCAAACTGTGGTCAGGGAACAGCAAAGGAGGCGGTGTACACTGAGCACCAGGCAAGAATAATAACCAGAGATGGGGTTGAAGACACAGGAAGAGCCAGATGGCCAGGGGCCTTGCCAGCCTCGGGAGGACTCTGGTGAGAGGGACCCGGGCCAGGGCTCTGAACAGAGGATTGCTGTTTTCAAAGGACAGTAATCTCCAGTTACACAGAGCCTGTGTGTGTTAGCTGTTCTCCGCACTGGCATGCAAGGAGGTCTCTAATAACCTGTGTGAGACAGGAAACAGGATGTCCAGAGCAAGTGAAGCAACTGCCTGGGGTCACACAGCTCCAGACGACCCCAGGCGGCTAGCCTCCAAAAGCCCAGTCTGTCCTCAGACTCACCACTTACCTGAGAATGACCTTGAACTCCTAATGCCCCTCCCTCCACCTCCTAACTGCACCTGGCTGGCTACCACGATCCCTCTGCATTGTGCTTCTCAGCCTGTCTGTCTCCTGATATACAGCCCTCCATAATTCCCGCTGCCCGGGAAATGCCAGCTGAGTCACCGACATTGGCTTGGGCCGCGCTGTGAAACTGGCTGCTGCTGTAGGTAGCCGAGTGGTTAACATGATGGATGACCTCTCTGGTTCCCCACCCCCTCCTATCCTGGAGTGCCCCCTGAGAACCACCCTCTACTTATGAGGTCCAGAACTACCCAGCAACCCTGCCATGGTGTCATGGAAACAGCCCTGTGTGCCTACTACGGAGATGGATGGCCCTGGGCTGTGACTGTAGATCCTGATGGCCCAGGAGCCAGCCTGGTAGCCAGGAATCTTCAGGCACAGCAAGGGTGGAGAAAACAAGCAGGACCTGTATTGCCTCCAACTCCATTAGAGAGGGGGCCGAAATCCCCAGAGCAGAGTGTCCTGGGCTTGGCAACTCCACGGATAGGGCGAGGGAACTGGAGTAACTAAGGGCCCCAGGCCAGACGCACAGAGGGAATCCTCAACTGGAGAACTGAGTGAGGAGGCCTCCACATACTTGTGGTCAGGAAAGCAGCTGGCCCTGGTGATGCTTGCCCGTCACCCCAGTATTTAGGAGGTGTAGGTAGGAGGATCAGTTCAAGGCCATTAAATCCAGGGGTGGGGCAGTGGCCCTGGGGTGCACAGGCACCGACTGGATCCTTGCTGTCACTTACATTCCCTGGCTAGTCTGCTCAGCCCCCATCTGTGTGGCTCACAACCTGGCTGGGAACTTCATTTGCAGACAGGAGCCCCTGCAGCCAGCTGACAGGTTGTGTTCATCTGTGCTTTGGGCACCAGAAACCACAGCAGAAACTTGCACGGTTGGGTGGCTGCATCTGCGTGGGTGTTCACGCTTCTCCGTAGATGCTGTGTGACCTGCAGCCCGCCCACCACTCCCCAGCTATGGGCCCACACATGCGACCCTTGCAATGCTCCACGCGCCAGGCCTTGTGTTCTACACTCTGCAGGGCAGGGGACACCATTTAAGGAACTAGATCACCACTTCATACAGGTACAGCCCAGGGGCATCCCTGCAGTAAAAACCTTCAGAGGCAACCCAACCTAGTTCATTTGTTTGGAGGGGGGTTGAGGCAGGGTCTCAGGTAGCCCAGGCTGGCCTTCAAGCCCTGGGATTGCAGGTGTGTGCGCCCCTATGCCCAGCCAAAGGTGGAGGACTTTGTGTTGTGCTCCATTGGACTCCACTCTCCAGTGCCTAAAACTGAGCGGGGTGCAGGGCTCACTAATGAGTTGTTCTGAGGATCCTTCTGGTCCGTACTGCCATTCTGGTTTTTCATTTTGAAATACTGCTTGTTTGTTTTGGAGATATCCCAGGCTGGCCCCAACTTGCTGTGTAGCCAAGGGTGACCTTGAATTTCTGATCCTCCTGCTTCTACCTCCCAGTGTGTTGGGATTGTAGACGCCACCACCAGAGGCCACCATCACCAGACACTCAGGTCACATTGTGCTGGGTTGGAACCTAGGGGGGCACTGTGCCTTGCAGGCAAGCTCTCTAACCCTGAGACTCAAGTGTCCCCTCTTTAAGGACCATCTGTGAGGCAGCAGGATCCTTTTTGGCTCTTCACCAGCCTACGTAAAGAGCCTGAGGTTTTCCCATTTCACGCTCATGAACACAACACTGATTCAGTGTGTGTATGTGGGGGGAGGGGACTGGTCTGTGGTCACATGAGTTGGTCACAGTGAGAGCGGCTTCCAGACCCTTGATGTGTCCTGTCATGTTGTCCCGGACTCTTCCCACAATCCTCACCTCCTCTCCAGTTGGAGATGGGGGGCTGGTGGCTGCTCACTCAGCAGGAGAGGCTGGCAGAGGCTGGGGCCCCAGCTCCCCTAGAGGTCCTGCAGACCCACCAGGACCTAAGCTCCCAAGTGCCCCCACCTGAGGCCTCCACTGAGGCCCAGAACATCCCTAGTAACAGACTTGGAGTTGGTTTACCTTCCACCGCATGGTACAACACGGTACAATATGGTGAGCAGCACACAGGGGCAAGCACGGGCAGAAACACTTGGTGTCCAGCAGAGAGACACTGAGGTGGGAGAAACCTAGAATGACAGGCTTAGCATCCTCTGTCCCCAGCAGCCCAATGCTACAAACCTGACCACAGGCGGCCTTGTTGGTTCAAGTGAGCAAAGTGAAGGCTGCTCCCTGCCTGGTGTGCTAGCCAGATTCCAGCCATGGAGCCTGCGCAGTGACGCCAAAGGCCTCCTGGATCCCACATCCAGCTTTGAGAACCCCTAGTCTCCAGGTTGGACCCAGGAGTGTCTGCAGGCTTCTGCTCATTGCCAGGGACTCCCCGGTCTACAGCAGCTCCTTGTTCAGAAAGTCTGCCATCATCGCCACGCGTGCCAAGCCAGGCCTCCCTCAGAAGCCAGTCCTGGACCCCTCAGGGCTGGGAAGAGGCCTCACGCCTGTGCCAACACACACACACACACACACACACACACACACACACACACCCTTTTCCTGCCCCCCAGACAGCACCAGCGCCCATGCCCGTGCCCCACAGTCTTTGTGGTTCACGGAAACCCTGAAGAAGAGGGAGACAAACAGGTGGCTACCCCACAGATGCAGCAAAGGAAGAGGAGGAGAGGAAAGGGCCATAGGACGTTGTACACTGAACCAAGCCTTTGCCCCAGGGGGTCTATATGCCCCCTATGAACCCTGCTGCCAGTCAAGGCCTCGCCCTTCCCATCGCGCCCCCACTTGAAGGAAGTGATTAGCAGAGCAATTAGGGCACAGGTGAGTCATCTGGTCACAAGGCAGCCTCCTGGTTGACTCAGCACAGCTGGCCCTCCACCAGCCTCCAGCTCAGGACTCTGAGTCAAGGCCTCCATGGGCCCCTGGCCAGGAAGCCCTGGAGAAAGCTCCTGGCCCCCAAAGTGTCCCTAGCTGTTTCCAAACATCGCCTACCACCCCCACAGTGATGGCTGGGCCATAAATGGGGTCCCCCACCCCCTTCAGTGAGCCAGGCAGTATTCTACCACCCCAAGTACGTGGCCCCTCACCAGGCACCAGCAGACAGCCACTGTGATTGGTCACTGTGACTTCAGTGTGGCCAAGCCAGGCACGGTGGCACTCAGCTGGAACCCCAGCACTCAGGCAGAGATTGACTCCAAGGCCTGCTTGGCTTCCTTCTTCAGACCCGGCCTCTGACGATAGTGTACCTTAGCTGATGCTGGTCTTTAGCTCTGTAACCCACTAAGGTGGGAGGTGGGGGTAACACAGACAAGTTTCTGCAGGGAGGCTCAGAATCTGGGTCTGGGAGAGGAACGGGTACCCTCTGTGATAGCAGGGACCCCATGGACCACAGCACTTACTGGTATCCCAGGAAACCAGGATGGAGACCCCCCCTCCGTGCCCAAGTTCCCTTACCTCTGAATGTAGGCAGCACTGGGTCTCTATACTCTGGGCCTCCCCAGAAGCCACATGGCATCCTCTGACCTCCCTCAGGAGCCCTGAAGTGCCCAGTCATGACCAGGGGTCAACATCTAGTCTGGAAAGACATTCTCCCCCTACCGTCTGTTAGTTTCAGGTGTCAGTTTGACACACCTGGGAAGAGGGACCCTCATCTGAGGGATTGCCTCCGTCAGGCCTGCCTGTGGGGATGCTTTGGAATATTTTCTTGATTTCTAATTGATGCCAGCGGGCCCAGCCACCTGTGGGCAGCGGTTTGCTTGGGCAGGTGGTCCTGTGCTGTGTAAGAAACATACTGCTCCTGCGGAGGACTGGACTCTGGTTCCCATCAACCACATAGGGGCTGCTTGCAACTCTCTGTAACTCCAGCTCCAGAAATCTGACACCCTCCTCCAGAGCTGCGGCCACCTGTTCTCAGCAGATGCACACACCATACACACGTGTGTACACATGCACACATGCATACATACATGCGCGCGCTCACACACACACACAGACGCACATGCAAGACTTAAAATAAATCTTAAAAGAAAATAAAAAGGTAGCTGAGAAACGCAGAGGAGATAAGCCTGTAGAATGGCCCCTCCCTGGCCTCGGTTCAATTCTTGCCTCCGGGTTCCTGCCTTAAGTCCCCACCCTAACTCCTCTCCACAAGGGACAGCAAACTCCAAGATGAAATGAACTTGCTTTTGGCCAGTGTTTTATGACAGCGGCAGAACAGAAGACACACCAGGTTCAGGGGACCCTTCCTCGCCTGCACCCCCCAGTAGCCCTCCTGGCCAGCTCTCCTGAAGCAGGTCCCTGCAGTTCAGGGCCCCTTTCCTGGCTTTGTCCCTGAGCTGGCTGGGCAGGAACTTCCTGCTGGGAGAATTCCCGGATCCTCCTGGTGAGGACACAGAGAAGCCTGGGAACAGAGAGAGGGAAGTTGGGGACTCTCCTTCTGGCTGGCTGACTGGCAGGCAACATCCCCAGGTTAGCCTAAATCCTCCTGCTCTCCCTGCCCCGTGCCCAGAGGTAGCCCCCATGCTCTGCAGGCATGAATTAGGGACTAGAGACCCTAATAACCAGGTTCACTCAAGGAGTGAGGCAGACGGGTGGTGGCCAATGACAGACAGCCCAGGAAGCTAATGGCAAACTAAGCTTTTATTAAGAACATCATCTACCAGAGTTTGACGGGTAGAGACAGCACTGGGCACGCCCACCACACACACACAGGATGCTATTCACCCCAAAGCCCAGGGCCACAGGGACTCCTTGAATATGTCCCAGGAAGAGACACACGCTGGACTGGGGTCCCAGGGGTGTGGGCGCCGTGGGCTCCTGACGACAGGGGCCTCACTCTGGAGGAGGCCAGTTTCCCATCTCATCCATCTCCTCCAGGAGCAGGTGCTGTGGGCAGACACGGGTAAAGAAAGATATTCCCTGCTCTGCATTCGGAACCTTCCCATCTACCTCCCTCAGTTCACCCCGGCCACCTTTTCCAAACTTTCCCCACCACCCCAAAGCTGACCCCAGGTTCACCAACCCTGAGCCAACTACCCCCATAATGCAGGAATACTTCAACCTCTGGTTCCTTGAAAGCTAGGGACCCAGACATTCCCCCCTTCCCTTTGTCTGCATACTCTTTCTTCAGCTGCCTTAACGTCCATCCCTCAGGTCCCTGGCATTTGCCCACCGCTGCCCCCCTTAGCAGTGGCGGGGAGAGGATGGGGCTTTGAAACACCCACTGTGGAAGGCAGGAGTCGAGGATGTACCTCTGAACCCCCAAAGAGAGGACTGGGGGCCCCACGTGCACTATCCAGGAACCCCCAAGTCTCCTGGTACTGCCAATGCTAGCCCAGGACTGTGAGCGCAGGATGGGCAGGGCAGGTGGGCTCACAAGGTCCTGGAGGAGGACAGATCCCAGGACTGGAGCCCTTCTGTATGAGGGGAAAATCCAGTGCCCACACAGCTTGTGTGGTTAGGGGTGTGGGGGCATCAGGCTCCTGGACACGGACATGAGGGCAAGCTTAGGATGTCCTTAGTTCCCACCAGGTGTGAATTCCTGTCAGAGCCGGCCATTGTGTCCTCCTGTGTCGACCTGTGTCCCCCTCCACACCCCCACACCACACACAGACACACCCCCACACCACACACAGACACACCCCCACACCACACACACTGAGGAGCCTGTGAAACCTGTTACAGAGTCTCAGCGGGTCCTTAAAGAGGTCAAGGACCAAAGTCAAGATGACACAACAGAATGGTCTGACTGGACTCCTGTGTGAGCCCGGGACTCTTCCCTTTTGTGAACCACAGACCGTCAGGGCAGAGAGTCCCATGAGTCAGAGAGGGGACGGAAACTGACTCGGAACTGGCGCGGTGACATGTGGTTGCTCCCCAGAGCCTGTGTGTGTCTGTGGGCTTTGGTGTGGATGATAGGGAACAGGAAAAGATATGCGTAGTTCAAATGCAAGCCCATCTTGATAAATCTCCCCATCTATAAATCCAGCCCTGGGGAAGTAGAGGCGAAAGGAATAGAAGCCCAAGGCCAGCCTCTGCTACTACAGTCAGGCTAGCCTGGGCTACAAGAGCCCAGCTCAACAAACAAACAACAAAACAGGGACAATATTGGTTCAAGTGAGAATGTTAAAGCATGTGTGCGTGCATATGTTTGCACTTGTGTGCATGTGTGTGGTGCGTGTGCGTGCATGCGTGCACGCGTGCACACGTGTGTGCACTGCTCCCAGAAAGAGGGTAGTATCTCAGACCCTCCTCTAGAAGAGTCTAGGCAGTAGGGGCTGCAATCAAGGACCAGGGTCCTGTGAGGTAAGGGGCCCTCACCCCACTTTCATGAGTTAGCAGATTAGATGGGCACCCATGCATACCTGGCCATCTACCATGCCAGCCTCCTCCAGCGTGATGTCTGGCTGAGTGAGCAGCTCCCGGCCCTCTGGGTTGCCCACCTTCCAGAGGCGGGACTCCCGCCGTACTGCCAGAATCTTCTTTAGCTCTGACTCCACGAAACCTTTGAGGCAAAGAGGTGAGCTGAGTGTTGTGGGGACAGACGTCTAGACAGACATTGCTGCTCCTCTTCCTGGCATGTGTCCCACAGACCCTCAAAAACCACCAGGTTTCCTGTGACGCTCATGGTACCCAGCTCCTCTGCAGGCAGCTGCAGGTAGGGTGGGGGAGGCTGGTCCCCAGAAAGACTGGGACAGAACCCTGGGACCTTCAGCTCTGGAAACTGAGGCAGAGTAGTGTGGTGGTGGCGCACACCTTTAATGCCAGCCCTTGGAAGGCAGAGGCAGGCAGATCTCTGTGAGTTCGAGGCCAGAGTGGTCTACAGAGTGAGTTCCAGGACAGGCTCCAAAGCTACACAGAGAAACCCTATCTCAAGAAAAAAAAAGTTGAGGCAGGAGGATCACAAGTTCAAGGGTAGCTAGACAACTTCGTAAGAATGTCTAAAATAATAAAAACAGATTCCTCAAACCCTAAATCCCATGAGATGCTCAAAGAAGTTATTTGAACACGAGCAGAGACTCACAGGACCCTGACTCCTGGCCTGGGCTTGGCATCAGGGTCTAAAGCAGAGGGCAGTGTGCTCAGACCTGCTCAACCAGCAGGGAGCTGGTGCCAGTAAATTGTGTGTTTGGGCCTGGATAGGCGAGGAGGGTGCTGGCAACCTCAGAGGGCTCTGTGTTGCTTGTTAACTGGTGTGTGGACAATTGAGGCCACACATTTGACATGACTGAGCAAGCGTGCAGGAGAAATGGGGTTTCTCATCCCTGCATTCTCAGAGTGTGGGGCAGGCGGAGCCTGCCAGGCAATCTCCACTGGATAGCCACCCCCTTCCTCAGCTCTACCACCCAGGCCAGCTCCAGTAAAGTCTTCAGGTACCTGAGTCAGCCAGGCACAGCCTCTCCCACACCCCTGGGCTCCTCCTACAGTGGGGGCGGGAGGCTGCTCCCGGGCAGGGTGTGCTACTGCCCCCAGCTGCCCGAAGTGAAGTCCCAGCTCTGTCGATAGTAGCTGTGTGCCTTGGGCAAGTTACTGAACCTCTCTGTGCTTCAATTCCCACGCTGTCAGTGGACTCAAACAACTTGTGAAGTCACCCACTTCAGAGGTGTCAATTCACCTTTTTAAAGAACGGCCCTAGCAATGGCTGTGTAAGCACACACAACATCTTGGGGGTATTTGGGCTATCGTTGTGTTTAGGGTTTTTTGTTTGTTTGCTTGCTTGTTTGTTTTTTAAAGTGTGTATCTGTGCACAGGTGCCTGTGGAAGCCAAAAGAGGGCATTGGGTCCCCTGGTGCTGGAATCACTGGCAGTTGTGGGCCACCCAACGTGGGTCCTGGGGACTGAACTGGGGTCCTCTGCAAGAGCAACAAGCGCTTTAACCGTGAGCCACCTCGCCAGGCCGAATGAACCAACCGCTGTTGTCCGATCCTACTCTGAGACATAGGGTTGCTGAGCCGGAACCAGGCTCGGAGGTGTTCTCCCTCGGGCAGGAGTGGGGGGGGGGCGAGTTGGGTGGGGGGGTGCTTTGTGGTCCGGCTGGACCCTAGCTAAGCCTGGAGGTCAACCAACAGCGCACCCGCGCAAGTCAGTCACCGTCGGTCTCTGCTGCCACCTCGCGGTCAGTGCTCGCGTTTCTTCCCTCAGCCGCCGGCCAAAGCCGGACTCTTACCCACTGTATCCGTGGCCCTAAATATCTTCTGCAGCTGAGACTGGGAGGTGGCAGTGACGCGCGGGGCACACAGCTTGAGGTAGCTGTCCTCCTCCGCTTCCTCTCGCTCCCCTTTCTCCTCATGGGACAAGCCGTCCTTGGGAGGAAACTGAGGCACCCCTGGTCTCTGAGCCTGTGGAGAGAGATGATCAGGACTACAGGCCTGTGTCTTTTCCTCCCCAAACCAGTAAACAAGAGGGGGCAGATCCCAGCTCAAAAGGGAGAGAGTCCCTGGGACCCAGTCCCGCTGACCTTGGCCATGGCTGATTTCTGCAGTTGTTTGTATAAGCCAAGGAGATAATTCCATGGGGTGGACCCCACCTTGCAGGAGGTCAGCCTGAGGTCTCCTGTGGAGAATCGGTCAGTGAGGCCGGCAGCAGGTTGATGAGAGAGACTTCTCAGAGGGAGAGGAAAGGGCCTGAGGGTGGGCCTACCCTCTTCTGATGGTTTTTTCCTTTTGTTAATTTTGTTCATTACACTTTTCTTGTTTTTTTTTTTTTTTTTTTTNAGAGAAAAGCAGCATTCAGGGTGCTCCCTCCCTGCACCAGTGGACAGATGTTAAGCTGAGATGGGAGAAGGAGCTTGGATATTTTGTCATTTTTCTTGTTTTTTTTTTTTTTTTTTTTATTTTCGAGACAGGGTTTCTCCGTAGCTTTTTGGTTCCTGTCCTGGAACTAGCTCTTCTAGACCAGGCTGGCCTCGAACTCACAGAGTACACTTTTCTTTCTTTATCTTGGGTATACACCATGGCGTATGTACAAGGGGTCACAGGACAGCTTGTATGAATCTGTTCTCAGCTTCTAGCCTGTGAGTCCCAGGAACGCGGGTCCTCGAGCTTGGCAGTGGCCCTCTTTACCTAAAGACCCACCTCGCTGCCCCACAGTCTTATTGCTTTGTGTGGATTTGTTTTGCTTTCTGTTTTGTAGACAGCAGCTCATGAAGCCCAACCTCCAGCTCTGCTATGTAGCCAAGGCTGGCCCCGAACTCCTGACTTCCTGCCTCTGCTCCTGGGGGTTCCAAGTGTGGGCCACTATGCTTAGCTGTGCTGTTGCTATGCTATGACTTTTCTTGTTGAGAGAAGTATGTCCCTATGAAGCTGGGCGGACCTTGGACTTGTGACAGCTCTTTCCTCCCTCTAAGTGCTGGACAGTGCCTACTGTGTGCCAGGCCGTGTCATCACTGCACCCGGCTGTGTCCTGTGTTAATGGAAGGCCCACTGAGTGTCAGGCCCAGTCACTGCACCCGGCTCTGTGCTGGGTCCGGCTCTGGTCCGTGACAAACAGCATCTCGCTGACGCTTGAGTGTGCCTCTGAGACACGAGCTATCTGGTTTCCACCTTACAGACAAGGAGCGTGGGGCAGAGAGGTTCAGCAGTGCTCCGCTGTCTTCTCAAGTTATGGCTCGTGCCCTGCAGGGCTCCCCACCCGAGAGGGCCTAGAGGACAGGTGTCCATTTCTGCCCCCCTCCAGCTATCATACTTACCTATCTCAATTAGGCAGGGCCCCTCCTCTTCCTCTTTGACCAAGGCCCCAGGGGCGAGTGCCAGTGGTCCTGGAACCCACTGCAGGCATCCTTGTTCCACCTCCAGGGCCTGAGCAAAGTGCTCCCTAATCCCAAAGCACAATCAGGTGAAGGAGTCAGGAGACACCCAGAGGTGTGGCCATGCCCTGATCCGCCTGGGGTCTCTTCACAGATCTGTTGGGTACCTTTCACACAGGGAGTAGCTGCTAAGACCAGGAAGGGAGGGTGAGCTGGCAGGCTGGGAGCACTGGGCTATAGAAGGGGCTGAGAACAGAGGTGCCAGCCAGCACGGCTTCACTCTTCAGGACCCTTTGCCCCAACCCTTCACCAGCCATGGGCCTCCAGCCTGTACCCTGCTCTCTCTGGACAATACCCTCCCCCCCCACCACAGCGCAGCCCCTCACCTGTCTGAGGCCCCAGAGGCCTCCCCTGCTGTCTCTTTCTCCTCTCCTTTCTTCTCAGACAGGTACCCCAGAACCTCCACGATTTCTCTGGTGGGGACTGATGTCACCTCTACACCCTGGGCCCGGAGCTTCAGGGTATCCTTGGAGGTGAGGGTCTGGGACCCCATATCCCCAGTGCCCAGCCCAAAGGCATCATGAGGCGGCACGTTTGAGGGGGCTACAGAGAGGACCCTGGGTACCACTGCACGTAGCCTTGGCCCCCTCCTCCAACAACCTCCCCGGGGGCCAATCCTTGGGGAGACAACCTCCTGCTCTTGTGAGGGGCTGGGTCCGCTCCTGGCCAGGGACTTGTTAGAACTCCCTTTGCTCCCGACCAGGCTTCGTAGAAAGCGCAACACGGAGGAGCAGCCCAAGATTCGTGACCGTGACCGAGGGGTCCGAGCCTGGGCTGCCATCCTGAGGGGACCGTGACTCAAGAAGCCATGGTAGGCAGCCAGCCCAGGACCAACTGCTAATAGAAACCTCCAGTTGGAAAGCTCCAGGAGTTCTAGAAGGCAAAGGAGAGGTGGGGGTGGGGGAAGAATGACTTGGAGCAGTGGGGGCGGGGTGCTGCTGGGAGGAGAGGGGTACAGGGAGCCAGCCAGGGTCTGGAGACTGAGGGGAGGCGAGACACAGGAAAACTACACCCATAGGTGACAGCACAGATTCTCCTGAGTCTTTTTCTTCCCCCTCCTCCTTTCATGCAGGGTGTCATGTAGCACAGGCTGGCCTCCATTTCCTGATCCTCCTGCCTCAGCCTCCCGAGTGCTGCGATGGTGGACCTGCATCAACACCCTCAGCACCATGTTGTTTTTTGTTGTTGTTTGTGTTTTGTTTGCCACTGGAGGGAGAAGATGGAGGGTGAGGGCCTGGAATCAGAGGCGGGAAATGCAGCGAAGAGTTGGCTTCCCCCTTGGCTGGGACCAGGCAGGCTCGGGAGGCTGCAGGAGTCCCTGTGCATCTACATCCGGCGGCCATCGAGCAACTTCCTCTAGAGGGAGCTGATCACTGCCGAAAGCAGCTGGCTCCTCTATGGTCACAAAGTCGCGAGGCTTCCTGGGCCAAGAGACAGCCCGAGGCGGCTTCCAGACACCGTGAATTCACTGACGCTGGTTCCTACAAGTCAGGCCTGAAACCTTGCCCCTGGGATCAGTGGCCAGACTCTCGGGATCTTTGTTCTTCAGACTGCTGAGCCATCCATATCTGGACCAGAACCGAGCAGGTATGCTGGCAGCCAGTGCCAAACCCCATCTTCCTAATCCTGGCACCTCCGGCTCAGGGCGGGGCAGAAAGCCCCGTCGGGTGGGAACGAACTGAGGAGGGAAGCCTTCAAGTTTCCCTGGGTGGTCCTCAAAGCCATGCTGGTGGTCTGCTCCAAACAGGGCCACCTCCAGCTGAACACTAGAAAGCTTCCCTTCTTGGCCAGGCTCTCGTGGCCCTGGATGCCAGGCAACTGGGACTTTTGTTATCTGGAAGGAGGGAAGGGTGAAGGTCAACGACAGAGACAGAAATGTCACAGTTGCTCCCCCCGCGCTGTCGCAGGACCCCTAGACCGATTCTAGGTACAGCCTAGTGGCTGGCTATGGGGAGCACGCATCATGGGTCCAGCAAGAGGATGGAATGGGAAGTCAGGTCACTTGGACGGGGGCCAGGTGGCCCAGGCCAGCACGGACTGTGGGGGCTGTTGAGAGTCCATCTGCTCCCCAACAGCAAGCCTCCAGGGTGGCTTTCTGAGGATGCAGTCAGCATCTCCTGGCCCTGGCGGCCTGAGATTACCAGGCTGAAGAACAAGGGCAGCAGGAAGGGCCCCCTGTTCCCGAAGGAGCGGCTGGGTGAACCATGCCAGGCAGAGGACTGTCTTAATGAGGCCTAGATCGTAGGGACGAGGAGAGGGCCTGCTCACCCTGACCCCAGCACTGATGAGGAAGGCAGCCAGCCCTGCAACCCCTTTTCAGAGAGTAACTTTCTAAAGTAGTCTCATCCAGCCTGCGCGGGACAAAGGTGAGGTGGGCGCCCAGTCCCAGGCAGCTAGGGGGCTTGGTCCGAGGTGAGTCTGCACCCTCTTCACTGACAGGAAGGTCACTTCCTGAAGTGATGGAGGCAGCTTGGGAAGGAGGGGGACTCTTGAAAGGGGGTGCAAACTGAAAGTGAAAGGTCGCTTGCTCAGGAAATAACTGTCGACACCAGCAGCGCACGGCCAACACTGGTCAAAGAGGAAAACGGGCTTGGGTGTGGCGTGGTAAAGGACACCTATAATACTAGTGCACCAGTGTCTGAAGCAGGAGGAGATCCCGGCTAGTGAAGACCTGCCTAACATAGATGAATAAACCAATAACCAAAAGAAAACACAGTTCGCACCAACGTGTAGGGGTGAGGTGTGAGGCAGGCTGGGGACACTCTGAGGGGTTCCACAGTGTAGGAGTGAGGCAGGCTGGGAAGGCTGTGAGGGATCCCATGGTGTAGGGGTGAGGTGAGGCAGGCTGGGGAGGCTGTGAGGGGTCCCACAGTGTAGGGGTGTGATGTGAGGCAGGCTGGGGAGGCTGTGAGGGGTCCCACAGTGTAGGGGTGTGATGTGAGGCAGGCTGAGGACACTCTGAGGAGTCCAAGGGTGTAGGGGTGAGGTGTGAGGCAGGCTAGGGACACTCTGAGGGGTTCCATGGTGTAGGGGTGTGGTGTGAGGCAGGCTGGGGACACTCTGAGGAGTCCCACGGTGTAGGGGTGAGGTGTGAGGCAGGCTGGGGAGGCTGTGAGGGGTCCCAGGGTTTAGGGGTGAGGAGTGAGGCAGGCTGGGGATACTCTGAGGGGTCCCACGGTGTAAAGGTGTGGTGTGAGGCAGACTGGGGAGGCTGTGAGGAGTCCCACAATGTAGGGGTGAGGCAGGCTGGGGAGGCTGTGAGGGGTCCCACGGTGTAAGGGTGAGGTGTGAGGCAGGCTGGGGACGCTCTGAGGGGTCCCACGGTGTAGGGGTGTGGTGTGAGGCAGGCTGGGGACACTCTGAGGAGTCCAATGGTGTAGGGGTGTGGTGTGAGGCAGGCTAGGGACGCTCTGAGGTGTCCCACGGTGTAGGGGTGTGGTGTGAGGCAGGCTGGGGACACTCTGAGGGGTCCCAGCTCACTTCCACGCAGGCTGTAACTGAAAGAAGCGATGCCCTGGGAACAAGCCATGAAGTAAGCGCTGAAATGTAGCTTAACTGGTAAAAGCATGGCCAGCGCACACACTCCTGGGTTTGATCCCAGCACACCTGGAACCTCAGCACTCACATAGTGGAGGCAGGAGGATCATTCTCTGACCTATACTCAATTTGAGGCCAGAGCGGGCTATGTGAGACTCTGTCTCAAAAGGCAAAAACCGAAAAATCTGGGCCAGCAGAGAGCTCAGCAGGTGAGGGGCTTGCTGCCAAGTGTGACAGCCCAGGTTCTGTCCCTGGAACCCACGTGAAGAAAGCAGGGAGCTCACTCCTGAAACTGGTCCTCTGACCCCCACATATATCTCATGAGCCACGCACACACAGACACATTAAAAATATATAAATCCAGGTTAAAAAACAAAAGCCGCCGATGGTGGCCTACAATCCCATCACTCGGGAGGCAGAGGCAGGAGGATCTCTGAATTCAAGGCTAGCCTGGCCTACAGCCAGTGCTACACAAAGAAACTCTGTCTCAAAAAAACAAAACAAAACTCTGCAAGACAAATGTCTTTTTCTGACCTTGTGCTTGTGATCCAGGTAACTCCTTTCTGTCCTGAATTTTCTAGCCTATAAAACAGTGTGCCAAATGCACCTGCATCGTGAGAGTTTTCTTTCTTTCCTTCCTTCCTTCCTTCCTTCCTTCCTTCCTTCCTTCCTTCCTTCCTTCCTTCCTTCCTTCCTTCTTTCCTTTTTTAGTTTTAGAGACTGGATCTCATTAGGTAGCCTTGGCTGGCCTAGGACCTCATGTGTAGACCAGACTGGTCTAGAACTCACTGTCTCCCAAGTGTTAGGACCAAACACGTCACATCACAACCATCCAGTTATGTCCATTTTCAACACACAACACAACTAAGTTCTCCTATGTGTCAGGAGTGTGTGGTAGACTCAAGAGTTTGCTCCCAGGCTCTTTGGGGAAGTGGGCCTGGATGAAGGCCCTCATGGCTGGGAAGTGGCAGGCTGAGGAAGGGGTAGGCAGCCTCAGAAACAGCAGAAGGGCCTCCCAGTCTGTCAAAGCAGCCTCACCCTGTCTTGGGGCGATCATGACGGAAATGAGAACCTTCAAGGCAGGGCTGGGCCACAGCCTCCTGAAGGTCTCTCCTCGCCTGGTCTCTGCGGGCTTCCTCAAGTTTGTGTCTCCCCTAAGGCTTCCAGCTAGGGGCTGAGTTCCCGCTGCTCCCAGGGGACGCCAGCAGGTGCTCCCAGAGGACTGCAAAGTCTCCCTGGCAGTAGGAGAAGTGGGGTTCCCCTCACTCCTACCAGCACAACCACTCTCTGGGGGTTCCAGCCCAATCAATGTCCCTGCTCTAATCTCTGCTTGCTCTCTTTCCTTCCTTCCTTCCTTCCTTCCTTCCTTCCTTCCTTCCTTCCTTCCTTCCTTCCTTCCTTCCTTCTCTCCCTCCCTCCTTCTCTCCTTTCTTCATTTCCCCCCCTTTCTTGAAACAGGGTTTCTCTGTGTAGCCCTGGCTGTCCGGGAGCTCACTTGTCAGACCAGGCTGGCCTTGAACTCAGGGATCCGCCTACCTCTAATTAAAGGCGTGCCACAACGCCCAGCCTTATCTCTGCTTTTTTTTTTCTCCTTCTCTGCAGGGTGAAAGTGCTGTCCACACAGACCTGAAAGATGGCATCTGGACAAGGACCAGGTCCCCCAAGGGAGGGCTGTGATGACTCCCCTTCTGGTAAGGCCCTCCTGACCCTCACCATCCCATAATCTCAAGAGTGAGCCGGCACGGGACTTCTCCAGGCACAGGGACCTGGTGGAGGCAAGTGAGGAAGGGAGGCAGAAGAGTCAGGCGGCTGCCCTGTGCCCTCAGTGGGAGGCAGGAGGAAGTGACCTGGCTTATCCCAGTGGGGGTGGGGTGGGGGCAATATGGCTGCCCTTTAAGTGAACTGGCAGGGGTTGGGGGGGTACAGGCTGGTCCCTGGACTTGGGGTTCATATTCCAGGTCTGTGCGAGAGGGGTGTAGTTGCTCATGTCTGCCATCCTAGCACTTGAGAGACTGAGGCAGGATTGGGACAAGTTTTAGGTCAGTCTGTCCTATGGAATGAATTCCAGGTCAGCCTGGACTAGGGTGAGGTAGAGACCCCGTCTCAGAAGGGAAACGCCAGTGCTGAGCGGAGGCGCACGCCTTTAAGCCCAGCACTTAGGAGACAAAGACAGAAGGATCTCTGTGATTTGAGGCCAGCCTGGTCTACAGAGTTCCAGGCTAGCCAAGGCTAAACACTGCCAGACCTTATCTCAAAAACTGAAGACAAGGCTGGGCCTTTAATCTCAGCACTTCTGAGGAAGAGGCAGGCGGATCTCTGTGAGTTCAAGGCCAGCCTGGTCTACAGAGGGAGTTCCAGGAGAGCTAGGACTGTAACACAGAGAAACCCTGTCTTTAAAAAACAAAAACAAAAACAAAAAAAAAAACAAAAACCCTGAAGACAGAGACCACCATCCTTCGACTGCCCAGTTTGGTTTCCTCCTGTTTCCTCCACTCTAAGGGCTGGAGACCTTGTCCACCTGGACGCTCAGGAGCCCGGTTCTGCACGTCGTTCTGCAGTTTGGCTCTTTGGAGAGCAGAATAGGTAGATGAGCGTACGTTACGAGCGGGTCCAATAAAGGCCACCTACTCACTGGGCGGCAAGGCTGAGAACCTGTGAGCTCCCCTTCTTCCACAAGGCGGGGGGTGGGGAGGGGGTGGGGGAGGCTCAGCAGTCCCAGCTCGTCGTCTAGTGCTGAAGCCGTGGAGGATTCCCGTGCGGGCCCTGGTCCACAGCAGAAGGCTGAGGTTGCTGGGTTCTATAACAGTGAAAGCAGCAATGTCAGGGTAGATGTACTTACCAACAGGCAGTGGGAATGGGCAGGTAGTGAGGGAAAGCGGGCAGCGGGGGAGGGCCAGCACTGGTACTGCCACTGGAAGGTCAGTGAGCTCACTGTGGGAAGGCCTTCCCCACTCAGTCTATCCTTCTGGAAGACACCATCAGATCTACCCAGAGGTGACTCTAGCTGATTCCAGATCCACTGACTTGACAACCAAGATGAACAGCTCCTCTCTGTCTGTCCGGCTGCATGACCTTGTGTACATGGCTTGGCCATGTGTGCCTCAGTTTCCCTGTCTGTGGGCTGGAGCTCATTTACATGCCAGGACAGTCATGAGGAATGGATGGTCACACTGGCAGAACACCGTGGGGGGAGGCTGCTGAGGCCCGCCTTCTCTCACTGACCCGCAGTTCTGACCCCCAGAACAGCAGGTTGCCCAGGACACGGAGGAGGTCTTTCGAAGCTTCGTTTTTTACCTCCACCAGCAGGAACAAGAGACCCAGGGTGCTGCTGCTTCTGCCAACCCCGAGATGGACAACTTGCCCCTCGAACCCAACAGGTAAGCTCCAGCCCCAGGGGCTGGTCCCTGGGAAGCGGGGGACCTGGGCTCCTTTCAGGGTCTGCCTGTCCCTCGCCCTTACGCGGCTCTCCTGCCCACAAACACTGTCACGAACCTTCAGAGGGGTGCAGCAAAGTCTGCCTTGACCCCATGCTGCCAGGAGAATCCTTCTCTGTCATGAGTCTGGTTTCCAGGGCTAACTTCCCATTCCCCGACTCTCGATCCCACAGCGTCTTGGGTCAGGTGGGCCGGCAGCTTGCTATCATTGGAGATGACATCAACCGCAGATACGACGCGGAGTTCCAGAATTTACTGGAGCAGCTCCAGCCCACGGCTGGGAACGCCTATGAACTCTTCACTAAGATTGCCTCCAGGTACCTATCCCTCCACCCCGCATACACGGGCTCCCTTGCTGGGGACAGTGTCGGGGTGAACTCAGACATGATACCCACCCGTCTCCTCCTCTCTGGGTCCCACTCACTCTTTTGCACACAAGCTCGTGTCTTTTCGGAGCTCTGACACCAACAACTAGCACCCTGGGGTGGGGACCAAGAGCCCTGCAGTTGAGATGGTCCAGCTTCTGTCAATTGCGATTCAGTGGCATCTAAGAGGCCACCTGGTGCGCAGGACAGAGAGTCACTCATACGTGGCTCGCATCTCACCTTGCCACTGGCCACCACTGTGAAACCTGGGAAACAGAGAATCTTAAATAAGTGTTCCCACTTTCAAACCACATCCACGTTGGTTTGATATTTGTTAGGTTTTTTTTTTAATCATTTTTTGTTTGTTTTTTTTTTCTGTGTAGCCCTGACTGCTCTGTATTTGCTCTTGTAGACCAGGCTGGCCTCGAACTCAGAGAGATCCCCCTGCCTCTGCCTCCCGAGTGCTGGGATTATAAGCGTGTGCCCACCAGTGCATACTGGATTCTGATCTTCTGTGCAGGGGTGCTCTATCTGCATATACATACATGTGCCAGTTGTGTGCCAGAGGCCGGAAGAAGGCCTCTGGAGCTGTAGTCACAGATGACTGTGAGCCATCATGCAGGGGCTGGGATTTAACTCAGATCCTCTGCAAGAGCAGCCAGTACTCCTAACCACTGAGCTACCTCTCCAGCTCCTTGGGTTTTTTTTGGGGGGGGGG
>NW_026067892.1:453600-472507 GCF_014885135.2 Alexandromys fortis | reverse complement strand
GAGAGGGGGGGGGGGGCAAGGAGAGGGAGGGAAAGTTCTCCCCTTACACCACTTGGGACCTGGACATGGAACTTAGGTGGTCAGGTCTTTACCCACTGAGCCATCTTATGCCCCCCTTATTTCTTTGCACTCCAGGTCTCCCACCACAAGGAAAGTCAGGGGCCCCTTGGGTGGGGAGCTCAGTGGGCCACCTCTCTACAGGAACCACAGCCCACACGACTTTAAAGGCCCTTTCTCACACTCAGCTCTGCCTGGGACATGATGTTCCAGCTCCCCCGTCCCCCGTGGACACACACACATGCGTGGCTTTTTTGATCCTAGGAGTTTTGATGCTGCATGGGAGCCCCTACAGAGAGGCAGCCAGGGGGGATAAAAATAACAAGCTGGGGGCGTTGAAATGTTCCGGAATTCACAAAGATTCCTTTCTGCCTTCAGTGCTCGGCACCCCGGTTTGTGCTTCTGACACCCTTCCGAGCCGGTCACGTCACGTGCCCGTCCAAGGGGCCCGGCGAAGCTGTACTTTTCACTGGCCTGGGTTGGCTCTCTGAACCCTCGCCCCTCCCTTCGCCTCCAGTGTGCCCACAGGGTGCTGGAGGCTGGGAGAGCGTTCGCACCGCCAAGCTCAGGCACTTCAGGCGCCGCGTGCCATCGTGTAAACCGAGAGCTTCCTTTAGATACAGGAACAACATGTGATGGCTGGGTAGCAGATAGCATTGAACTAGAACTTGCCACAAGGTTACTGGCTCGAGGTTTTACCTGGAAGCAGGAGGAGCGGGTCACTGGCCTCACGAGCACATGAGTTTAGGTGGACAGAACGTTGAAGGAACTCTCTGGTCCTCCCAGCTAAGGCTACAGTCCGAAGGGGAGGGTGCTGCCCGAGTCCAAGATGGCCGTCGCAGTTTCACACCCCCTTGCGTGCCCATTTGTGGGTGGGGCCTGGGAGCTAAATTTTTTTCTAGTCGGTTCTTTGGTTTGGAAACGTAGGGCAAGGAGGCGGTAATTTCCATCTGCAAGGAAAGCGAGCCCCAGGTTTGGGGCTTTGGCTTCTCTGGCCCCGTCCACACCTAACAAAGAGTCCCCCAAACTTCATTCCTAGGTACCTTTCGGAGCTGCCCAAACCAGGGGGCGAGAAGTTAGGAGGGGTAGCACAAGGAAGAGGCTGCCGGGTGCAGATGGACCCTGCAGGTGCTGCGGTTAAATCGAGAGCACGCACTCCTACGCTCCAACATTTGTGGGTCTCCCGAAACTGTACCTTGTTTGCACCAGATACATCTGGATTTCATGAGTCCACAAAGCGAATTGGAGGTCAGCTGCGCTTCGTTGAGACCCCGTGTCGCCCCCCCCCCCCCAAAAAAAAGTCATTAGGTGTCTATCCAAACAGTTTATTGGGGACAAAAAAAAAAAATCCTTCTCTTATCCCAAATTACTCAGTATCTGCCATATCCACCTACCACAGTGCATACTTCAGATGTAATGGATTCCAACCCCAGGACTGGAAAGGCAAAGAGTTAGTTACTAACACTGATGTGAGTCCCTGATCGGTGAGAGACCCTGCTTCAAAACCAAGAAAAGGTCGCGGCTGGGGAGATAGCCCGGCAGTTCTGCTGCTCCGCCGGGCGTGGGACCTGAGTCAGTTCCCAGCACCCTCTTCAGGCTACAGCTGCCTGCAGTTCCAACTCCATGGGATCCGACGCCCCCTCTGACCTCCCAAGACATCTGCACCCGTGTTCGCGGACCTGAACACCAAACACACACACTTACCCATAATTAAAAAATAAAAAATATGGCCAGTAGTGTGTAAAGGCGCCTGCTGGAGGGCATGTGACCTGAGACCTACTCCTGGGACCCATTCCTATGGGACGTCGTCCTTGGATCTCCAGATGCGCACCCCACACATGTTATAAATAAGTGTATAAGTAAACTAAATACTGAATGTTCAAGTTCCTTGAGAATTTTATATGTGCCTCAACTTTTTCTCATTTGACTTGTAAATCTGTCCTGTGAGGACTTGTACTTGGAACATAAAATCAAGAACGTTAAATTTGTAAACATAGTTTAAATATTTACAAGAACTTAATTAGCTAAGTTTGTAAATGGTATGAGTGATGTTCAAGCAAATTAATATGTCAGCCCACGGGCTGACTTTGAACACCACTCAAAGGGTGGGTTATTACTTTTTCATTATAAAATGTATATACTACACAAAATGTGCAAGAATTCTAAAGAGAAGAGAACATCAGCCTATGCAAGTTAAACCTGAGAATTTAGGAAAGTGTGCCTTTAAATTTACAATTTTATTTATTTTATTTAGTTACTTATTTTTTTGAGACAGGGTTTCTCTGTGTAGCTTTGGGGCCTGGAACTCACTCTGTAGACCAGGCTGGCCTCGAACTCACAGAGATTCACCTATCTCTGCCTCCCAGCGCTAGGCATGCACCACCACCCGGCACAATTTTAACTAATGTATACTGAGAAAGAAAGAGTCGGGTGTGCTGTGGCACAGGCTGGTCTTGAACTTGTTTTGGAGAAGATGACTGAATTCCTCATTCTTGGGCCTCTTCCTCCCCACACTGGGATATGAGATCATAGACATGTCACAGCCTTAGAAACTGTTTTCTGCTTTTTTCTCTCGGGTTAAAGGCTTGTTCCACCATGCTCCGCCCAGGGTTTTTTTTTTTTCCATGCCGGGGAACCATGCATACAAGCTAAGCGTTCTATGTCTAGCTGTGTCCCCAGCTGTCGAACTTTGTCATGGCTCAGTTTTGAGACAGAGTCTCACTGAGTAGCCTTGGCAGGACTTGCTATGTGTGCTAGGCCAGCCTGAACTCACAGAGATCGGTCTGCTCTACCTCCTGACGCTGGGCTTAAAGATCCCCTGGAACTGGCTGTAAACTGCCCAGCACAGGGGCTAGGAACCTAACCGAGTTCCTGTGCAGGATTACCAAGTCTTAACCCCTGAGCCATCTGTCCAGCCCTGAGAAACAGGGCTCTAGAAAGTCTCACCAATCGATTTTTATATGGTTTTGATAATTTTAAAGTTTTATTCTTCAAAGGACTTAGTAAAAGTTGGCTGGGCCATGGTGGCGATCACAATGGGGCTTCGCGTTTCTCCATCTGGCTCTGAACTAATGATAGAGTTGAGGCTGGTGCGGGACCCCTGGTCCCACCTTAGCCTCTCACCTGCTGCCAGGGACCGGTGCAGCGAGGAGCCCAGGGAGACACAAAAACTGGGATTATAGGCCCAGCCTAGTTAATTATTTATGATTAAGGCAGGGTCTCACACTGTAACCCAAGCTGTTCCAGAAACTCACGGTAATCCTTCTGCCTCAGCTTTCCAAATGCTGGGATGACAGACGTGAGACACCACACCTGCCTAGAGCATTTTGGAAGTGCTTGTGCCGGTGTTAGTTATCACCAGTGATGCCTTACGTGACCTTGCCCTGTCAAACAACAGTCCTTGTCTTAGTCACTGCGTGGCTCCAGAGGGTTAGTGTCCATGACCATCACGGCGGGGAGCATGGCAGCATGCAGGCCCTGGAGCAGTAGCTGAGAGCTCACATCTGACCCGTAAACAGGAAGCAGAGAGGGAGCTAGCTGGGAATGGCGTGGGCTTTTGAAATCTCAAAGTCCACGCCGGTGGCAACCTCCTCCAACAAGGCCACACCTCCTCCAACAATGCCACACCCCCTAATCCTTCCAAACAGCTTCACCAGCTGAGGACCCAGCACTCAAATCAAGTCTTTGGGCCCTTGGTGATGGGGCGGCATCCACATTCACGCCTCCACAGTCCTCCGTCTCCACCTTACAACCTCCCTCTACTCCCCTGCTGGCTATTTTAGATCCTTCCTGTGAGAGCCACACAGAAGCCCAACTTTGCCAGAGTAGGGTGTATGAGAGGCAAGTGAGGCCACACCGGGGTCTCAGCACTGTCCTTTAACTCTCAGGGAGGAGCCTGTTAGAGTGGTCTCTCTGCTGACTTAATAGGATTGGACCCCAGAGACTCCTGTGTTAGAATGCTCGGCCCATAGGGAGGGGCCTAGTAGGAGGTGTGGCCTTGTTGGAGGAAGTGTGTCACTGTGGAGGCGGGCTTTGAGATCTCAGATGCTCAAGCTAAGCCTAGTGTGCCATTCACTTCCGATGCCTGCAAATCAAGGTATAGAACTCCCTTGGGCAGTGGTGGCATGCGTCTTTAGTCCCAGCACTTGGGAGGCAGAGGCAGGCTGATCTCTGTGAGTTCGAGGCCAGCCTGGTCTACAGAGTGAGTTCCAGGACAGCCAGCACTGTTACACAGAGAAAAAGATGTAGAACTCTCGGCTCTCTCCAGCACCATGTCTGCCTGTATGCCACCATGTCCCACCATGATGATAATGAATGAAACCTCTGAGCTGTAAACCAATCCCAATGAAATGTTTTCCTGTATAAGAGTTTCTATGGCCAGGCGGTGGTGGCGCACGCCTTTAATCCCAGCACTCAGGAGGCAGAGGCAGGCGGATCTCTGTGAGTTCGAGGCCAGCCTGGTCTACAAGAGCTAGTGCCAGGACAGGCCTCAAAGCTACAGAGAAACTCTATCTCAAAAAAAAAAGTTTCTGTGGTCATGGTGTCTCTTTACAGCAATAGAAACCCTAAGACAGTCTGTAAATAGTAGATAGTCTTCTGTGATCTCAGCTCTGGAGGGTAAGATGGGAGAGTCAGGAGTTCAAGGCCAGATGGGGCAACAAAGTAAAATATCTCATACACACACACACACACACACACACACACACACACATATACAAAGTTCAGTAACAAAACAATGACACAGTATGGCCTGGGAGTGGCAAAGGTTGGCACACTCCTGGCATCTCTAACTTGCTTAGCCCACAGAGCCCAGCAGGAGCTGGAGAGGTGGTTGTTGCGAGCACTTGTTCTCGCAGAGGACCTGGCTTTGGCTCCCAGCACCCACTTGGTGCCTCACAACTGCCTGTAACTCTGGCTCCAGGGCATCTAGCACACTATTCTAGCTGCTCAGACACTGGCACACCTGTGCACAGACCCATAGACGTAAATAAATCTTTAAGAAGAAAGAAAACTGGGCAATGGTGGCACATGCCTTTATTGCCAGCCCTCAGGAGGCAGAAGTAGTGTGGATCTCTGAGTTCAAGGCCTGTAGATCTGTCATTCAGGAGGCCGAGGTATGACTGTGAATCCTAGCCTAGCCTGGACTACCAAGCTCAAAAATAGAACACACTGAGCTGGGTGGTGGTGGTGCACACCTTTAATCCCAGCACTCAGGAGGCAGAAGCAGGCTGACCTCAGTGAGTTCGAGGCCAGCCTGGTCTACAAGAGCTAGTTCCAGGACAGGCTCCAAAACTACAGAGAAACCCTGTCTCGAAAAACAAAAAACAAACAAAACAACAACATCAACAAAAATAGAACACACTGGGTATAGAGGTGGTGCCTTGATGTAGTCCCAGTGGGAGGTCACAGACCCTCTCACTACCCCCACCCCTCTCAGAAATCAGCCTCCTCTGGGACAAGAGATGATAAACGTTACCTCCAAGATGTGACCTCCCAGCTCTCCCAGAGCTCAGTCGTCTCCCTCCCACCGGCAGCCGTGAACAAGCCCAAAACCAAGGACAACCCTGAATTGTGACTTGACTTCTGTCCACTGCTCTCTTGCCTTGTGACTCCTAGCATGTGGGCTAGCCTGGGCTAAATCACATGGCCTGACAGTTGCCTCCTCACACTCTGAGCCTTAGGAGTCAGAAAACCCTTTCATCCTTTGGAACGAAGACTCTCTGTCCTTTCAAGACGCCACTGTGAGTGCGGACAATGGCTACTCTTGCATGGGTAATAGTTAATCAGTATCCATGCAGAGGACCTGACTTCCGTTCCCTGCGTCCACATAAGAGGCTCATAACTGCCTGTAACTCCAGCTCCAGGAATCCAGTTCCCTCTTCTGGCCACTGAGGGCATCTGCACTCACATGAGCACATAGTTAAAACAGTGCGCTGTCTATACTGCAGCGCCCAGCTCCCCTAACTCTGTTCACAGCCCAGCTCCCCTAACCCGGTTCACAGCCACCAGGCCGGGATGCTTGCTCCTGATGCCGTTCACCTGGAGGCAATTTCACATCCGCTCCTCTCTACTACCCTGGCTTTCTGCAGGAAGTCACAACACCCAACACTTGGACACAGTTCAAGACCACCCCGGGTTACAGGAGACCCTATCCCAAACCAGTCACAGAACACACCCGTGAGCACGTGTGTCTAGACATAGCCTCTCTTCACCTCCTGTATGCGGATAGGAGGTGTGCACCTTCCTTTCTGCTTGACTCCCACCACACGCCGGGCTGTCTGTTCTTAACGTCTCCAGACCAGAAGTCCTCGTTTCCATGTGAACACGAGGCTCAGCTGGCAACACAGGGTGTAGGGGTGGGTGGGGCTTGAGGGTGATGGGCAGGCAGGCTCTGCCCTAGGTGTGGCCTGCTGCCTCACAAGGTGTCTGCCACAGTGGTGACCCCTTCCCAGGCTGCTCCTGTTGGGTGTCTAGTATTAGTGCTGAGGGAATGATTGTGGCTGCACTGGCTACCCCCATCCCTGCGCTGTCTCCAAAGGGGAAGCAGTAATATTTTCTTTTGGCAATATCTATTCCATCACTTTTATCTCTTTTCTTTTTTTTTTTTAGACATAGAATATCTCTATGTAGCCCTGACTGTCCTGGATCTCACTCTGTAGACCAGGCTGGCCTCAAACTCACAGAGATCCACCTGCCTCTGCCTCCTGTACCACCGTGGCTAACCTTTTTTTTTTTTAATACAAGGTCTTACTCTATAGCCCAAGCTGTCCTGGAACTCATTCTGTAGCCCAGGCTAGCCTTGGAGTCTTAGTCTTTACTCTTTTGTGCCAGCCACCTGAGTGCTGGGATCTCAGGCCTGCCGCCACACCCAGCGATAACACTTTTTTTAGTGGCTACGCAGCCTGATATTATACTTAGGCACTATAATGAATTTTATTCTTAACTGACTCTCTATTGTTGGACATTTATGTAACTCCCAAGCTGTTAAAATTAACCGGCATGCCAATTTATGGGAAGTCTATCTGGCAAGTCAGACCGTTCTGCAAGTTGTCTCGCGTTGTTTCCCTGGGCACACGAGAAGCCCGGCTGTATTCTAGCACTCAAAGGTTCCTGATTAGCCTGAATGCCAGGACTCAGCAGCTGAGTGACAGCTGGTGACGTGTGTCAGGAAAAGGTCTGGATGGCCCTCCACGCGGCTGAGTCACCGCCGTCAGGCCTGACACCTGAGCATTTCACGTGTGTGACCAGAACTCCCTCAGCTCTGCCTGAGTGCTGGGAACGCAGACACGGGCCACCACACCTGGTGCAGTGCAGGCAGCCACTCTGCCAGCGACGTCCCCACCGTTTCTTTTCTTTTTCTTTTTTAAAGATTTATTTATTTATGGTGTTTACAGTGTTCTGTCTGCACATATGTATTCAGGCCAAAAGAGGGCACCAGACCTCGTTACAGATGGTTGTGAGCCACCATGTGGTTGCTGGGAATTGAACTCAGGACCTGGAAGAGCAGGCAGTGCTCTTTTTTTTTTTTTTTTAGAAATATTGTCAGATAATTTGTTAGAGCCGCCATGTTTTTTTATAGCATTTTTTTAATTTTTATGATTTATTTATCTTTATTTTATGTGCATTGGTGTGAAGGTGTCAGTTCCCCTGGCACTGGATTTTCAGACATTTGTGAGCTGCCATGTGGGTGCTGGGAATTGAACCCGGGTCCTCTTAACCGCTGAGCCATTTCTCCAGCCCCGCAGACCGCAGACCGTGCTCTTAACTGCTGAGTCACCTCTCCAGTACCCCACCATTTCTTGATACAGGATTTCATTTAGCTCCCAATGACCTACAGCTCAGTAATGCAGTGAACCCCTGGTCCTCCCCCTCTAGTCCTCCCCGTCCAGGCCTCACCTGCTGGGACTGCTGGACTACACCCCCAGCTCTGACTCTGTTCATTGTTCCACACCGAGTTGGCTTTGCTATAGGTTGACAGGGTGTGTCCCACGCACCGTGAAGTCAGTCCCTCCTGAGATCCCCGTCTTCAGAAAACTGAGGCGGGGAGATCTCTGTGGCGGGAGACCAGCCTGTGGTGGGAGACCAGCCTGGTCTACACAGTGAGTTGCAGGCCAGGCAAGGTTACAAGAGAGTGCCTGCCTAAAAAAAATAAAAAACCAAGTAAGAGTATGAGATGGCGAAAGGTGCCACCAAGAATGACAAGCCGAGTTTGGTCCCCAGAATCCTACTAGAAGGAGAGAACGGACCCCAGGAGAGGTCTTCTGATCTCCACGGCACATACAGCAAACAGTAATCAACAACAACAGCAAAACCCCAATAAACAAGAACCGTGGGAACCAGCACAGACTTGAGGATCTGAGATGACCTAGGGAAGAGTACAGACGGGGCATCAAACATTTGCCGGCTGGTCAGAAAGGAGATATGGAGGTCCTGCCTCAGGGGTGTCCAAGGAGGCTGGAGGCCAGAAGGGGGGGGGGGGCTGGAGAGGGCTCGGCAGGGCTGGGTGAGGCTTCTGTGAAGCAGCTCTGGACACCACTAGGGGCCTGGCCCTGATCAGAGGGATGGGGAACGCACCTGTGTGTGGCGGCTGGTTTGGAATGAAGCCTCCAGCACCCCAGGGCCCAGCACAGGTAGAACTGACTGAAGAGCTCACAGGAGGAAGTGACTGACAGACTGCCCCAGTTGCCCAGGTGACCTCGGCTGGGCTGAGGCCAAGCAGACCACGTGACCTCTTCTGCGGGCGGAACCCGGCCGCAGTTTTCCCGAGCCCTGTGGTTCAGCCTCACGAGGAAGCATTTACCATGGCAGCAGGAGCCATCTCAAGACTCAGCTGGGAGATCTCCTTGAGAGCTCGCTCAAGTGTGGGCAGCACCAGGCAGGGCTAGGCTGGCCAGAGGCCAGGTGCTCCTTCGCATGGAGCTGCCTTCCCCACAGTGAAGGCGCACGGGTCATGCTGGCCTTTTAAGCACGTTTTTTGTGAAGACTATTGTTCTTCCCAATCCATGGCCTCTCTACTTGGTTCATTTTAGTGCTGCGGCGATCTCCAGCCCCGCTGTGAACTACAGAGCCCAGGACGGGAGATAACAGACCAGCTGTTTAGGGGCTGGAGACAGGCTCAGAAGGTAAGAACACTTGCTGCTCTAGCTAAGTGTTCAGCTCCCAGGACCCACACGGGTACTCACAGTTGCTCATAAGTCACGCTCCGCGGAATACAACACCCTCTTCTGGACTCTGCTTCACCACCCTCCAAACCCACAAAGGACAATAATAAAAACAACTGACTATGGAGACAAACACCTTTAATCCCAGCACCCAGGGCGCAGAGGCAGGTGGATCTCTGTGAGTCTGAGGTTAGCCTGGTCTACAGAGTGAGTTCCAGGACAGCCAGGGCTGTGTAGACACACACACACACACACACACACACACACACACACATTTGGAGGTAAGTGTATTAGTCAGGGTTTTCTAGAGTAACAGAACTTATAGAATGAATATATGTATATTCATACATTCATAGATATAGAGAAAGAGAGAGGGCGAGAGGGGATTTATTAGGATGACTTACAGGCTGTGGTCCAGCTCATCCGACCATGGCTGTCTTCTAATGGGATGTCCAAGGGTCCACCATCTCAGCTGGTCTTCAGTGGTGCTGGAACCCTGGAGAAGTTGGGCTCTAACGCCCGTGAAGGAACGGACTTGCTATGGGGAGGGAGGGCAAGCAGGTGCAGAGCACACGCTTCTCTCTTCCGTGTCCTTATACAGGCGTCCAGATGAAAGATGTCTTCCCACCTCCAAGACCCAGATCAGAAGGGCTCTTCCCATTTCAAATTCGGCAAAAAAAAAATCCCCACAGGTGTGTCCTGTTTGGGGGTTTTAGTTAATTCCCGGTGTCGTAGGATTGACAGCCGCGAGTAGATGCCACAGTCCGTTGCTCTAAGATTTCAGTCCCAGGGCTGGAGGGATGGCTCAGCCAAAGCGTGTTGCTCTTTTCTCTCTTCCTCCTGCTGTGAAGACAGGTCTGGTTGCCTGACTGACTTTCAACAAGACAGAAATAATGATTCTGAAACCTTGCCCATTCTGGAGACATGCCCTTCTGAGCCTGTGAGGACCGCCATTATTCAAATCAAAACAGCTGATGGACGCGGCTACTCGGACAGATTCTCCCAGAACAATGACAGACTTTGTAATGACAACGAGTACATCGTGACTGTTGTAACCTTTCGTCTTCGCTCCAAAGGCCTCTAATTCCCTTTTTCTCCCCCAATAGCACCGGCCGAGATTGCTAGTATCGTGTTATCTAAGGGCAGCAGTAAAGGCTCCCTCAGCGCTCGCGCGCGTGTGTGTGTGTGTGTGTGTGTGTGTGTGTTCACACATACTCATGCACACACACATGTCTCACACAGCATGGACGGAGGATACCTGCAGGCATCAGTGTTCACCTCCAATCACGTGGGTTCTTCGGACCAAACTCAGATCACTCATGCCAAGAATGGCCGTACACACACCTTTAATCCCAGCACTCCGTGGGCAGAGGCAGTGAGCTGAGGCCAGCCTGGTCTACATATCCAGTTCCAGGTCAGCCGGAGCTACATGGTGAGACCATGTCTTAAACAAACAAAAGATGTATGCTGTCAGGCTTGACAGCAAGTGCCTTCACCTGATGAGCATCTTATTTATCAGGACACGGTTTCTCTGTACAGCCCCGGCTGTCCCAGAACTTGCTCTGTAGACCAGGCTGGCCTCAAACTCAGAGATCCACCTGCCTCTGCCTCCCAAGTGCTGGGATTAAAGGTGTGTGCTACCACTGCCTGGCACCCCTGATCTTTAAAAGAAAATATTATTTCCTTTATGGGTTTGGCTTGAACTACAAGCATGTCTGATGTTTCCCAAGGTCTGAGTCAGATTCCCTGGAATTGGAGTTACAGGCAGTTGTAGGCCACCATGTGGACACTGGGAATCAAACCTGGGTCCTCTGGAAGAGCAGCTCCTAATCTCTCAGCTGGCTCTCTTCCCTAGTCCTTCGCCCGTTGCTCTTTAAAAAGAAGAACTGGTTGGGGGGAGGGGGAGGGAAATGGGAGGCTGGGAGGAGGCGGATACTTTTTTTTCTTATTCTCAATAAAATAAAAAAAAAAAAAAGAAAAACTGGTATTGGGAATTCAAGGCCTTGCAAATGCTGAACACGAGTTCTGCTGGTGAGGATTGTCCTGGCCCCTTGCTCCGGATGTTTTTCTTTTTGCACTATTTATTTATTTATTTATTGGTTTTTCAAGACAGGGTTTCTCTGTGGCTTTGGAGTCTGTCCTGGAACTAGCTCTGTAGACCAGGCTGGTCTCGAACTCACAGAGATCCACCTGCCTCTGCCTCCCGAGTGCTGGGATTAAAGGCGTGTGCCACCTTCGCCCGGCTTATTTATTTATTTATATTCTTTTGAGATACTGTCTTTCACTGTAGCTCTGGGTGGCCTGGAGCTCACTATGTAGGCCAAGCCACTCTTGAATGCTGGCAGTCCTCTGCCTCAGCCTCCCAGGTGCTGAGACTACAGGCCTAAGTCACCATGTCAAGCAGCTAAATTTTTCTAGAGGAATAATCTTTACCTGAAAACACAGTGGGATGTCTCCTATTCACTCTGCCAGGGCAGACTCTCTCTAGGGTGAAGGCGTGTAACTCCCATGAGAGCCGGGCGCTTCGCACCTCACACGTGTGTTGAGGTCTGAGGACGATCTGCAGTGTGGGACAGAAGGTAATGTTGGGAATAAACAAAGTCTGAAAGCGTGATGTCTCTGGAAAACTTAATATAAGCGTGTGTGAGTCATTAGGACATCTTAAATAGCTGAGCTCTGCATGGATGGAGAATATGTCCAGGTTTACCTAGAATGGGGGGGATGTTACATAAACAGGGATATTTAATAATGCAAAGCTCATACGCTTTAGCCGGCAGCTGTCCTGCCAGGAAGCATGCCAGGCTTAACAGAACCACATCTGAGTTTCCCTTCCGGGGACACTTGTGGCTCTGACTTAGGAACGGCGGTTACAGTCCAGGCACTGAGGGGCTGGCTCAGACTGCAGGGTTCCTTTCAGCCTTCAATGTGCAGGGTATAGGTTGTTCTCTTGGGCTGAAGTCTGGCGTGGGCAGCTCCAGGCAGCTCGCTGGCTCCAGGCTCCTGTTTTCCCTCTGCCATCTCCAGCGTGTGACTTCCTCAAGGTTGACACCCTACTGCGGCCGCTGCCCCACATCCACGTTCTGGGCAGGAATAAAAACGGAGCCAAGTCAGCCTTCCCTTAAAGCAAACGTCATGGGGCTGGAGAAGTGGCTCAGCGCCCACACGATGGCTTACAACCGCGTGTAATTCCAGCTTCAGGGAATCCAGGGTCCACACTGAGACGCATCCCAACCTCTCCCAGCCCCCTGGCCTCTAAACCCATTTCTACTTTTTAATTTGAGACAGTCTTGTTAAGTGGACCAAACTGGGTGTGAACCTCCGCTGTACCTCAGACTAGCCTTGAGCTTCTCAGTCTCCTGCCCCGGCCTCCCGAGCAGCTGGGGTTCCAGGCTTGCACCGTCTGGCCCTGCTTCTCACTTCATTCTTATTAGAGTGCAGTCCAGAGCAGAACAGGGGAGGCTTGAGCTCAGAAGCAGGCCGTTCTGAACACAGCGGGGCTCAGCGTCTCCCCAGGTGAGCTCCCAATGACTGTGTTCCACCCTCTGCAACCTGAGAGGTGGGGGCCGTGAGGGAACGCCTGGGAACTCAGGTCATCCTGCATCTGTACTGTACTGGAGGTGCCCGTGCCCCTTCACTGCAGCTCGGAGGATGGCTGACAGTCTGGAAGCTGTAAGACGTGTGAGAAAATGCTGTTAAGGACCAGCTGGATTCTGCACATCTGACCCCATGCCAGCACACGCCAGAGTACTGCGGTGAGCGTGGGAGCGTTGCCATTCAGGGCTGTCTGTCCACAGCACAGATGTTCCTCGGAGTGTGGAGGGAGTGTGCATCGCAGGAAAGGCTTGGGGGTGCAGCAGGCGTGGGGGGCCTTCTTGGGGCGTGGAAGCCTTTTCCTCACACCAGACAGCACACGCAGAGAAGTGCAGAGAGGCCACTTTTACCTACAATCAAGTTGTTCCTTCAAGAAGAACTTTGCAGGATATAAAGAAAAACAGGAATGGGGCTGGACAGAAGGCTCAGAAGTTAAGAGTATTGGCTTCTCTTGCAGCGGACATGAGTTCAATTCCCAGCACCCGCCTGGTAGCTCACACCTGTCTGCAACCCAAGTTCCAGTGGATCCGACTCCCTCACAAAGACATACAGGTCTAATGCCAATGCACATAAAAATAAAGAAATAAAAAAAAAAAAAGAAAGAAAACAGGGATGGAGGAGAAAGGGCAGAGAGACGGCACAGTGATGAAAAGCACCTTCCGGTCTTCCAGAGGACCCAGGTTTGAGTCCCGGCACCACACGATGGCTCCCAACTGTCTGGAACTCCAGTTCTGTTGTGCTGACGCCCTCTACTGGCCTCTGTGGGTACTGCATGCACGCAGCACATGGATATGCTCAGCTAAAACACCCAAACACGTAAAAGTAAAGAAAATCTTCAAAAACATGTCAGGCACAGGGGTGAGGCTGCAGTCAGCAGGGTGTTTGCCTAGTATGCACGACGTCCTTAAACCAGGCGTGCTGGTACGTGGCTACCCCCTCTGCAACTAGAGGCGGGAAGATCAGGAGTTCAAGGTCATCGTCAGCTACGTAGTGAGTTCAAAGCCAGCCTGCAGGAGACCTTGTCTGAATCACACACACACACACACACACACACACACACACACACACACACACACACACGATACAAGAGAGGAAGCTCCCCTTGCAGAATGCTTATTGCGTGAGGGCAGCAGCTGGTGTCTTAACAACCTTCTTCCCACCGTGACCCTCACAGGGAGAGATGCCCCTAGGTACTGAGTGCACAGCACCCTTCTCCTGGGCATGGGTGTCTCCGTGTGGTACGTGTGGGCAGCCAGGGGTCCGTGTCTCGTCCTGACTCATCAGAGAAGCTTTCCGGGTGCAGGGAACCCTGGATCTCAGAGCCCATCACAGTCCAGACAGCAGAGAAAGCTGGGAGGCACCATGGAGACGCCGCTGTGGGTACCGGAAGGGAGAAGGGAAGATGAGTGAGGGGACTAAGAAGGCCGCCTTGACTGACACAGCGAGATCATGCTGTGAGTGGATGAAGAAAAACACCTCGCTTCCTCAGAACTCCGGTGGCTAGGAGAGCGGTAGCCTGCAGCTGATTCACTCCGAGCAGAGGTGGCACGCGGCCTCCTCCAGGCCTATGGGCTGTCTGCGCCTGCGCAGCTGCTCAGCTCCACTGCTGGGGCCCAAGAGCAGCCACGTAGACACAAAAGATTGTGATCTGACAGGTTTGTCCACCGTGGCACTCTGCCAACCTCTGCAGCAGAGGTCTAAGGGAAGGGTCTTGCTACATTGGGTTTCTGAAGAGACATCCCACAAGAACAGAGTCGGGCTAGCCCAGGCCCCAGCGGGACCCAGTAGGAGATATAAGGGCACCCTGGGGCCAGGGTTCTGCCATCAGGTAGCTGCTGCAGGACTGGCACCCAATCAGGGGCCACTGGGTCCTGTGCAAGAGCAGAAAAATGTGTGTCTCAATAAGCATAGTTCTTTTTGAGACAGGCGCTCATACTGTAGCCCAGGCTAGCCTGGAACTTACAATATGTCTGAGAATGCCCATCTCTGATCGTCCTGCCTCTACCTGCTGACTTCTAAATTCCGAGGTTACAGATACGTTAGACCACGTGAGTTTCACGTTGTAGCCTTGGCCTCCCAAGGGCCAGGATCACAATCATTAGGAAACACATTTCAAGTTTGATTGATGTGAAAACTGTATTCTTTTTGTTTTTAAGATTCATTTGTTTATTTATCAAGTGGTATTGTCCTGCCTGCATGCCAGAAGAGGGCACCAGATCTCATTATAGATGGTTGTGAGCCACCATGTGGTTGCTGGAAACTAAACTCAGGACCTCTGGAAGAGCAGCCAGTGTTCTCTTAATCCCTAAGTCTTCTCTCCAGCCCCAAAGAATTATTCTTTTCTTTCTTTCCTTCTTCCTTCCTTCCTTCCTTCCTTCCTTCCTTCCTTCCTTCCTTTCTTTTGGTTTTTCAAGACAGGGTTTATTTGTGTAGCCCAGGCTGTCCGGGAACTTGCTCTATAGACCAGACTGGCCTCAGACTCACAGAGATCCACCTGCCTCTGCCTCCCAGAGTGCTGGGATTCAAGGTCTGTGCTACAACAATACCCAGGTCACTCTTTTCTAAACTGTTGAGTCCCTGCTGTGCTGGCTTCCAGCTTGAGGAGCATTTCCAGAGAGCTGGTCTAAGCCGGTGGTCAGAATCTCTGGAGTGGAGCTGTGGGTGATCTTAACAGGGGTTCCAGGGAGACCCAGTGGGAACCTCTACTGCTTAGAAGTAAGAAACCAATAGACATACCGATATGAAGATTATGAAAATATCCTATGAGACAGGAAAAGAGTGTGGAGCCAGAAACTGGAGGGATCAAGTGTCCCAATAACAATGATGATGGCCATCCATTCCTACCTCAGAGAATGTTCTGGAAGGGGGGTTCTGATTTGTCAAGGTGCTGGTTCCATTTTTTAGAGCCAAGTGGTCTAAAACAACACATGCATGTTCTTAGAGATTGAGAGGCAAGGGTGCACATGTGTGTGTTTGCATTTGTATAAATTCTTTCTTTCTGAGGCAGGGTCTCTCACCAGCTGGAACTTACCAAGTACACTAGGTGAGCTGGCCAATGAGCCCCAGAGATCCAGCTGCTACCATCTCCCAAGTGCTGGGATTATAAGTGTGCATGCATCACCCTATTTGGCTCCTCCCGCACCTTTGAGTGAGATAAGGTTTCACGATGTAGCCCTGGTTGGCCTGGAACTCACTATGCAGACCAGACTGACCTCAGACTCAGACAGATCCTTCTGCCTCCATGTGGGCCACAATTGGCAAATCAGCACTCAGGCCCACACTATACCCACTCCTGTGGGATCTGGCACCCTCTTTTGGTCTCCACAGGTGCTGCATTTAAGTGCATAGACACACGTTCATATAATCAAAAGTAACACAAACCTCAAAAGAAGAGGCCCTTCCAGAAGGTGTGAGCAGTAAGCTCTTCATGGACGCGTGTGAGTCTTCACCGTGCTAGGCTTTCTTTTCAGCGATGCAGCAGCTCAACAGTCACCCACGACCCTGGAAGGAGCCCTTTACTATGCATGGCAAGCTCACGGGCTCAGCAACTTGGCCTTGGGTGGAACCTCTCCTTGGCATAGTGTTGGTTCTCTATCTATCCTGGGTATAATGTTGGTTCTCTATCTATCCTGGGTATAGTGTTGGTTCTCTATCTATCCTGGGTATAGTGTTGGTTCTCTATCTTGGGAAAGTTGTTTGCTCATTACTTCCCAGGAAGAGCCATGAAGCAGCTATCCACTCTTCTGATCTGTTACACCTGCTCCTGTGGGGAGAAGAGGGAGAGACCTGTATCACAGACTCCAGTTACACAGCTTTGGTTGCTGTCTTTCTGGAACCCACCATCTCAGTGAGCAATATCTTCGGGGTGTAGCCCTGGCTGTCCTGGAACTCACTCTGTAGACCAAACTGTCCTCAGAATCGAGATCTGCCTGTCTCTGCCTCCTGAGTGCTGGGATTACAGCTGACTCTAGGCTTTTAATAGCCAAAGAAGTTGGCCAGCAAGAGGATGGGGTGGCACTGCCAACATCACTGGACAGGAGGCACAAGAGCACAGCCTGGTATGCCCAGAGCTGCCCTTTGCCCTCCCCTCCGACATGCCCAGGTGTAGGAGGCTGCCTGTTGGTGGCACCCACCTTTCCTGTTGTCTTGTCCTGAAGAGGGCGCTGTAGACTCTTGGAGGTGGGGCAACCTTCTGTGGCAGCACTGTTAGTGGGGACGTTAGCACTACTGTTGTCTCCCCTAAGCTATCCTTACTTTTCCCACAGGATTCTTGTTCTTGGGTAGCTGAACCCAGTTTACCACAGAGCCAAAGAGGCAAGTCTCATTGAACAACTGCCCGGCGCCGCTATGCAGTCTGCTCAGCAGTTTCACACTAAGAGTTGAGACAGAAATATGTGGTGTGTTCTGGGGAATGGTGGGTTGAGGAAACCTCGGAATAATAAGAGGAAGGCCTTAGGAAGGAGCTTTGGCCAGAGCTGGCCAGCTGTCCATAGGCAGTTTCCGTGTGAGACGGAGGTCGGGGTGCTGGAGAAGGAATTGCCCCTCTGCACCTAGAGGCCAGTGCCTGAGGGCAGGTAATCTTTCAAGCCTGGGATTACATGGGGCTTTTGCCTTGTTTTCTGAGACAGGGTGGCTATCCTGGAACAGGTCAGGCAGATCAGGCTAGCCTTGAACTTGTAGCAAGTGTTGGGATTACAAGTGTGTACACCCCTCACACCCAGCCCTTATCCTAACCTGTGGCCTAGGGCACCCCACCTTTCATGTGAATGAGGATGGGATGAGCCATTCCCGCAGGTCTGCGTGTGGCCATCAGCAGCTGCACCAGCCTGTGCGTGGAGATAGGAAAGTACAGGGAGAAAGGGAAGGTGAGGACTGAGGAGCAGCCCCGCTGATGCCAGGGGCAGGAGAGGAGATGGAAGCAGACTCTAATGTAGAAAGAAAGCCTCCTTCAGGACCTCCTCCTAGCCAAGGCCCTGGAGGGGAGTGGACCTCCGCAGTCACATTCCGGCAGGACCGAATCACACTGCCTTCCGAACTGCCTGCAAAAAGGCAGCAAGCCTGGGAGGGGGAGGTTTATGAGTCTCGAAACCCTGCGAGAGAGGTGAGAGAGAACATCATAAACCTAGAATTGCTAGAAAGCCAAACTCCTCCTCTGAACTGCCAAAAATAGAAAGTGGGAAGTCAAATGAATAGCAGTGGGAATGACAGAGAAAACGGGGCCATGTGTGCATCCAAAGGTAGACAGTCACAGTCACTGGGGACGCCCTAGGAGCCAGGTGCTGAGCTAAGCCAACCGCACTTACGGTTTCACTGTATCCCTGTCATAACCTGAGAAGGTGGCTCCCGTCATCGTGTCTTCACAGTCAGGGAATTCTCCAAGTCACTGGTCCAAAACTGCCTAGTGAACAGGGGCGGGGGAAGGGGCGGTGGTCAGTCAAGATGGCTCAGCGGGCAGGAGCACTTGTCTGTCCATCAGCTGACAACTTGACCTCAGGATCCACAGTGGAAGGAGTGACTCCTGAAAGCCACCCCCGACCTCCACACACACTCTGTCTCCTGAATACACACATGTACACACTGATGCATACTCACACGTGTGTGTGCACACACATACACACAATCACACATGTGTGCGCACACACATACGTACACAGACACACACAGACACACACTCACAGATGTACATGCACACACAAACATACACACATACATACACACAGAGACATGCTGACACGCACACAGACATACAGATATACATACACACAGACACATACACTATGTATGAGAATGTAGTAAGAATTGAGGGAGGGGGGCTGCAGATGGCTCGGTGGTTAGGAGCGGGGACTGCTCTTCCAGAGGTCTGCTGGCCAGAGCAAGGACTCTACCAACTACACCTTATCTTTTCCCGATCTAGAAACTTCTGCTGTTGTCACTGAGAACTCAGAGCTCAGGACACACCTTGCACCTGCTCTGCCACTGACAGTCCCATATTCTTTAAAAAGAAGTGATGCTCACAGGTCTTCTGGAAGAGCAGCTAGTTCTATAAACAGTTAAGCCAACTCTCCAGGACTCTCTTTAGAAGACTTTTTTTTGTTTTT
>NW_026067892.1:439972-443939 GCF_014885135.2 Alexandromys fortis | reverse complement strand
TTTTTTTTTTTTTTTTGGTCTTTTGAGACAGGGTTTCTCTGTGTAGCCCTGGCTGTCCTGGAACTCACTCTGCAGACTAGGCTAAATTCAAACTCAGAGAGCTGCTGTGATATAGGTGTTGAACTTGGTCCTCTACGATCTCTTCAGCCCCAACAGTGAGGACTCAAGAGTACCTCAAACTGGGCGGTGGTGGCTCACACCTTTAATCCCAGCACTCGGGAGACAGAGGCAAGTGGATTTTTGTGAGTTCGAGGCCAGTCTGGTCTATGTAAGCAAGTTTCAGGACAGCCAAGGCTGTTATACAGAGAAACCCTATTCAAAAAAACAAAAAACAAAAACAAAAAAAACCAACAAACAAACAAAAGAGCACCTTGGTCTCCCGCTCCTTTGAGTTCTCTGTAGCATGGTGGAGAACTTGCCTTGGAGTCACTGGGAAGCCCCATAGGTGAATCACAATGAATCGTGAGAAAGGGAGCTCACAGAACAGCTCACACCAGGCACACCCTGCACCCCTGAACTCAGGAGTCTGAGGCCAGCTTGTGGGATGAGCAGAGTCCCTATGGCGGGAGGGCTCTGTAAGACACGCATGAGTGAGAGCCTGTATACAGCCTTAGGACCTATTTAATGACTCCACGACTCTGCTAAGCTCAGAGACCCCCACCCCAGACTCCAGGAAGGGATTTCCAGGCTCTACGGGCTGCTGTGGGAGCTCCGACCTCAGCTCCGCCCACTGAGTGGCACTGAACTAGGCCTCAGCACCTACCTACAGCCAACCTGCTCTCCTCCTGGCTGTTCCCTTCCCTTCGTAACAGGCGTGTGGCTGAAGTGGTGGACACTGGCCTAGCACCCCCAAAGCCCTGCTGTACCCCCAGAACTGCGCATAAACCAGGTGTAGTGGGGGTACACCTGTTACCCCAGCATTAAGGAGTCATTGGTAGGAAGAACAAAAGTTCAAGGTCATCTCGGTCACAGACCTTCCGAGGGCAGTCTGGGCTAGAGAAGCTGTCTCAAAACCAGCAAGCACACAAAGGAAGGTTGATTTGTTTTTTGTTTTTGTTTTTTCGAGACAGGGTTTCTCTGTGGATTTGGAGCCTGTCCCGGAACTAGCTCTTGTAGACCAGACTGGTCTCTAACTCACAGAGATCTGCCTGCCTCTGCCTCCCGAGTGCTGGGATTAAAGGCGTGTGCCACCACAGCCCGGAACAAAGGAAAATTGAAAGACGGGGAATTGTTCTAATCAAATCAGTCAGTCCAAACAGTGCGGTCCCTTTCTGAGTCTGGGAATTCAGATCCAAGCGAGGGGAACCGGGCAGAAGTCCTTTTTCCTCGAGGTGACTCCAGGAGGCGCTTATCTGAGGAGACAATTTTATCTGAGGCCTCAGTTTCCAGCAAGGTCAATTCTCAGTTAGAGGGGGACCTATCTGGGAGACTAGGACCTGCCGGGAATCCACGGTGACTGAGGGTTTAGAACTTGCAGACTCCAGGGTCTAGAACGGGATGATGTGAACATTGACTTGAAATACCTTCCTTGGGGATCTGGGCGCCCCTTGACTGAGGCAAACCTGTGCTGAGCAGGGATCCGACCCACAGCCAAGGAGACTGAAAATAAAACAGAAGCGGGCTTTCCACTCACCTTTAGCTACCTTGAGGCGTGAGTGAGGGGTGTGGCCTATTGCTGTCACGTGACTTCGTTTGCAGCTTTCCACTAAAAATCACACAGGTGCCGTGGGTCTGGAGATATGGCTCAGTGGTTAAGAGCGCTCCCTGCTTTTGCGGAGGGCTCCAGTTCGGCTCTCAGCATTTCTATGGTGGCTCACAACCATCTGGAACTCCAGTTGCAGGGGACCCGATGCCCTTTTCTGACCTCCATGCTTAGTGCCCAGTCAGACATGCAGGCAACACGCGCACATGCAAAAAAATAAAATGAAGTCATCCAAACAACGAAAGACAGCCAATGAGCTCCTTGCGCACGTGCGCACGGAGACTGTTAAACCACATGCCCTCACGCTGCACACGGGAGGGCTAAGTCAGCCAGAACACTGAGCAAAACTCCCTATTCTTTCTCATCTTAGCTCAGGCCCCCACTCCAGGCTACTGAGTTATTTTTGCTCTCTGATTCTGTCATCCAGCACTTTAACTGTCCCAGTTTTCTGACATCTGAAACTTTGATTATATGCCATCCAGCTCCATGTCCATGTCACCACTCAGAACACCACAGCCCTGGCCCACGTCCCCAGCTTCTTCTACGTGGAAGGCGATGGAGACTTTTTACTAAGGAGCAGCTCTCCAAACCTGGCCCTGGACTAAGAGCTGAGAATAGAGATGGCAGACTGAGATAGGTTCTGAACCGCGAGGGCATCCCCAGCTTCCCGGAGGACACAGATGTGGCAACATCCACCGTGTGATACAGCTCACACTCTGCCTCCCTGCCCCCAAGCTAGACCACAGCGGAAGAACACTGACTCTCCAGAAGTGCCCTCTGACCTCCACACATACATTCCATGGCACAAGCATGACTGTTCTTCTTTTCCTGTGTAGCCCTGGCTGTCCTAGAATACTCTCTGTAGACCAGGCTGGCCTCGAACTCACAGAGATCCACCTGCCTCTGCCTCCTGAGTGCTGGGATTAAAGGTGTGTGTGACTGTTCTTACACGTATCACACACACACACACACACAACTTTTAAAGGAAAACAGAGGGCTGGAGAGTTAACTCAGCAGTTAAGAGCGTTTGTGGCTCTTGCAGAGGACAGGAGCGCAGTTCACAACAGTCTGCAACTCGAGCTCCAGAGTTCACCACACAGGTACAACATGCATGTACACACAAATCAAAGTGGAAAATGAAGGAAGCAAATTAAGGAGAAATTATGCAAAATTTGCTTTTTAAATTTACGTCTGTAAGTGGTAAGTGAGCGAGGACAGAAGCCGGAAGAGATGTTGGCGCCCTGGATCCGAAGGCATTGGTTATGAGCTCCTGGCCCAGCTGCTGGAAATCATACTCAGTCTTCCGCAAGAGCAGTAAGGACTCTTAACCCCCGTGCTGGCTCTCCTGGGCCTGGGTTTTAACCCCCGTGCTGGCTCTCCGGGTCCTGGGTTTTAACCCCCGTGCTGGCTCTCCGGGTCCTGGGTTTGTTTTCTGTTGGACAGAGGCTCGCTATGTAGCCCAAACTAACCTCCAGCTCACAGTCCTCTGCCTCGGCCTGAGCGCTCATGTCACGGGTTTGTGCCGTCACACCTGGCATCCGACCCTGGGCTAGAAGGAAGAGGAAAGGTAGCGTGGGAAGAAAGAAGGAAGGATGGACCTAGCTTATATGACATGACTAATTTAGAAAAATATAATATTTATTTTTTGAGACAGGGTCTCATATAACCTAGCTTTAAACTTGCGGGACTTGCTATGTACCTGAGAGAGGCCTTGAACTTGTAATCCTGTGTCCACCTTCTGCGAGTTGGGATTACATGTGAACACCACCACACAAGAGTACATGGTGCTAAGAATGAAGGTAAAGCTTCCTACAGGCTGACCAAGCATGCTACCAAAAACAGAATATTCTCCTGTTTGAAAGATTTCTGTTGGGAGCTGGAGAGTGTAAACCGAGACTGTGCTTTAGTTTCCTGGCTGCCCAGACCTGAATAATCACACAGAAACTATATTAATTACAGCACTGTTTGGCCAATGGCTCAGTGTGGCTTACCAGTAAGGTTCTGGAGTATTTCTCCTTCAGAAGCTACACGGTGTCTCTGATTGACTCTGCCTTCCTTCTCCCTGCATTCAATTTAGTTTTCCCACCTTGCTCTATTCTGCCCTGACACTGGCCAAAGCAGCTTTCTTATTAACCAATGGTAATAAAACATATTCACAGTATACAGAGGGGAATCCCACATCATCTCCGCTTTTCTGTCTAAATAAAAAGGTTTTAACTTTAACATAGTAAAATTACATATAACAAAATAGGTATCAAGCAAGAA
>NW_026067892.1:433429-439255 GCF_014885135.2 Alexandromys fortis | reverse complement strand
CACCTTGGGGTGCTTACACACATCATTAGAAATGGACTAGTCCAGGTGCGAGAATTAGCCTTTAAGGGTTAGAGTTCATGGGCCAAGCAGTTCTTAAATGAATACAGTTTGTGTGTTATTATTTCGGGCATGAGCTAGCCAAGCAGCCGGGGTGTTGGGGACGCAGCCCCGCCGCTCCTATTTCAACACCTTGTCACATTGAAGGCAAACTCCATAATGAGTTTCTTCAATGCCCACCCACCTCTCAGAAGTAATTGGTGCTGCCAGAAGCAGATGTCTCCCTGTTGAGAAATGTCTAAGCTTTTAAAACCTTTTAAATGTTGTATTCTGTAGGTCTTTGAAATGTTGAAAATTATCTATCTAACTGAAATATATCTCGGTATATCTAGAAAACCTAACTAACCTAATTAAAGTTTGATTATTATAGATGATGATCTATTACTATGTATTTCCTATATACATTACATTTTTGTTGTTGTTGTTTTTTAAGACAGGGTTTCTCTGTAGCTTTGGAGCCTGTCCTGGAACTCCTCTGTAGACCAGGCTGGCCTTGAACTCACAGAGATCCACCTGCCTCTGCCTCCTGAGTGCTGGGATTAAAGGTGTGCACCATCATTGCCCAGCCTACATTACATTTTAAAATGAGTTATACAAACATAATACCTTAAACAAGAGCAGAATATATGTGTGTGTGTGTATCAACCTTAAATTTGTATCAATAGATCAAGATCCATACCAATGCAAAATAGTCATCTGTATATCATATCCCCCATATTGTTTTTTTTTTTTAGAAATTGACTTTGACCATTAACCATTTATCACCAACCCTTTTAAAATGAAAACAATCATTTATAAGCAATCATTTTGGGAATTTGGGTGTTGTTTTCTCCAAACTGCTTCCTATTGTTTGTTGGACAAAGTATTTTTAGGGTTCACAGAGACCTATCAGAGGGTCTTGTTCCATCAAACCACATTAGCCTGGAAGAAACCCACAGGTTCTCACCTTCTGTAGAAACAAAAGTAGAATCACTTTTTCAAAGCAACATATCCTTAGACTCAAATTTTGAAGTCAAGATACCTTAAAAAATATGTGTTGTTTAGCTTAGCAGCCCCCAGAATCAAATGTTTTTCAGCAGTTAGCTCATTAACAGTAAAAAAATCCAAAGAAAACACAATAATACACGTAATTCAGACTCTGTATATTCCATCTTTATATGGCTTATTTTATCTTTATTACTTTTTAATATTTACTTTATTATCTTCACTCTTTTAATGTATGACTGTACTCTTATATTACTTTTACTCTCTCTCTAAAAGTAAAGAGACAGTTTTATTTTTTAAAACTATTTCTTTCTATAACTGGCTTTACCCATTTTCTTTCTTTCTTAAGCCTATGTACATTTTTTTTAAACACACTGTGACCTGTTTAGAGGTGTATTTCTGGCTGAATCTGTCTTTATTGTGCATCTGTAATCCTTTGGTGATCACTGGTGAACTGTTAAGCAGGCTTGGCAGGACCAGAGTGGCTGCTTTGGCAGTTGGTTCCACCCTGTTCAGCTTTCCCACACAGCAGAGGTCCATTTACTGCAAGCTCTGGGAGCTATGATTACCACCCCAGCTCTCAGAAGCAGCTGGCCCACAACCCCATTCAAGGGCTCTGTAGAGGGACCTCCCAAAGAACCAGAGCCATTTGTGCCACCAGCACGGACCAGGAAGCTGTTTCTTAAAGGAGCCGCACTGTTTTGGGCTGCTAACAGTGAGTCAGAAGCTGTGGCTCTGCTCACCACCAGCAAACAGAGCCTATCTAAAAAATATGCAGCTACCAAGAAGCTGTGCTGGGCTTCTCTCTTTGTGGGTCTAGAGGCCTCTTTTTTTTTTTTTTAAGCATTTTTAGGTCTTATATGGATCCATGTCCCACGTTGGGTACCATTTTGTAAAAAGAGACTGCACTTCAGTTTCCTGGCCACCCAGACCTAAATAATCACAGAAACTACATTAACTACAACACTATTTGACTAACGGCTCAAGCATATTTCTACATCTTAAATTAACCCATTTCTATGAATCTGTGTATCACCACAAGGCTGTGGCTTACCAATACGGTTCTGGCATTGTTCTTCGGCAGCTACGTGGTGTCTCTCTGACTCTGCCTTCCTTCTCCCTGAATTCAGTTTAGTTTTCCTGTCTGCCCATATTCTGCCTCGCACAGGCCAAAGCAACTTCTTTATTAACCAATGGTAATAAAACACATTCATAGCACACAGAGGGGAGTCCCACATCAGGAGAGATGGCCAAAAGGCTAAGAACACTACTGCTTTTCCAGGCTCCTTTCCCAGAATACACATGGCGGCTCACAACTATCTGTAACTCTATTTCAGGGGGATCCAACACCCTCTTCTCACCTCTGAGGGTACAACATATGTGGTACACACACATACATGCAGGCAAACACACAATAAACACAAAGGAAATCTAAAAATATACTAAGCTTAAAAGCAGAACAAAACAAAGCACAAAACAGGCAGAGGCAGGAGGATCTCTGTGAGCTCTTCTTCATCTTGGTCTACAGAGCAAGACTCGGGCTAGCTAGTTACACAGAGAGACCTTATCTCAAAACGAAAACAAGAACAAGGGGCTACAGAGATGGCTCAGCAGGGTAAGAGCTTACTGTTCTTGGTTTTTCAAGACAGGGTTTCTCTGTGTAGCTCTGACTGTCCTAGAACTCACTCTGTAGACCAGGCTGGCCTCAAACTCACAGAGATCCGCTTGTCTCTGCATCCTGAGTACTGAGATTAAAGGCATGTGCTGCCTTTGCCTGGGGAATTTACTGTTCTTTAAGGATCCAAATTTGGAGCCAGGTAGTAGCAGTATACTTCTTTAATCCCAGCACCGGGGAGGCAGAGGCAGGTGAGTTCAGTGAGTTCAAGGCCAGCCTGGCCTACAGAGCGAGTTTCAGGACAGCCAGAACTGTTACACAGAGAAACCTTGCGTAAAAAGGATCTACATTTGGTCCTATTGCGCACGTCATGAGGCTAACAACACCTGAAACTTCAGCTTCAAGAGTAACGCCCTTTTCTCGACTTCATGGGCAGGCACATGCGCACATCCGTGCACACAGACACACATACACATCGTTACAAATAAAAACGGAAAATTAACTCCCACAACAACAAAACCTGTGTATGACTTCTGAGTGCCCCGGGCCTCCCTGTCCCTCTGCTGAGGACGGTGCTCCTAGAAGAGCCACACAGGGAGGGGGCCCAGAGCAGGCACCGGCAGCAGCCTGTCCACGGGGCATGCGCAGCGGGGCTGAGCTGGCTTGCTTCCCTGAGCCTGCCTTTGCAAGCTCCCTATTACCAGCTTAGAGCCGCAGGGATGTGCTCCGTGTCCCGGGTGCCCAGCTCGGAGGCACTTCACTGGGCTGCAGAGGCCCTGGGGGCTTCTCAAAAGTCAGCTGCCTGTTAATTGCTTTCTGCGGCACATAAACAAAATCCCAAATTGGGAAAGTGAGAGAAAATAGAGTATGGAAATTTCTCTACTCCAAAGGGTGATTCTTCTGTAGTTTTATGCATTCCTTTTCCCAGTCCATCAATTATTTAATACATCTTTATGATACATGGAAGTAATTGGCCCGATTCAAAATTAAAACTGGGGAAAATGCATATGTGGGCCAAACAGTGGTGTGTTTTCCCCACTGGCAGTCCTTCAGGGAGGGGGGACTCGCTAACCACTCGGACCCGGTCCTAAGCTGAGTTCCCAGTGAGCTAAGCTAAGGACTCCTCGCGAGGCTGCTCTGGGGCTCGTCACTTCTCTTGCATCTATTACAGAGACACCGAGGAAAGCAGAGAGGAGAGAGACTTTTAAAAATCTGCTTATTTCTATGGCTCTTTTGCCTGCATGTCTGCCTGTGTCAGACATCCCCTGGGGCTGGAGTTATAGGTGGCGGGGAACTGCCTGATGTGTGTGCTGGGAACTGAACTCAGGTCCTCTGGCCTCGAACTCACAGAGATCCACCTGCTTCTGCCTCCCGAGTGCTGGGATTAAAGACGTGCACCACCACCGCCCAGCAAGATGTATTTTTGATTATGTGTGTGTGTGTGTCTATGGACATGTGATTACAGACACCCTTGGAGGCCAAAAGGGGGCGCCAGATCTCCTAGAGTTGGAGTTACAGGCAGTTTGACCCACACATCATGCATGGGTGCTGCTGGGACCTGAACTCAGGTCCTCTACAAGTGTTCTTAACCGCTGAGCCCTCTCTGCAGCTCTTGAGAATCTTATTTGTGGTTTTGGCCTGGAGTTCACTATGCAGACCAGACCAGCATCGACCTCACAGAGATCTACCACATCCAGCTGCTGAGAGTCCTTCACTTGTCTTGCCTTGAGTTTCACTGATCCCTGACAGGGTTTGCTAGCTTACCCCTAAAGCTCCCATGGACATCGTGTTTGTGTTTCCTACATAATTTGGGCCTTGCTTGTCTCATTGCCAATTCCTTTCCATGTGATTTCATTTCTGCACAGACCTGACACACACGTTAATAGAAATGAATTTAACAAAACCTCACGGTAGCCTAGGAAGGCCTCTCCCAGGCTGTCAGCAGGAGCTCACATCTGAAATAAGAAAGCAGCTAGCGACACATGCCTTTAATCCTAGTGCTCGGGAGCAGAGTCTGGTGATGGATTTGAACGAGTCCAGCCTGGTCTACATACTTAGATAGTCCCAGGCTATCCAGGGCTACATAGTGAGACCTTATCCTAGGGGTGGAGGAGAGAAAGCACACAAGGAATCACACTCCTGAGTTAGAGTACACTTATAAGAACAAGCAGCAAAATGAAACCCACCACACTGCAGTCACAAGCTGTCACAGGGGGTGGGTGTGGACCGCGCCTGTGGTGATCCCAGCCCTCAGTTCACTGGGCACTTAGACCACACCTGTGATCCCAGCATTCAGTTCAAGGTCATCCTGCTGTAGAGTTAGAATCAAGCCTGGGCCCCCTGCTTCCCAAAAGAAGCGCTGTGGTGGGTAAAAGGAGCGGTTCCAAAACTGTCGGAAGTGTAAGCAGGGAGAGGAGGAGGGCACACCTGCTCACAAGCTCGCCCGGTGCCTGTTTCGGGCACCGACTGACCAGTCGCTATCCTTGACTCTAAGAGCCACTGAGAGCAGAGAAGAGGCTGTGGCTGAAGATCTTCCAGAACTGATCTGGGACGAGAATTCCCCGAGTCAGGAAACAAAGCCCAAGAAAAAACAAATCCTCTCTGGACACACCAGACAAGCTTAATTCAAGGGGTGGGGGGGGGTGAGGAGGCTTCTAGAAATCAGAAAGAAAACTCAGGTTTCTCACAGAGCAGTGATGTCCAGACAGACTGCAAACTTCTCTGTACCTGTAGAAAGCTGGAGACTGGCAGCTATAGGGCCGGGGGTGGTGCCCAGAGCTCGGAACATCCAGGACACGCTCTGCCACTGAACTAGACTCCTAGCCCTTCACAGCTCCTACAGGGCGGGTCTGGCAACTCAGACCTACCACACCAAACTAAACTAAGGAGACATTTGAGATGGAGTGTACCATGAACAAATCCCCAGCCGACCCCTAGTTAGACAGCTGTAAAAGCTTGGATTTAGAATGTGGTATTGTAAGGAGGAATTATTTTTTGTAATATAATATTGTAGTAAAATAAATGTTCTTTTTAAAAAAATCTATTTTAGCCAGGCCGTGGTGGCGCACGCCTTTAATCCCAGCACTCGGGAGGCAGAGGCAGGCGGATCTCTGTGAGTTCGAGACCAGCCTGGTCTACAAGAGCTAGTTCCAGGACAGGCTCCAAAACCA